>NC_091469.1:222612940-222927106 GCF_036971445.1 Narcine bancroftii | reverse complement strand
ATGTTCCACTTCTTTGATTACAATCATATCCCATTTATCTTTCTTACAACCTTTACAGTTTAATAATTTCTTTCCTGTAGCTGGGTGACTATAAATGTATACTAATACTTGAAAGGTTGGTCTTTGCAATGTCTTTTACATTTGTAACATGGCATCCGAACTACTTTACTCAATGAAAGCAAGTGTGCCAAATGCCTTCTTCACCACTATTGCCTACCTGTGACACCACTTTCAAGGAATTACATGAATGGACTCCTAGGTCCCTGTGCTTTGCAACATTCCTCATACCATTTAGTGGGGAAGTCTTGCCCTGGTTTAACTTAATAAAATACTTGTCCAAGTTGAATTCCATCTTATCTTCGTGTGAAAAATAAAAAATAATTAAAAAAAAGAACTTGAATTAAAACAAAATCCACACGATACTGTCGTTCAAATGAATGATTTGCATAAGTCCTGGTCTTTTCCTTCTGTCTCGTAACCTAGTCTCACCCTTTTGGCCACTTCCCAATCCATTCTTATCAATACCATCTACCTTACTCAACTTACTGCCCTGTATGGACTACCGCAAGTGCTATCTTGGTTGAAGCAACAAGTGAGATGAAAGATGTGATATTTGATGCTACTCTGGTTCATCCAGTATCAATATATCTCAACCAAAAAAGGGCAATCCAGCTCATGATATTGGCCCCAGTTGAGTCGGTTAGCTCTGATTGTTTTTGCAATCACTAACTGATGAGCAGCATAGGTACAAGAACAAAAGAATAGGAGCAAAAGTGGGCCATAAGATTGAACCTGATGCAACAATCTTATTCACAGAAATTGAAATGCTTATTGGGGGCAGGACATTCATTGGTGTTCTTCGCAGATAAAGAATTCTACACAATTGGCAGAAATCTTCTCAGAATTAGGATGTATAATTTTTCAGTACCTTTTGTAATTTTTATGCCTATACCAAAGAGTACCTCAGACAGGGGAAATGAAATTTATTGACAAATGTTGATTTGAAACTGGTTCCTTTGCAGTGAAAACTGCTTAATTTCAGTGCATTGCACTAAAGGTTTGAAAGTACTGCAGTAATTACAGAATATATTTTAATAAAACATTCTTTTGATGAGGCATTGCAGAAGATTACATAGTCCTTGAAATCAGAATGGCAAAGGTGACAAAAAAAAGAATGTTTTTGCAAGTTTTTAACCTTTTAATCATGGTTTTTATTGTTCTCCATCAAAATGAAAAAAAAATATTTGTTCATTTTTAAGGTTCAAGGTTCCTTTTATTGTCATGTAATAATATATTAAAAATGTAACATGATATATTTAAATTTCTACCTGCCATAAGGCAAAGAGTCACCATTCGTATTGCCTGGTCCTCATTACTGTAGAGAAAGAGAAGCCAAAGAGAGACCCTTAGAGGAACTATGTATTCACTTCCAGTGTTTCTGCAACTGTACAGACTGCTGTTCGATTCATCAACAACCTGAGCTCCAGATCCAAACCTCTGATGTGATCAGGGAGCCTTCAGCACCCAAGGCCCTTTGGGAGCCCTTAATGCCCTCAGCACTCACTCAAAATCTGGCTTGATATTTGATTGCCATCAGCCAGTGTCAAGGAGCCCAAAGCCCATGCAGGTCCCCTGACTGCAAAACGCCCACAGCCTGTGTGGGACCCTCAGCTGCTGAACCTGTGGTCCACTGTGGTCATCTCCCCAAAGAGTCATCTCTGCTTCTCCTCCTCAATGGGTGGGGGAATGTTCTCAGAGTTGGTACCAAGGGGGGGACATATGCAGGCATGGGCTGCCCCCCAATCAAGGTGCTGTTCCCTCTATACAGTCACAGTTATCACTCCTTGTCAGACCTGCTCCACGTCACTAGCGGCTAATGAAGCTTGACGTCATGAAAGCAGCGCTCTCGGCACCTACATTGGAGATGGGCAGATTATGATAACAGCACCTCCCCCCCCCCCCCCCCCCACTGAGCAAGTTTATGAGCTTTGCACCTTTCCCCTCTCTAACATGCTAATGCCCCCCTCAAACATACATTCTGGCGGTGACGTTGGATGTTCTCCCCATTTCTGGTGCCCTGCGCCATTGCACTGTTTAGTGGAGTCTGCAATTGAACACAAGTGCTGCTATCTTGGGCACAGACCTCGCAGGTGCAGGATTTTATTTGCAAGTGCCACTGACTGATTTAACAGGCTGCTTTAAATCCTGTGTGGAGGCCCCAGCATTGGGATTGGGCAGTTGAAACCTTCAGAGCAGCACGATGACTCCACTCTCCCAGGTCCACATCAGTGGCAGTGCCAACATTACAGCAGTTCTGCCCATGCTGCCATGTACGTGGTAGAGCAGGCGCCATATTTAGGGTCAGTAATTTATTAACTTTCTTTTAACAATTTCCCTTCTCCTGTTTGGTCCCCTTAGGTGCAGAATGCACACCTACTAGAAGCACACAAAAAGGACCAGCTCTGGAGAGGAGTTGTCAGTGTCACTCTAATTGAGGGAAAGGACTTGAAGCCCATGGATCCAAATGGCCTCAGTGACCCATATGTGAAGTTCAAAATGGGCTGTCAGAAGTACAAGAGTAAGGTAATTCAATATAGACATAAAAATTAAATTCAAGCAATGTAAATCAACATGCAAATAATGAATTAAAATGTTTTATTTTGTATTCAATGTCCAGTTATTTAGTAATTTTAGCAGACAAAGTGCACAAAGTATTGGATTAAAAAACTTGGCTTAAGTGTTTCATCATTGCCTGCCATTTTATCAGCATAAGATTAGAAAGAAAGGAATGTGAAATATTCAAGGAAGGATGAATGAGAATACCATCAAGGCAGAAAATAGTATTTATTTTGAAAGTAAATGATATAGGGCAATCTTCTTGGTAATTGAATCACAGCAAAATACTTGTCTAAGTAAATTGTTGTATGTATGCATTTTCAATTAGTCCATATTTAGTTAATTGACCCTATATGAGTAAACTCAGTGTGGACATTTCATCTGAACTGGCAGCAGACTCTTCCCCCCTCCCATCACCCTCCACACCACTCAAATGATGTTAGAGACTTGTCTCTCTCCACCCAAATTGCTGGTCCCTCTCTCCCCAAACACATTCTAAGTAAATTTCTTCATTAAAGGTGAAATTTGTCAGCAAGATATTACTTTCATAAATTTGCTGCAGACAACTATTGTTTTTCTTCCAGGTATAAACACCTGTTTCTACTAATTATGAGTTAATTAAACGCCACTTAGTGTCTAGCAGGAAATGTACCTGCTTGAGGGTGACAGATTCCTACTGACAAACTATGTTCTCATTGAGTCAGAAGAGAGCTTTAGGAATTTTATTTTCTGTTACATTTTTCAAATGAGTGAACATGATCTGTTTAAACAACCAAGCATATGATTCCCCAATTCTGTTAATTTACCTTCATCAGTCATTATTAATGGCTATATATTCTGCCTATAATGGCATCTCTTCATCTTTTTTTTCAGCTCAGGCTTGTTAGTTGCAATTATATTGATTGTAAATTGCTTATTAAGCAAGCAATTGTGTTCTCCTGTGTGGCTGCAAGGACTGTGGAAGCGCTGGAGGTGAAACTACAGGCAGTTAGGGATTGGGGAAGACTCTCTTTTGCTTCTCTCTTTGTGACTGACTGTATCTGACTAAAAGAGGTGCTTCAGCAATTCCTGCTGGTGGCAAATCTGTCTGCCTTGTAGCAGACAAAAGGAAATTTCATGTAATACCACACTGTTTTATTACAGGTACACAATCCTTTATCCGGATATCTAAAATATGGAAATCTCCAAAATCCGGCAAGTGGAGAGAGAGAGAGAGATGGCCGGGCGAGCGAAAGAGACTGGCAGTGCGAGTCGGGCGGGGGAGAGACCGGCAGCGCGAGTCGGGCGGGCGAGAGACCGAGACCGGCAGCGCGATAGTCGGGTGGGCGAGGGGGAGAGACCGGCAGCGCGATAGTCGGGTGGGCGAGGGGGAGAGACCGGCAGCGCGATAGTCGGATGGGCGAGGGGGAGAGACCGGCAGCGCGAGTCGGGTGGGCGAGGGGGAGAGACCGACAGCGCGAGTCGGGTGGGCGAGGGGGAGAGACCGGCAGCGCGAGTCGGGTGGGCGAGGGGGAGAGACCGGCAGCGCGATAGTCGGGTGGGCGAGGGGGAGAGACCGGCAGCGCGATAGTCGGGTGGGCGAGGGGGAGAGAGACCGGCAGCGCGATAGTCGGGTGGGCGAGGGGGAGAGAGACCGGCAGCGCGATAGTCGGGTGGGCGAGGGGGAGAGAGACCGGCAGCGCGATAGTCGGGTGGGCGAGTCGGGGGAGAGAGACCGGCAGCGCGATAGTCGGGTGGGCGAGGGGGAGAGACCGGCAGCGCGATAGTCGGGTGGGCGAGGGGGAGAGAGACCGGCAGCGCGATAGTCGGGTGGGCGAGGGGGAGAGAGACCGGCAGCGCGATAGTCGGGTGGGCGAGGGGGAGAGAGACCGGCAGCGCGATAGTCGGGTGGGCGAGGGGGAGAGAGACCGGCAGCGCGATAGTCGGGTGGGCGAGGGGGAGAGAGACCGGCAGCGCGATAGTCGGGTGGGCGAGTCGGGGGAGAGAGACCGGCAGCGCGATAGTCGGGCGGGCGAGACCGGCAGCGCGATAGTCGGGTGGGCGAGACCGGCAGCGCGATAGTCGGGTGGGCGAGACCGGCAGCGCGATAGTCGGGTGGGCGAGTCGGGCGGGCGAGACCGGCAGCGCGATAGTCGGGTGGGCGAGTCGGGCGGGCGAGACCGGCAGCGCGATAGTCGGGTGGGCGAGACCGGCAGCGCGAGTCGGGCGGGCGAGACCGGCAGCGCGAGTCGGGCGGGCGAGACCGGCAGCGCGAGTCGGGCGGGCGAGACCGGCAGCGCGAGTCGGGCGGGCGAGACCGGCAGCGCGAGTCGGGCGGGCGAGACCGGCAGCGCGAGTCGGGCGGGCGAGACCGGCAGCGCGAGTCGGGCGGGCGAGACCGGCAGCGCGAGTCGGGCGGGCGAGACCGGCAGCGCGAGTCGGGCGGGCGAGACCGGCAGCGCGAGTCGGGCGGGCGAGACCGGCAGCGCGAGTCGGGCGGGCGAGACCGGCAGCGCGACTGGAAGGGGTGGGGGTGGATATGGCAGCACAATTTGGTGGTCTTAAATCTGGCTTTCCGAAATCCGGAAAAATCCGAAATTCGGAACATACTGTCCCCCAAAGGTTCCGGATAAATTGAATCTTGAACAATTTGTAAATTTACTTGATTTCAACTTTAATGTGTTTCAGAATACATTTTAAAGAAATAAATATGACCATAGAGCTGACCATGGAGAAAGCATTGAGTTTTGAGATCAAGGCCAACAACTTTTGGTGATGTCCTTGCATCTTATTAATGCTCAAAACAAGTTTAACAAGGAACTGAAGGCACTAAAATTTAAAAAGGTCAATCAAATGAGATAATTAGTATCGAAGTGTACAATAATTTCCCCCACAGCCTCACCAGTCATAATTACGTGTCAATTTTTGAACTAATAATCTTGTGATATTACATTGTATCAATGGATCCAAATTCTTGACAAAAGTTCCTTTCCTTAATTCAAAATTATGTGAATGTACAACACAGTTTAAAGGTACTACAGGAAAATGTACACACTCATCAATATCTATCACATTGCCAATAAATTTAAAAGCATACAGGTTGTCTGGGAAGCTTGTGCAGTGCCACTTTTTGGAGATGACATTGCTCTTTCATGCAGCGATTGACAACTTAAATAATTTTGTTCCTAATTTGAATAAATATGAAGCAAACTCTCTTGCAGACGGATTAGCTATCAATATCCTTGCAGTTTAGTTTTTAAGTGTAATTGTTTAACATTTTCCCAAATATCTGATGCTTTAAATTACACATTAAATTCTTCTGCTTTCGTGCTGTGTGGAATTTCTTGGAGCACTTGAAGAAAATCTCAATTCCTTTATTGTCATGTAACGGTATAGAACGTGTATTACTGCATGAAATTGCCTTATGCCTGCTGTAAGGCAGACAAAAAATGTTGCCTGGTGCTCTTACAGTAAGAGAGAAAGAAGCCTTCAGAGTTGCTGAGCTTCCATGGATTTGCCACTATATTCACATGGCCTCTGCAACTATACAGTTCAATTCATCGGCTCCAGATCCATACCTTCAGCATGATCTGGAAGCCTTCAGCACCCGAGGACCTTGCAGTTCTCTTGTCCTCAGCACCCTCTCGAATCCTGGCTCTGATAACCTGGTTCCCATGAGCTAGTGTCGAGCAAACCGGCTGGACCCCTGATCGCAAGTTACCTGCAGCCTGCCAGGATCATTCACCCACTGAGCCCCTCGCACGTCTGCTACTGTGGCCACTGTCCTGTTGGGTCTTCTCCTCTGCTTCTCCTTCTCAATAGGGGGTGTTCTCCCCATTTATTGCACCCTGCACCGACCGGCCTGCTGCTCCTTGGAGTCTGCAACTCTTCGTGGCCACTGCCGAGGCCAGGCATTGCCATCTTGGACACAGACCCCACGGTTGCAGGATTTTAACTTTAGCAGCCCATTTAAAACCTGTATGGGGCCGCCAGCATTGGCAGCCGCAGTTGAACTTTTCAGAGCAGCACCGTGTCTCCACTCCCTGCTCTCCCTGGGTCCACACCAGTGATAGCACTGTCGTTACAGCGTGCCCGGCAGTGCTAACAGCACCCAAAAAATGTTTAATTTTGTAACAGGCCATTTTAAAAACTCTGCTTGTTTATAATTCTAGGATATATTGGATTATTTTTCAGTTCAATATTTTGAGATATGTTTTTTTATAATGCAGGATTATGATGGATAATAATGCACTGTAGGCTTGAGCAGAAGTTTAAGGGGTTAAAACATCATTTTTCAAAACTAGCAATTTCTGCTTGATCTAAAAAATTGGGGGTCTAAGCCAGGTGGCACGATTAGCAGAACGGTTAGCAGAATGGTTAGCAGAACACCATTACAGTACCAGCCATCTGGGTTTACATCTGGCCATGTTTGTAATGAGTTTGTACGCTCTTCCCAAGAGTTCCTTTGGGTGCTCTGGTTTCCTCTCACCCTTCCAAAATGTACAGGGATTGTAGGTTAATTGGGGTATTTGGGGGTCATGGCTTGTGGGTCAGAAGAGCCTGTTACTATGTGGCAAGAAATTTGTTAGTAGTAGTGCACAAGTGTGAATTTCTTCCATTTTAATTTGAATGTTGGTTACTGGATATATCTGAATATAGCTTCAAATTTTCTAGACGATTTTAAAAACACTGAATCCTCAATGGAGAGAACAATTTGATTTTCTTCTTGCAAATGAAAAGAGTGACATCATAGACATCACCGTATGGGACAAAGACTCTCTGAAAAAGGATGACTTCATTGGCAGGTCAGTTGTGATATTTTCATTCTCTCAACTTTAGTTGTCTGTACCATTTATTTTCTTTGACATAATCAAACAATCTTAGTGCTGTTGATATTTTTTTATCTGGATTTTTGTATATTGATCAAAGGGCATAAGTGTCAAGAATCAAATGCGTTGTATCCAGTTTCTCCCATATGTTTGATCAGCTTGGAGTTCAGCTAATTCTCTTCAAACCTGGATCTTTTAAATCCAGAACACTGTTGTCAAGGATTCACTCAACTGCTGCTACTGCCTACCCCTTTTTAGATTACCTGTAATCTCTCCTGCTTTTCAAGAATAATCTTTAATTAAAATTAGTTCATACCTGCAAGTAACATTTTTGACACAAAATTGCCAGTCAACAGATGTCACCAACAAAGGAGAGCCCAACCATCTGGTCAGAACCTTCAATGGTTTTACCATCACCAAGTCCCCACTACCAACATCTGAGAAGTTCCAAGGCTTGGTATTCACTTATTGCCCCTCCCTGAATTTTTTAATCTTCAAGACACAAGCCAGGTCTGTAGTAGAAATGTCTTCCATACCTAAATGATCACAGCTCCTACAACTCTAAGGAAGTGCATCACCATTTGGGATGAAGCAATTTGCACCCCATGAACAAACTGACACATTCATATCATCCACCAGTTTTGCATATTTATGATTTTTACACAGCTGCTGCATAATGGGAAATGTATGTAAAACGTTCAGAACAGAAATAAGCGACATTCCCATTCCAAAAATTTTCCAGTAGCAGCCCTAGACGTTTTTGTGGACTGAACTGCAGGCGGTCTGCAACAATGGGCTAAATGAATAGCATGACGTCAATGGTGTGACGATATACTTCACCGTGACTCGGGTATTTAGTGCAAATGTCCTTCCAATTTGAATGGCCACTAGAGGGGGTAAGTGTGAAAATTATCGATGGGAAATAATCGTGATGGCTGTGTAAAAATCATAATTGCAATAAATACCATTTACAATATCTACTGTAGTTATTCACCTCATCTACCCTGCAAGTATTTCATAAAACTGCAATGCTCGTCAACAACATAAAGGGTAGCAGGCATATGGTAATATTTCAACTTAAAGATTCTCTTCCAGGTTGCAAACCATTGTGATTTGAAAATGTATCATCAGCCCTTAACCATTGCAGACACACAACAGCATACAGAAAGGCTAGTCACCATCACCTTCTCAAATTTAAATAGTGATGGACAGCAACTGTTGATCTGCTAATGACCTCCAGGTTCTGTACAACAAAATAAATCAATGAAGATAATAAACGAATGTAGTTTTTCTAAGCTGCATTAAACAACAATCCAAGATTCATATGAAGCATGTAAAATGGATAAATGTCAAAACACAGGTCAAAATTGTCCTGGCTGTTTCTTCAGTTGAGTTTAAACTCAACGCAGATGAGACGTTGACTCTTTAAACTTTTGGAATCTTTGCAATTTAATGCTGTATCAGATGGTGCCTTTCACCCAAAAGTATGAGGGAACTTGCACATAGCCATTGATGCAGCAAAATGCTCCAAAGCACTTCACTGGAATATTATCAAATAAAATTTGATGTCGAGCCATGCAAAGGAAATATTACTGCAGCTGATCAAAAGCTTGGTTTAGGAATTAGATCATAAATGACACTTTAAGGAAGGAAAGTGATAGAAAAACTGTTAGTTGAAGGAGGGAATTCCAGAGCACAAAGGCTTGGCACCTTGAAGAAGCAAGAAATGAAATCGAGATCTTTGAGGGTTGTAAGTCTAGAGGAGAAGAGCTGCATCATGGAACAATTAAAAAAGCAATGAGGATCTTAAACTTAGAACATTGTTCAAACAGGTCAATAAATACAGCTGGTGAGTAGATCGGCCCTGTAACATATTGTTCTGATGTGGGCTTCTGGGGTTAAATTTGGTTCTTTTGATGTTCATTTGCCAAAGTTATGGATCTTTCGACTCCATGTTAGTGTATTCAGAGATTAACAATAGTACCATCAGTAATTAGAAAGGCTTTCAGTTTTATGACATGGATATTCCTGCTTTTGTCTTATTTGGTGTGAGGAGTCAAGGTGATTGCATCATTTTGTCCAGTAGGTGGCACACTGCGCAATCCCTTCAAAATGTTGCAGGACACTGAGTTCAAGTGCAAAAGTTACGTAAGCTTCACAGTCAAATTCCAGTCTATTAGTCAGGTTCAATCATGGACTTTGTGGCTCACCTGACGTAGTGATTATGAATCATGAAACATTTAATGAGTTTGCTGAAGACCATTTATTTCACACCTAATTATTTGTTTCCAGTGTAAATGTAGCTGATCTGAATCAGTAAAAAAAAACACAAAATGCTGGAGAAACTCAGCAGGTCAAATGGTATCAATTATGTAGCAAGGGCAAAGATACATAACTGATGTTTCGGGCTTGAGCCCTTCATCAAAGTACGAGAAAATGCCGACAAAGGTCTGAACAAAAGAGTGGGGGAGGGGGGAAATATGGGGTGGCAAAGGCAGGAGATGATAGGTGGAGGAAGGAGGGAGGGGACAGCAGCCATGAGGGGAGGGGGGATGACTGGGTGGGTAGAAGAACAGGAGAGCCAGGAAAGGGGTAGGGGAAAGAAAAGGCAAGCACTTTTAGTGGAAGGCAGTAAAGTCAATGTTAATGCCATGTGGCTGGAGAGGGCCCAGACGGAAAATAAGATGTTGTTCCTCCAATCTGGGTGGTCAGGGATCAGACCGTGGTGAGGGAGGAAGTGTGGGTGCAGGCATTGCACCACCTGTGAAAGGTGCCAGTGGGGAGGATGAATGCATGAGGAAATTTCAGAGGGAGTGGTCCCTGCAGAAGGCCGAGAGGGGATGAGAGGGAAAATTGTGTCTGGTTGTAGGATCCTTTCGTCAGTGCTGGAAATTACAGTGGATAATGTGTTGGATGTGAAGGCTAGTATCTTCCCCTGTGCACCCAGGAGGTGCAACACTTGCACCCACACCTCCTCCTTCACCACAGTCCATGGCCCCAAACAGGCCTTTTAAGTGAAGTAACACTTCACTTGTACATCTAAAGGACTTATTTACTGTATTCGGTGCATTCTGTACATCGGAGAGTCTGTGACTGGGAGATTGCTTCGCTCAGCTCTGTTCACAACCAAGCGACCTCCCAGTGGTCAACATTTTCAGTTCTGAGTTACACTCCCACACTCACATGTACTTTATGTACTGTCCCATCCCAACCACTCTTAGATTGGAGGAACAACTTATTTTCTGACTGGCCAGATGGGATTAGCATTATTGCTTTCCATTAAACCTGCTCCCTTTTCTTTCCCTTCCCCCTTTGCCTGACTTTCTAGTTCATCTACCCATCTAGCCATCCCTCTTCCCCCTTATTGTTCTGCCCTATCATCCCCTGCCTTTGCCAACACCCACCCCCCCCCCAACTCTTTTGTTTGGACACCTGCTGGTATTTTCTCACACTTTGATGAAGGACCCAAGCCTTAAACATCAGTTCTGTATCTTTACCTTTGCTACATAAAGGACACTGTTTGACCAGCTGAATTTCTCCAACACTTTGTGTTTTATACTTCAACCACGGTGTGTACAGAATTTTGTGAGTTACTTCTCGAATCATGAACACGTCATGAAATTTGTTGTTTTGTGGCAGCATCACAGTGAAAACATTCATATTATAACCATCTGACAACATTATATATATAAAAAAATACACAATAAAGTTAGGCCGTGTCTTTGGTTCATTGATTATTCAGGAATCTGATGGCAGCGGTGAAGAAGTTGTCCTTGTGCCGCTGAGGGCTTGTCTTTAGGCTCCTGTACCTTTTTCCCCAATGGTAGCAGAGTGAAGAGTGAAGGCCTGGGTGGTGGGAAGAGACAGCTTTCTTAAGACACCACCTCATGTAGATGTCCTCGATGGAGTGAGGTCTGGTGCCTGTGATATCACAGGCTGAGTTAACAACCCTTTGGAATTTATTCTTGTCCGGAGAGTTGGTGCCTCCATACCAGGCAGCAATGCAACCAGCCAGAATACTCTCCACGGTACACCTGTGGAAGTTTTCAAGAGTTTTCGGTGATATATCGAATCTCCTCAAATACCTCACAAAATATAGGTGCTGGCAAGCCTTCTTTGTGATTGCATCAACATGAAGGCTCCAGGACAGAACTTTAGAGATGTTGACGCCCAGGAATTTGAGGTTCTTGACCCTCTCCACTACTGAGCCCTTGATGAGGACTGGGTCGTGTTCCCCTGACTTCATTCTGAAGTCCACAAGCATCTCCTTGGTTTTGCTAACATTGAGTGCAAGGCTGTTGTTGTTATATCATTCAATGAACTGATCTATCTCCCTCCTGTACACTTCCTCATTGCTGTTTGTGGTTCTGCCGACAACTCTGGTGTCATCGGCAAACTTGTAGATTGCATTGGAGTTGTGCCTGGCCACACAGTCATGAGTGTATTATGAGTAGAACAGTGGGCTAAGCACGCATCCTTGGAGTGCACCTGTGTTGATGATCAGTGAGGAGGAGACATTGTGTCCAATTCTTTCTGACTGTGGTCTTCCAATGAGAAAGTCAAGGATCCAGTTGCAGAGGGGGGTACAGAGGCCCAGAGTTCGTAGCTTCTTGACCAGCACTGAGGGAATAATGATGTTGAAGGCCAAGCTGTAGTTGATGAAGAGCAGCCATATGTACGAACTGCTGTTTTTGAGGTGATCCAGAGCTGAGTGGAGAGCAAATGATATTGCATCTGCCGTGGAGCGATTGTGATGATAGGTGAATTGCAGTGGGTCCAGATCTTTGCTTAGGTATGTGTTAATTCTGGCCATCACCAGCTTCTCAAAGCATTTCATCGCAGCAGAAGTTACTACTGGGCAGTAGTCATTGAGGCAGCTCACACTCCTCTTCTTGGGTACCGGGATGATTGATGCCCTTTTTGAAGCAGGTAGAAACCTCTGACTGCCACAATGAGAGGCTGAAAATGTTGGTGAACACTCCAACGAGTTGGTTGGTACACATTTTCAGTACCCTGCCAGGTATGTGGTCAGGGCCTGACACCCTGCAAGGGTTCACCCTCTTGAATGATGTTCTGACATCACCCTCAGAGACAGATATCACAGGGTCCTCAGCCTCTGCAGGGATTCTAGTAGGCACTGTTTGTTTCTTCTTCTCAAAGTTGGCATAGAAGGTCTCTTATATCTGCACCATTAAAGCAATTAAACATAACTGAGTACTCACAAACACTTGTCCCAAACATTATAATACTATAATACCCTGAAATTAGGGGACTATGGTGAAATAACCATGAATAAAATCTGGATTGTGCTCTTAAATTACATGTAAATTGTTTGATTAGACTGTAAAACTGTGGAGCACAAGGGCAAATAAAGAAAAAAAAGTGTCTTTGTCCCAAACATTATGTCCCACAATTCACTGTCTGTTCACATTTCTATCTAAATGCTTCTTAAATGTTGCAATCATATATTAGTCATATGGTTATCATATGAAAATCATAGAATGAATTGAAAACAATGTCTCCTCCTCACTGACTATTAACACAGATGCACCTCAATGATGCTTGCTTAGCCCGGTGCTCTACTAAACACCACGAGCGACTGTGTGGCCAGGCACAATTCCAGGGCTATCTACAAATTTGCCGATGACACCATGGTTGTCAGCAGAATCACAAACGGCAATGAGAACGAGTACAGGAGGGAGAGAGATCAGCTCGTTGAGTGGTGTCACACCAACAACCTTGCACTTAACATTAACAAAACCAAGGAAGTGATTGAGAACTTCAGGAGGAAGTCAGGAGAACATGATCCAGTCCTCATCAAGGGTTCAGTTGTGCAGAGGGTCAAGATCTTCAAATTCCTGGGTGTCAACATCTCTGAGGATCTGTCCTGGAGCCTCCATGATGCATATCGATGCAATCACAAAGAATGTTCGGCAGTGGATTTACTTTGTGAGGTGTGTGAGGAGATTCAGAACATCACTGAAGACTCTTTAAAAACTTCTACAAGTGTAATGTGGAGAGCATTCTAGATGGTTGCATCGCTGCCTGGTATGAAGGTGTCAAAGCTCAGGAGAAGAAAAAAACAGAAGTTGTTAACTTGGCATGCGATATCACGAGCACCAGACTTCACACTACTGAGGGCATCGACAAGAGGCGGTGTCATAAGAAAGCAACCTCCATCCTCAAGGGACCCCCCCCCCACCACCACCCAGGCCATTGCCCTCCTCACACTGCTACCATTGGGGAAAAAGGTTCAGGAGTCTGAAGACAAGCACTCAGCCACACAAGGACAGCTTCTTTCCCACTGCCATCGGATTCCTGAATGACCAATAAACACTGCCTTACTTTGACTTTTCGTGCACTTTTTAAATTTAATTTTGTCAGGTGGTTTGTTCTGTGATGCTGTTGCCAAGCAACAAAGTTCATGACAGTACCTTCCGATTCTTTCACTATTCCCCTTGCAACGTGTTCCAGGCACTTACAATGCTCCGTGTAAGGAAAGAAAAATCTTACTTGCTGAAACTCACTTAAAAATTTTTCCTCTCACCTGAAAGCGATACCCTTTAGTTTGGATACCCCCACCAGATACTGGCTAACTACCCTATTTATTCTTCTCATAATTTCATTTTCTTCCTCTGACAATCCAAGTTTGTCAAAACTCTCCTTGTAGCTCATGGTCTCAAATTGAAGCTAAGTAAACTTGCATCCCAAGGTCCATCTTTGAATCAGGAGTCCTGCTATTAACTGAATGACAGAAAAGAACTGATATTACAGGCAGGTACAGGAGTTGCATATTGGAGCACGGTGTCGAAAACACAGCCATATGCATGTAGAACTTGAAAGACACCAAGACTTGCTCCAGATGTTGAAAAGGAAATGTTGGCTATGACATTTGAGCTTGAGAGGTTCCTCACTATACATTGGGATGAGGCTACATGTGCACAGAGATCACCACCCCCTTAAAGCGATTGTGATGAAGAATCTCCACTAATCCCCAAAAAGATAACAATGAGCTACTCTGTGTTTGCAGATATATAAGTATACAGACTGTCAACCATACAAGCTGTAAGATGGATATCAGAGACACATTGGGCCATGCATATCTTCTTGTCAGAGGACAAGTTGTAAACACAAAACCAGTTGTGCTTTCTTCAGTTTTATGATAAGTTTAAATTACATGGACATTAGTTCATGTAATTTTATTTGAGTTTATTAGAACATTGAGTACGTACTCTGTGTTCAATATTGAAAATATCATATTCTTAAATTTAAAACTTTTTATGTAATTTAACATACAGTACGGCAACAAACCATTTCAGCCCATTTACACCCTATTAACCTACACCCCCTCCCCCCCCCCCCCCCCCCCCACCGGTACATTTTCAAGGGTTGGAGGAAACCAGAGCCCTGAGGAAAACCCACACAGACATGGGGAGAATGTACCATCTCCTTAGAGACAGCGCAGGATTCGAACCCTGGTCCCAATCACTGGTGCTGTAAAGGCTTTGCGCTAACCTCTACACCAACTGTGCTGCCTCAAACAAATGTGAAAGGAAGAATATAAGAAAATGAACCAGATGATGCCACCTTATGGTGATATAATCATTGCAGCATCAAGCAATTTGAAACCACACACAATGTTTCACTTTAACTTTCTCATACTTTAGAAATACACATAAATACGAGATATTTGTTTCATTAGGAGGGCGCGTCACATTTTTCATTATAAAGTGCTCTGGGATGTCCAGATGCAGTAGTAAAACAATGTAAATACTTCGATTTTCTGATGATTGCTCAAATTGACAGCAGAATAACAAGGTTAATTGTTAGAACAATTAACTTCAACAAAATCATCATGTTAGGTCCAAGAGGTGAAATCTACATGTTACAAATCATTCACCTAAAAAATCTGTGTGTCTTTTAATGTTTTTTTTGTTGAGAGGATAACCAAATACTATGAAAATTGTCTTGACTCTTAGAGACCTCATGGTGGCACGGTTGGCATAAGACATGGAGATATTTAAGAGATGAAGAAGCATCTGTGGAAAGAAAAGTGGAAAATGATTTGATTCAATGACCCTTCAGCACTAGAAAGGCTAGAGATATAGAAAAAAAACAATCATATACCTCCATATGTTTGGAACAAAGAAACATTTTTTTTCCTTTATTTGCCCCTGTGCACAACAGTTTGAAATTTGTGATTATATTGCAGACTTTATTTAAGGTATTTGTATACATTTTGTTTTGACCATGTAGAAATTACAGCAAATACTCCCCTAATTTCAGTGCACCATAATATTTGGGACATAGCAATGGAATGGATATTAAAATAGTCATGTTGTGGGGGCGTGGCAAGATGGCGTAAGGAACAGACGTGCCTTCCAGTCCTCTCCTGACTCTAACTTATTGTTTTGTCTTTAAGTGCCCGTTAAAACTTTTTTAAAAAGTTTATAAATAGTATGAGATGTTGAATTAATACCTAATGGTACATTTGTTTAAAAAAAAGTAAAAGGAAACATCAACAGATTGTTAAAAAATTATATTTTTCGAAATTATCTGAGCCTGCTTGTTTACAAAAAGCCACGACTCAGCGTGAAATGGATCCAGGAAAACAAGCGAAGAATTCGGCCCTGGAGCTCCGTTCTGATTCCGTAAGTCTTTCTGAAGGTCGTTTTCAGCTGCCTTTAGAACAAAGGGCTGGCCGGATGCCAGTATTTCAAACAACGTCTACTGAGACTTTGACTGCTGAATTAACTGGGGCGCCACCAGTTGGAGAGTTAAAGAGTTGTTATTTGACTGCTATACCACCAGTTATATCAGCTCTTCCAGATACTGACGTAACGAAGCTTTTAAAGGAGGTTTGGATCAAAGATAACCCTGATCATCAGCCTCCTGATACTTCTGGGGGGTCTGTGGCAGGGGCTCTTACACGGAGTCAAACTGCAAGAAAAGCTACTAAATTAAAAGAAGGGATAGAAGGTCCTCTGATTCCACAAGAACAGCAGAATCCCACCATGTCTGGATCTACTGATGTTGATATACTTTTCAAGAGTCTTGAACATAAGATATTTTCTTCAATGATGCATTTAGGTGATTCTATGAATAATTTTACTTCTAAGATTAATGCATTGGTGGATGTCAATACTCAACAGATGGCTGATTATGGAGCTTTTAAAGTTGAAACTATTGAAAGATTTGAGATGTGTGATCAAGGATTATCTGATGTACAAGATCAATTGCAAGATGTGAATAAAACAATTGAAACGTTACAGATTCAGAATAAAAATTTAGCAAAAAAGGTTGATTATTTGGAGAACCAATCCAGATGGAATAATGTGAAAATTGTCGGCTTGCCAGAAGGCATAGAAGGGCCAGATCCAAGAAAATTTTTCACTGAATGGATTCCACAAGTGTTGGGACAAGATAAGTTTTCTGAAGGTTTAATATTGGAACGGGCTCATAGAGCTTTGAGAAGGAGAGCTTTTTCAGGACAGAATCCAAGACCTGTTCTGGTTCGCTGTTTAAATGACTATGATAGAGAGACTATTTTACGTATGGCTATTAGAAATGCACAGCAAAACAAATCTCCTTTGATGGTTCAGAGTAATCGTGTTTTCTTCTATCCGGATTTGAGTCAGGAAATTATGTTTCAACGACGTGAATTTAATTCTGTGAAAGAATTATTGTGGAAAAAATGATATAAGGCAACATTTAGATACCCTGCGGTACTGAAGATTTGTCAGGATGGATATCAACCAAAGTTCTTTGATAATCCTAAAGAAGCTATGGATTTTGCTCAGTCTTTACCAATTACACAATTCCAGGAACGACGTAGTCCTCCACGGTCTCCAAAGAGGGCAGAGCTGCAAGAAGGGAATTTGATTTCTGGAAGAAATGGAAGAAACGGTGGTCGCAATGGCAAAGGAAACTCATTTAATAGATAAGGAACATTTGAAACTCAAACGTGAATGGGTTGGGCACGTTTTTTATTCTTCGTTTAATTCTAAGGCAAAAGGTGTGGCAATTTTGGTACATAAGAATCTACCGTTTTAGTTACAGAGTGAAGAGAAAAATGGTGGAAGATTATTAAAATTAAATTGTACAATCTTTAATGAGGCATGGACTTTGCTTGATGTTTATGCTCCTAATGTTGAGGATACAGCTTTTGTTGTGGATATGTCTTTATTACTTGGACAATCGAACTCTAATGTGATGTTGGGGGAGATTTGAATGTGGTGTTAGAGCCTTTATTGGATAAGTACTCAAGAGTAATTAAGAAGTCTAAGATGGCAATCCAAGTGATTAATATGATGGCAGATTTGAATTTAATTGATATTTGGTGAAGAGTTAATCCTACAGAGAAAGATTTTTCTTTTTATTCCTCGCGACATAATTCTTTTTCTAGAATTGATTATTTTTTAATATCAGCACATTTGCAGGATAGGATTACATCTGTGGAGTATAAGGCTAGATTGGTTTCGGATCATTCATTATTATTATTAGAATATTTGAGTTCACAAAATGTTCAGAAAGCTTCAAGATGGAGATTTAATACTATGCTATTACGACGCGAATTTAATTCCGTGAAAGAACGGTTGTGGAAAAAAAAGACTTAGGGCAACATTCAGGTATTCTGCGGTACTGAAGATTTTTTAGGATGGAAATTAGCCAAAATTCTTTGACAATCCTAAAGAGGTTATGGACTTTGCTCAGTCTCTACCAATCATGCAGTTTCAGGAACGATGTAGTCCTTCAAGGTCTCCAAAGAGAGTAGAGATGTAAGGTGGTATCCAGATTTTTAAAAGAAATGGAAGCATTGTTGATCGAAGTGGTAACGTTGATTTAAAAAAATAAATCTTTTATCTTTTTTTTAAAAGAGTTTCAATAGTTTAAATAATGATGATAGTTTAATGAAATGGGAGATGAGAGAGGGAACTGAGTGGGCACTAGTTTCCAGAAGTCATCAGCTACCTGTGAGTTATCTCACACCCAATATTTTGGGGAGTTACCGCTTTGGGCGGTTTAAACAGGGGGAGGTAGTTGTGACCTCCGACCTGTTTTTTTTTCTTTTTAATTTTTGGGTTAAGAAGTGAAGGTTTTTTTAAATTATTTTTTTTAAATAAATAATTTTTTTTAGCTCTTTGTTTTGATTGTAATTGAGAGGGAATTAGGAGGTTTTTTTCTCTTTTTTTGGGTTTTTTTTCTCTTCTTTCTTTTTTAAGAGAATGATGTCACAGAAGATAAGTCAAAAATTGAGGATGTTGAATTAGATGAAGAGGAAGATGAGGGGAAAGGTGATAAGAAGAAGAAGAAAATGAAGTACAAATACATTGAGGGAGAAGAGTTTAATAAAATTAAGTTAATTTTGATAGAGAATTTTGAAGATGTTATAAATGAAGAATATGGAGAATTTTATAAGAGTTTGAACTTTTTTTTCTTTTTTTTTCTTTTTTTATATAAGGGGAGGGGAAGGGAATAAAAAATTTATTTGATTGTTTTTCTAAGGGATGTTTTTGTTCTCTCGATGAATTATAAAGGAAACTTGGTATTAATGGAAATTCTGTAATTATGTATTATTAATTATGATTTTTTGTATAACAGATATGTGGTTGATATATGATTTTAATATTTGAATTTAGTTTTAAAGTGGATTTCATTTGTTAAATACATGAATTATGTTTGATTTAAATATATGTTTAAGGGTATTTTAGTATTGATATTTTTTTTGTTGTTAGTAATTTTTTTTGTTGTTAAGTTTTATCCTTTTTTTTGTAAGTGGTGTTTTTTCTATTTTATTTACAACATTGTTAATTAATTCTTCACTCTTTATTTTGGGGGGAGGGTTGGATTAATTTTAAATTAGATGATTAATGCTGTGCTATAATTATTGGGGGGGTTAATTTGTGTAGTTTAATGATGTAGTATTCTAATTTTTATTATCTTATTTTTTATTATTTCTTTAAATGTAATTTTTATTTTATTCATGTCATAAAATTTTAAATTAAGTTTAAAAAAAATAGTCATGTTTAGTACTTTGTTGCATATCCCTTACATATAATAACTGCTTGAAGTCTGATGCATAGACATCAGACCTCTACTGCAGCCATCTTCAGCTCCTGCTTGTTTCAGGGGCTTGTCCCCTTAAAGCATGCTCAAGTGGATTTAGATCAGGTAACTGACTTGGCCATTCAAGAATTTTCCAGATTTTAGCTTTGAAAAGCTCCTTTGTCACTTTAGCTGTATGTTTGGAATCATTGTCTTGCTGTAGGATGAATCACCGACCAACGAGTTTGGAGGCATTTACTCGAACTTGTGCAGATAAGATGTTTCTATAAATCTCAGAATTAATTTGCTACTGCATCAGCAGCTACATCATCAATGAAGAGAAGTGCACCAGTATCTGTGGCTGCCATACATGCCCAGACCATAATACCCCCACCACCATGTTTCACAGATAAGGAGGTAAGCTTTGGATCTTGGGCAGTTTCTTTATGCATCCACAGTTGGCTCTTGCCATCATTCTGATACAGGTTAATCTTGGTCTCATTTGTCCACAAGACCTTTTCCAAGAATTCTGCAGGCTCTTTTAAATATTTCTTGGCAAACTGTAACCTGGCCATCCTTTCTGTGGCTAACTAGTGGTTTGCATCTTGCCATACAGCCTCTGTATTTCTGTTCATGAGGTCTTCTGCAGACAGTAGTCATTGATACATCCACAGCTACTCCTGAATAATGTTTCAGATCTATTGGGACAGGAGTTTAAGGATTTTTCTTCATTCTGATGAGAAATCTTCTGCCATCAGCAGTTGGGGGGGGGGGGGGGGGGGAGGGTCTTCCTTGGCCTATCAGTCCCTTTGCAATTAATGAGCTCTCCAGAACCCTCTTTCTTCTTATTAATGTTCCAAATGGTGATTTTGGTAATCCTAAGGTTTGGGCAATTTCTCTTACTGTTTTGTTCTTGTTTTTCAGCCTCATGATGGCTTCTTTCACTTTCATTGACAAAACTTTGGTTTTCAAGTTGAAAAATGGCAAGTACAATCTCCAAAGGTGATCAAAAGCTCAGAAGCAAACCTAGCTCTTTTATACCTACACCAATTAAACATACCTGAGTAATTGAAAAAGCCTCTGAAGCCAAATACCCAAATATTATGGTGCCCTGAAATGGGAGAACTGTAATTTCTACATGGACCACCAAAATGTACACAAATAAACATGAATAAACTCTGGAATGTGCACTTACATGGCATGTGAATTGTTTGATTACATATTTAAAACTGTGGAGTACAGGGGCAAATTATATATATTTTTAAAAAGTGTCCTTGTCCCAAATATTATAACAGGCACGGTAAAGGGCAGAGAAATCTAGGAACATAGAACAGTACAGAAAAGGTGGAACTCTTTAGCCCATTCTCTCTGTGCCAACACATTCCCAATTTAAACAGTTCATCTGCCTATGCATGTTATCTATTGCTCATTTCTCTGCCTCTTAAATATTGCTAACATATCTGCTTCTATAACTTCTCCTGACATCCTTCCAGGTACCCACCACCCTTTGTGATTTTTGTTAAATCTTGCCTCATAAATCTCCTTTAAGCTTTCCACCTCTCATCTTAAGATTATGCTTTGTAATATTTGACATTTCCTCCCTAGTGGCCCCTGAGCTTCCAATGCTTCAGAGTTAATGATCCCATATTTGTCTAACATTTAGCTCAATACCCTTGACAAATTCTTGAACTCGACAATTCCTTCTCCTCCCCCCCAATCAATGATGCACCTTAATCAGCAGTTTTTTTCCCCTCCAAGTTTGTTTAATGTCTTGTAACTAATATTCACTAATCCTGGTGATTCTCTTCTGCCCCCTCTCTAAAACCTCCACATCCTTTCTATAATATAGTGATCAGAATGCACACCATGTTCCAAATGTAGCCTAAACAAAGTTTTATAAAATTGTACATGACTTCTTGACTTTAACACCCTGATCAATGAAGGCAAGCATGAAGTATGCCTTCTTAACCACCCTGTTTATTGGGTTACCACTTTCAGGGACCTATGGGATTGCACCCCATGATCCTCAGTCCACTAATATTCCTTAGGATCCTGCCATTTACTATATAGTAGTCTCTTACATTCGATCAACAAAAGTACTTTGTGTTTGTCCTGACTAAACTCTATCATTTCTCTGCCCCCATATTTCTGACTGAAGGTTGGTGATAAATAGAAATTGCACATCACAAGTGGTGATCATGCTGGTTGAAAAATGGTTAGAGGCTAATGAATAACAAAAGCTATGTTGGAGAGGGGTATTAATAGGAGGTAAATATGTTATCAAATTACCTTGACTGAAAGGAGTTGTCAGGAAGGAGTTTGTACGATCTCCCCTTGTTTGCATAGGTTTCCACCCACTGTTTGAAATGTACCATCGGTTATAGGTTAATTGGGTGTAATTAGGCAACATGGGTTGGTGGGTAAAAATGGTCTGTTTGGCCTGTTGCTGTGCTGTATGTCTAAATTTATATTTAAAATTTTTAATTAAAAAAAAAACCTGAATACTGGAAATGTGAGATTCAAAATTAGAATGGTGGATTATCTGAAAATGTTGAAGTCATTGTAGAATTTGAAAGGCCACTGTGTGCCTGGTCTGAAGATGATGTGCTAAGTCATGAATAATTTTTGCTGGGATTGTGTAGACGGCTAAAGACAGAGTGGTCAGTGCGGCTGTGAGATGGAGAATTAAAATGACAGGCAAATAAAAGCTCAGGGTTATGTTTATGGACTGAACAGGGATATTCTGCAAAGAAGTAACATAATCTGTTTTAGGTTATGAAGAAGAGATCAGATCATGAAATACAAAATTAATGTATTGAATTAGAAGTGCAAATATGTTGTTACTTCATCTGATCATTCAAATAATCTGTTTCTTTTGCATAATAATATAGTTTATTGCATTGCACACTAATGTGGTAATGAGCCTTTGGAACAATCTTGTCATTTATTCATAACTAATACATTTATGAGCTGAATAAATTGCTGCATCTTCAAAATATCAAAAGCACCACTGCAACTACCTGCTCTTCCCTTTTTATTTATGTGAGATTTCACTTGCATAATGTATAAATTCTGGTCCAACAAGAAATTCAATATAATCAATTTGAATTCCCCTGTTTTGTATTGAACTGTATTGCACACTCCCTATACACATACATATCAGATTTTATCATGTCTTCAGTGGGAAATTAATTATGAAGATAATAGAATTTAATTCTAATCAGACATTTATTTTAATCATAGGAAAAGGTGTGATCATATGTAATTATAGAGTTTCCAATGAACAGTCGATCAGGATTCTCCAAACTGAACCACCTTATCTTCATGATGGTGTCCAATCCCTTTGAAGATCTTAAAGCATTTTGCTTCTCTCTGGACCAGAGACCCGACCATTCACCCTCTACCACCACTCTCCTCCACCTGGCAGAACATCCTCCTCAAAACAACTTCTCCTTCCAAATCAAAGGAGTTGCTATGCCTGCCTGTTTGTGGGCTTTGTGCAGCCACGCATTGTGCAAGCCTACACAGGCAAACCCCCTTAGCTCTTCATCCATTAGATGGATGATTACTTCGGGGCTGCTTCATGCACCTGCAATAAACTCGTCAACTTCATTCACTTCGCGGCCAACTTCCACCGCGATCTCAAACTCACCTGGTCCATATCTGACAACACTCTCCCCTTCCTGGATCTTTCTGTTTCCATTGAGGGAGACAAACCTTCCTCGGACATATATTACAAACCCACCAGTTCCCACAACTACCTACACTACACTTCATTACGCCCTTTCCCCTGCAAGGATTCTATTCCCTTCTCACAATTTCTCCATCTCCACCACATCTTTTCCCAAGATGCGGTCTTCCAGTCCAGATCAGCCAAAATGTCCACCTTCTTCCACAAATGTAACCATCAACTAAGCCTTCACCCTCATTCCTCTATTTCCTACTCATCTGCTCTGGCCCCCCTTTTCTCCCCGACACAACAAACACTGGATTCCCATTGTCTTCATCCACCAGCCTTTGCATCCAACACATTATTCTTCATCATGTCCAAGACTTAGAACAGGATCCCCTACCAGATACATCTTCCCCTCTCTGCCTTCCGTAGGGACCACTCGCACTGTGACTCCCTCATGCATTCACCCCTTCCCACCAATCTCCTCACTTTCCCCTGTGGCTAAAAGAGATGCCACATGTGCTCCCACACCTCCATCACCACAGTCCAGGGCCCAAAATAGGCCTTTCAAGTGAAGCAACACTTCACTTGTGTATCCACAGGATTGACTTACTGCATTAGGTGTTCCCTTAGTGGCCTTCTCTACATTGGAGAGACTGGTCGCTGAGTGGGAGATTGTTCTGCTGAGCACCTTCTCTCTGTCCGCACCAGTGACCGAGACCTTCCATGGGCCAACCGTTTCAGTTTCGCATCCCACTTACATACTCACATGTCCGTCGATGGCATCAAATATTTTCCCACCAAGACCATCCATAAATTGGAGGAACAGCACCTGATTTTCCATCTGGGCACCCTCCAGCCAAATGTGATTAACATCGACTTTTCTGATTTCTGCTAACCTGGTATCCTTTCCCCTTTTTATCTCTTCCCCCTGCCTTCTTTCCCTCAGCGCTCTACTCCCTTCCCTCTCTATTCCCCTAGCCATCCTTCCCTCCCTTGTTTGCTTCTGTGCCCTCCCTCCCTTCTCCACCTATTATCTTCTGCCTTTGTGACCATACTCCTCCCCCCATATCTCCTCACTTACCTTTTTATTCAAATGTCGGCCTACATTTTTCCATTCCTTGATGACGGACTTAAGCCCAAAATATCTGTTATGTATCTATCTTTGCTCTATAAAGACACTGCTTGACCTGCTGAGTTTCTCCAGCTTTGTGTCTTTACTTCAACCATGGTGTCTACAGATGTTGTGTTTTACTTTTCATATTTAACAAACCAGGTGCTGGTGACAGTCTTGTAACACTCTCAGTGATAACACATTAGTGAGCTTTAAGACTATGCTTTTATGTGATCTAAGACTTTGTTTATACCAACAAGCCTAATATACGGATTTGATAATATTTTTTGATTAAAAAAAAAAGTGCTTCAATAATTATTCAAAATATAAGAGCAAAGTTCAAAAGGTTGTCATCTGATATTAAATTGTGGATCTATGTGCTGTTTATCATCCATTCATAATATTAACAGAAAAAAATCACAAGAGTAATGAATTGATGATTGGAGCTGATTAAACGAACACAGATTTTCTAATTCAACATCTCTATAGAACCATAGAACAATTACAGCACAGAAACAGGCCCCTTCTGCTCTTCCAGTCTGGACCACAACAATTTTTTGGCTAATCCCAGTGACCTGCACCCTGTCCATAGCCCTCCATACCTCTCCCATCCATGTATCTGTCCAAATTCTTCTTAAATGTTAAAATTGAGCCTGCATTCACTACTTTAGCTGACAGCTCATTCCACACTCCCATCGTTCTCTGCATGAAGAAGTTCCCCCTCACATTCCCCCTAAACTTTTCCCCTTTTCACTCTTAATTCATATCCTCTAGTTTGTATCTCACCTACCCTCAGTGGTAAAAGCCTATCTATATTTACTCTGACTATCCGCCTCAGGATTTTAAATATCTCTATCAAATCTCCCCTCATTCTTCTATGCTCCAGGGAATAAAGTCCTAACCTTTTTAACCTTTCCCTGTAATTCAGTTCCTAAAGTCCAGGGAGTTTGAGTAAATCTTCTCTGCACTCTTTCTATCTTATTAATATCTTTCCCATAGTTAGGTGACCAAAACTGCACAGAATACTTCTAATATGGCCTCACCAATGTCTTATACAACTTTTCCATGACATCCTAACTCCTATACTCAATACTTTGATTTATGAAGGTCAGTATGCCAAAAGCTCTCCCACCTTTCATGGAATTATGTATCTGTATTCACAAATCCCTCTGTTTTACCACACTCCTTAGTGCCCTACCATTCACCATGTACATCCTTTCTTGGTTTGTCCTTGCATACTTCAATACCTCACACTTGCCTGCATTAAATTCCATCCCATTTTTTCTAGCTGGAGTAAAACTCTGCAAGTTTTGAAAAACTTCTTCACTGTCCACAACACCTCCAAATGGAGTCATCTTCAAACTTGCTGATCCATTTTACCACATTATCATCCAGATCATTAATACAGATGACAAACAACAATGGTCCCAGCACTGATCCCTGAGGCACACCGCTAGTCACAGGCCCCCCAGTCTGAGAAGCAATCATCCACTGCTACTCTCTGGCTTCTCCCGTCCAATCATTGTCAAACCCATTTCACTACTTCACCATGAATACCTCGCATCTAAACCTTCCTGATTAACCTCCCATGTGGGACCTTGTCAAAGGCCTTACTAAAGTCCATGTAGACAATATCCACAGCCTTTCCTTTATCAACTTTCCTGGTAACCTCCTCGTAAAACTCTATAAGATTGGTTAAACACAACCTACCATACACAAAGCCATGTTGACTATCCCTTATCAATTTCTGGCTACAAAAATAATTGTATATCCAATCTCTAAAAACACCTTCCAATAATTTGCCCACTATGGATTCCAGGCTCACCGGCCTATAATTTTCATGGTTACTTTTGGATCCTTTTTTTAAGCAACAGGACAACTTGAGCTATCCTCCAATCCTCCGGTACCAGACCTGTGACTAAAGATGTTTTAAATATTTTTGCCAGAGCCCTTGCAATTTCTATACTAGCCTCCCTCAAGGTCTGGGAAATATTTTGTCAGGACCTGGGAATTTATCCACCCTTATTTGCTCTTAGACAGTAAGCATTTCCTCCTCTTTAATGTGTATATGTTCAATGACCTCACTGCTTTTTTTCCTAGTCTGTTTCCTGAGTGAATATTGATGCAAAAAAATCATTTAAGATCTTCCACATCTCTTTTGCTTCCATACATAGCAGACCACTCTGATCTTCAAGGGGACAAATTTTGTCCCTTACTTTCTCTTAATACACCTGAAGAAACCCTTAGAATTTTCCTTCACATTGTTGGACAAAGCGACCTTATGTCTTCTTTTAGCCTCCCTGATTTCTTTCTTGAGGTTTTTCTTGCTTTTTATATCCCAATCCACACATTCTAGATCCATTCACATTTCCTCAGAAATGGCCTTTCTCCAATTTCAAATCTCAAGCCGGCCCAGACCTATCCTTCTCCATAATTAACTTGAAACTATTGGGATTATAATCATTGGACCCAAAATGTTCACCTACACGTAATTCTGTCATCTGTCCGGTCTCGTTCCCAAATAGGAGATTCAGTGTTGCACTCTCTCTAGCTAGTACCTCTATATTGATTTAGAAGATGTTTCTGAACATATTTGTCAAACTCCCAGCCATCAAGCCCTTGGAGTCCCAGTCAATATTTGGAAAATTAAAACCTTCTATGATCACAAACATATTTCCTGCAGCTGTCTGCTATTTCTCTACAGATTTACTCCTCCAATTCTCATTGAATAACAAGAGGTCTATAATATGACCCCATGAGTAAGGTCATACCTTTCCTGTTCTTCATCTCCACCCATATAGCCTCAGTAGACAAGTCCTCTGGTTTATCCTGCCAGAGTGCAGCTGTGATATTTTCCATGACAAGCAATGCCACTCCTCCCCTTTTCATTCTCACCCACCCCACCCCCATTCTATCACATCTAAATAATAGAAGCCTGGAACATTGAGCTGCCTGTCTTGCAACTAAGTTTCACTAATGGCCATAATGTCATAATTCCATATGGTATTGTCTACACAGAGTTTCCTCTGAGTACTCCAATTTTCTTCAACATCCTATTACTGTGCAGTACGTCTAATGTCAAAATTATAATTTAATGATAGAAAGGGAAGCATGGTGTTACTGGTCAGGAAAATTGTCACAGCAGTGCTCAGAAAGGACAGAGTGAAAGGCTTGTTTATTGATGCTAACTATGTGAAAATGAGGACTGAGAAAGGGATGACCATATTAATGGAATTATATTATATTATATTATATATATAGTCAGCAGGAATTGGAGAAGCATATTTGTAGAGAGATAGCAAGTAGTTGCATGAAACATAAGGTTGTGACAGTAGGTGATTTTTAACTTTCCACACATTGAGTGGGATTCACAAACTGTAAAAAAAAAGCTATCGGGTTTGAGATTACCAAATGTGTTCAAGAAGGTTTCTGAAATCATATAAAAGTTCAAACTAGATCTGGATCTCCTATTAGGGAATGAGACAGGGCAAGTGACAGATGTATGTGTAAGGGAACACTTTAGATCTGGTGAACATAATGTCATTAGTTTCAAAATAATTCAAAAATCAAGATTGTATTATTGTTATGTAATAAAGCAGAAAATGAAACATTACACAATTTTTTTTAGTCTAATTTGCCATCAGCAAAAATTGCCAGGTGGAGGGGGGGAGGTCATGTGATGCCATAGGAAACATAGCGCTCCCTTACGACTCACGGGGATTTTAATTTTAAAAAGTGTTAATTAAGTAAAGTTTTTATCATTAAAGTTATTTTAAAGTCTTTTTAAAGTATTGATAACTTTAACTCTAATGTCACTGAAAAAAGAAAAAACTCCAAAACTACACAGGAAGACAAATGCAAACCGAGGAAAGAAAAAGAACCTGGGCCTACCTCTCCAAATGAAGCCAGCCATTGGAGTTCTTCTTGGACCTGGTGGAGATGGCCCTGGAGAGGGACCATCTCATGGAGACATCTCCGCAAAGATGGCACCGTCCCGAAAGTTAATTCTGCACTGTGCACGCGTGACAACTCACGCATGCGCGCTATGGATGAAAAATTAAAGGGAAAAATCTTACAGCACCCCGAGTCTTCAGGAAGACGAAGACAACTTACTTGGTATGGAAGATTAGTGATTCTACAAGTGAAGAAGATAAAAAAAATTGATAAACTTGCAAATGCAATGGAGAATAATTTTAAATTTTTAACTGGAGAAATACAACGTTAAAATTGATCTAACCAAATCAATAAATAATGTTTCAGAAAGGGTTGATAAATTAGAAGGAAGAACTCAAGACAACCGTGAAGAAGTTCAACACATGCAGAAAGAACAAATGTTAATAAAGACTCTGTTACTGCTTTGGTTTCTATGAATGAAAAATTGTTGGAGAAGATTGATATCTTGAAAAATTACAGTAGGAGGAATAATCTTAAAATTGTTGGAATGTCTGAAAATAAAGAAAGCCAAGATGTCATTCATTTTTTTTCAAGATTGGATACTGCAAATATTTGGATGAAAAAACTTCGAAGAGAAATTTTGATTGAGAGAGCCCATAGAGCTCTCTGACCAAAACTGGGACTGAATCAAAATCAGATTTTTAAATTATCAAAATTGAGAGAAGATACTTGGTTTGGCAATGAGAAGAGCTAAAGAATATGGACCTTTGAATTATGAGAGTGATAAGATCTTTTCTTTCATCCTGATCTGAGTCCAGCTCTTTTGAAGAAGAGTAAAGTGTTCAATCAGGTTAAGAAGACTTTATATGATAAAGGTTGCAGATTTGTGTTGCAATATCCAGCTACTTTGAAAGTTTTTATTCCAAATCAGCAGAACGTCTTCTTCACCAACTATATTCAGGCCGAAGATTTTGTTAAAGATCTGCCCATTGGCTCGATTACCACAAGAGGACTTGTTGAAATGATTTCTCCCCTTTTTATAATTTTTCCCCCAGGAGTCAGGGGTTGTGTTTGTTAGTTTTTGTGACTACATGTGCTTTCGTGGATTAACCACAGCCCGTAAAATGGAGGGTGGTAGCACTGATCTTTCTGGCATTTTGGGGAGGGAGGGTTTTCTTTTTTTTTGTTTCTTAATTTAATACTTTTCTATAATATTTTTATTTTGAACAAGTTCAGTGTTTTTTTGATTGCAGATGATGACACCTCAGACCAATTTATGGCATAGGGATTACCTAAAGTGGAAAGAAAAAGGTTGAGAACTACTGCTGTAGATCATAATCCCATTTAAAAAAAATGGTTTGCATAAAGCATCTGAGGATGGATAAGACACACAACTCTTTGAGGAATGTAATTGGTAGGCAACATTTATACCTTGTTTCTCCTTGAACGTGGTAATCCTTCAACACCAAATCATGGTGTCTGTTTCAACAACAAAAAAATCCTGGGTATACATGTAAATGTTTGCCTTCAAGTGGATGGAGATTAGAGTGTGGTCCTGTAAGGTAAAAACATCATGAGATGGGACCAGAGAAGGAGTCACCCAGTACTAAGGAGTAACAGAATGCAGATGTGACCTTGTCCACTCAAGATAAGCTTTGCACTAACAAGAATGATGTGCAGCAGACTAACAGAGAAGGATAGCAACAGTTTATTCATTGGACAATGTCATGGTATGATAATTTACTAAGTACGTATCCTGAGGTATAAAAAAACACCACTTGCTGATAACGGCAGAATGTGCCTTCTCCAACTAACACTGTTAGTTACAAGTGTTACAATCCGGTAATAAAGAACAAAGAACCTTGATTTCGACTCAGTCTGGTGTCTGACTCACTCATTCATGAACAAAGCAGACCTAACAATTCATGAGCACACCAGATTTTTATCTGTAATCGAACAGCAAAAAAACAACAACCCTACATATGCTGAAAGTAGAATATGAAAATAGAAAATGCAGAAAATAGTTTGCAAGTCAGACAGCATTTGAGAAGAAAGATGCAGAGTCAATGATTCTGGGTCCATGTCTTTTTCAAATGCCACTGACCTGCAATATTAAATCTGTAACTCCTTTCACAGAAGCTGTTTGATCTGCTGATTATGCCCAGTTTCTGGTTTTTCTTGGCTTTTGCTGCTGCTCGACCACTTTTGGACAAGAAAAAATGCAAACAATATCAAAGATGACAATTAAACTGGTATATTTCTTATGGTCAAGTATTATGGATGGATAATTAATTATTTTACTTTTTGCAGGTGTCAGGTTGACTTACAAGGCTTAAGTAAGGAACATACACACAAACTGGACCTTGCCCTCTCAGAAGGAAAAGGTCACATTGTTCTACTGGTCACTCTGACAGCAACTTCTCCAGTTAGTGACTCTGATCTCATGGTACTGGACAATGAGGAAGAACGAAGAAAAATAATGGCAAGATATGTATGTATTACCACACCAATATTTGCAAGCAATATCAAAGTTAAATTTTAATATCAATTTAAAGTTTATTTCTGAGAGTATTAAAAAGGAAGAGAATGCCCATGTGGAGGTTAAAGTTAAGATAATCAACTAAAAAAAAATAACTGCTGGAGGAACTCAGCAGGGCAGGCAGCATCTGTGAGGGGATGGATTGTCAGTGTTTGGGGGTCAACATTCCTAAGCCAGGGTCCTGACCTGAAATGTTCACAATTCTGTCCAGCCAGGTCAATTCCTCCTGCAGTTTGTTTTTTGCTCCAGGTCCCAGCACCTCATTGATGTTTAATGTTGCTGAAATGCCAAGATTTTTTTTTAAAAAAGATCTAAAATGATGTAATTGAAGAAAAGAACTATCTGAATCAGCTTTTGTTTGTTTGCCTGCAGGAGATTATCATTGCATTTCTATTCTTACCCTGTTGCTCTATAAAATTGCAAATTGACTTGTGTTCAATCAAACTTTGCATTTGGTATACATTCAGTACTGCATTAAAGAAATGAGGGTTAGATTTGTGCCTATTTTTTTTTGCTTTTGGGGAGATTGCCAACTTCACATTGAAGAGATAATCTGATTTATCAGTTCATTATTCAAGTAAAATTGTGGATTGCTAAATATCCATGATGATACGGAAATTTTAATGTCAATGTAAGGGAAGCCCTCGGGCTATGAAATGGTCCTGTCCCTGAAAACTCTTCATCATGTGATTTTTTTTTTTTTCTTCCTTAAATTGGAAATGAACAAAATCAACATGTGAGAGAACAAGCAGGTTTGGGAAGAGTGACTGCCAGCTGGCTTCGCTGACTTTGTGAGTAAGAAAATCATTTTGAAATGATGAAGTGATTTGAGAGGCTGGTGCTGAACCATATTAGCTCCTGTCTGAGCAGTGACTTGGATCCATTCCAATTTGCCTACTGTGGCAACTGGTCGATGGCAGATGCTGTCTCTTAGGCTCTTCACAAAACCATGGTACATCTAGACAGCAAAGATGCATACATAATGATGCTCTTTATTGATTACTGATTGATTATTGATTATTGAATACCATCATCCCCTCAAAACTAATCAGTAAGCTCCAAGACCTGGGCTACAATACCTGATGAGCAACTGAATCCTGGATTTCCTCACCTAAGACCCCAGTCAGTTCTAATTGGAAAAAGCATCACCTCCACAATCTCCATCAGGGGCACCACAGGGTTGTGTACTTAGTCCCTTGCTCAACTTGCTTTATTACCTATGACTGTGTGGCTAAGTACCACTTCAACAATATAACCCATTATATAAATGTTATTGCAAAAAAAGCAAGTCAGCACTTCCTCTGGAGTCTGTGGAGGTTTAGTGTGTCATCAGAAATATTGGCAAAATTCTGCAGATGTGTAGTGGAAAGTGTGCTGACTGGCTGCATCACAGCCTGGTATGGGAGCACCAATACCTCTGAGCAGAAAATATTGCAAAAGGTGTCATGGACTCAGCCCAGTACATCATAGGCAAAACTGTCTCAATCATTGAGCGTTTATATCTAAAAGTTGCCATTGGAGAGCAGCATTAATTATCAAGGATCCTTGTCACCTAGGCCTTGATTTTTTTTTTCTCACTGCTGCCGTCAGGAAGGTGTTTTTTGGGGTTTGAATGGGTCCCACAGGTTAAGAACCAGACCAAAGTTGAGGTACAAAGCACACATTTATTTTGGGGATGCAAACGGGACAACAGGGTCAATATTGCTAGGGAAACCTATACACACACACAATCTTCTTCTTTGGCTTGGCTTCGCGGACGAAGATTTATGGAGGGGGTAAAAAGTCCACGTCAGCTGCAGGCTCGTTTGTGGCTGACAAGTCCGATGCGGGACAGGCAGACACGATTGCAGCGGTTGCAAGGGAAAATTGGTTGGTTGGGGTTGGGTGTTGGGTTTTTCCTCCTTTGCCTTTTGTCAGTGAGGTGGGCTCTGCGGTCTTCTTCAAAGGAGGTTGCTGCCCGCCAAACTGTGAGGCGCCAAGATGCACGGTTTGAGGCGTTATCAGCCCACTGGCGGTGGTCAATGTGGCAGGCACCAAGAGATTTCTTTAGGCAGTCCTTGTACCTTTTCTTTGGTGCACCTCTGTCACGGTGGCCAGTGGAGAGCTCGCCATATAACACGATCTTGGGAAGGCGATGGTCCTCCATTCTGGAGACGTGACCCACCCAGCGCAGCTGGATCTTCAGCAGCGTGGACTCGATGCTGTCGACCTCTGCCATCTCGAGTACTTCAACGTTAGGGATGAAAGCGCTCCAATAGATGTTGAGGATGGAGCGGAGACAACGCTGGTGGAAGCGTTCTAGGAGCCGTAGGTGGTGCCGGTAGAGGACCCATGATTCGGAGCCGAACAGGAGTGTGGGTATGACAACGGCTCTGTATACGCTTATCTTTGTGAGGTTTTTCAGTTGGTTGTTTTTCCAGACTCTTTTGTGTAGTCTTCCAAAGGCGCTATTTGCCTTGGCGAGTCTGTTGTCTATCTCATTGTCGATCCTTGCATCTGATGAAATGGTGCAGCCGAGATAGGTAAACTGGTTGACCGTTTTGAGTTTTGTGTGCCCGATGGAGATGTGGGGGGGCTGGTAGTCATGGTGGGGAGCTGGCTGATGGAGGACCTCAGTTTTCTTCAGGCTGACTTCCAGGCCAAACATTTTGGCAGTTTCCGCAAAGCAGGACGTCAAGCGCTGAAGAGCTGGCTCTGAATGGGCAACTAAAGCGGCATCATCTGCAAAGAGTAGTTCACGGACAAGTTTCTCTTGTGTCTTGGTGTGAGCTTGCAGGCGCCTCAGATTGAAGAGACTGCCATCCGTGCGGTACCGGATGTAAACAGTGTCTTCATTGTTGGGGTCTTTCATGGCTTGGTTCAGCATCATGCTGAAGAAGATTGAAAAGAGGGTTGGTGCGAGAACACAGCCTTGCTTCACACACAATACGCAAGGGGTAAATGTACACTTTGGATAATGAGGGAGAAACCGACAGAAGACTGGGGGAAATTACATGAATACACACATTTAACAGTCAGGATCTATATGATACCGGTACAGACACTGTTCTTGCTAACTAACCTTGGGACTCACCCCAACTCAGTGCGAAAGGTGCTGCCTACGTGCCACAAGGAGTCCAAAAGAGGCAGAACAAAGGGGCACATGGTCCTTTGTTGTTCTGCAGGCAGTACTGAGGGGCCAATCACTCGGGGCAGGCTGGGCACCATTGGCTGTTGTGGCCAATGGCTCGAAGCCAAGTGCAGGGGCTCAGCTGAGGTGATTCACCTGGACCAATTGGGTTAAGATCAGGGCTGAGTCAGGGCAGGCTGCCTGGACTGCAGCACTGGGTGATTTAGGTGGGCCAATTGCAAGGGTCACCTTGATGGCTTAGGGTGAGTCTTTGACCTTTATTGGCAGGTAATGTGTCCTCCAAACAGGAGCTCAGCAGTGCCACCAGGTGGTGGATGCTGCCTCTCCATGACAGAAGGAGATACAGGTACCTCAGGTCCCTCTAGGTTCAAAAATAGTTACTACCCCTCAACTATCAGAGTCTTGAATAATAGGGGATAACTTTATTCATTTAGAGACTCATTTAAGGACTCTTATGCTCATTATTTATTGATGTTGATTTATACCTGTACAGTTTGCTTACAGTTGACAGTTTATAGATACTGGGCAATTGATTTGCTATAAAAGTTTAAAAGTTCAGAAAATTTTAATAATGTCAAAAATAATGTGTAAATCAGGAGCCAAACCTTGTTGCGTATGAATAATATTTATTTTTGAAACATCTTTGCACATCTTAAATTCAGTGGATTCAATTCTTGAAGCTAGCAAATCACAGGAAGTAGATAGAATTTGTACACAAAACCTTAAGGAAGCTCAATGGATAACATGTCTTTATAACGTTATAAACAGAGAATATAGTTTCTCTGTACTGGATCAGATGAGAAGCATATGTTTATGACAGTGAGTTTATTCAAAAGTGAAAAAAGTGACTCGTAATAGTGCAGACCGTCTTTTTGGACAGAAGGTGCAGTCCATGATGAGTATACCAATGAGAGGTTCAGGAATCTTTGATAGCTGCTGCAAAGAAGCTGTTCTTGAACCAAGACATGCTTTTGAACCTTTTGCCGGGGTAACAAGCCCTGCCACAGTTGAGGGATGTCTGAGATTCCAGCTTGGTCTGGAATTGTCTGTGTGTTGGTGATGTCCTTCTGGAGGTTGCACCTGGACTTTCTCTGTGTTTCGGAATCTTCAGTCCTCAACACTACAGATTTGGTCAACAGCAATTTGCTGATCTCTTGATTTGATTTGGATACACCTGGATCATCTTAGCAGGAGCACACAATTCCTGATAAAGTCAGTAACAACTGTGGCATGTTCATTCCGTCTACTGCCATTTCCTTGAATATTTTCTAGTTCACCAACTCCAGTCAGTCAGCAATCTGTTCTTTTGCCTCTCCAGATCATCTCTGTGCAGTCTTCACTGCTGGTTCCATACTCTTCAGCTGATTTCTGTGACGCTCTATCAATAACCAAAGACTGATAGGCTTTTACTACTATAAACTTTGGCACATCTCATGTGGTTGACCTGAGACCCAAGCTTGTTCTGGAAGAGGGGGTTATGGCATTTCTACCTTTATTAGGGGAATCAAAGGGGGAAGAGTCACAGGTACAATCAGCAAGGGGTGGGTCACCCATACATGTACAAACAGTAATACAGTGGTTCCACCACATTCTGTTTGCAGGAAGGAAGAGGACAGCCAAGTGATCTGACTGTCCAAAATATGGGCATGGAATGGAGTGGTAGGCACCCTTTGGTAGTCTAGCAGTGGTTGAGACTATTTGATCCCCTGATGTTGCAGGAGACATGCTGGTGGTGTTTGGGAGACCTTTAAGCTGGACTGGTTGAAATCCACCTTGATGACTGAGAAGGCATTGGCTTGCACAGTATGATATTTGTTGATAACGGCATGTAGACCCTCCTTAATGCCTGCCTGTGCAGGGATATAGACTGAAGTCAGGACAACTGATGTAAATTCCCTCAGCAAGTAGAATGGTCGGCAACAGGTATCTCAGGTGAGGGAGCAGTTGTAGAGCAGGATCGCCACACCTGAGCACCATTAAGAGTTAACCATGAAGCCGTCACTGCTTCCTCTTTCTTGACATGAGGTTCATGTGACCTTCAGGCTAAAGGACTGAGTTGGGGTGAACCACGTCTCTGTGAAGCAAAGTACACAGCAATTCTTGTGTCTTCCTGACCTCAGGTCTTGAATTTGATCCTTCAGAGACTGTACACTGGCTAAAATGATGCTCAGGGTGGCAGCACAGACGTTTGATTTTTAGTCTTACATGGAACCCTCTTCTGTGACCATGTTTCTGAAGCCTCCTTGTGGTTTGGAGGCTCCTATTGTAAAAACATTGTTAAAAGCAGAGGTCATCCATGCAGGATCAGCACTCACAGGTTACTCACCTGTACAGAATCTATACGGGTCACATGTACCGTCTTTTAGATAGAAACAAACGACAAGGTCTATCCGGTTTACCTTTGTTGATAAATATGTGCAATAAAACAGGATCAAATTGTTGACAACAGATAAACTTTGAGAAATGTGGCATTGTTAGGGCCCCAGAAGAAGGCCATTCAGTCCTAGTAAACCAATTTTTAAATTTCTATATTTTTTTTAAATTTCAGAATCAGAATTTATTGTCATGAACAAGTCATGAAATTCATTGTTTTATAGCAGCGTCAGTGTGAAAACATTCATATTATAACCACCTTACAACAATAAATAAAAATTGTTCACGAAAAGTCAAAGTAAGGCAATGTCTTTGATTCATTGATCATTCAGAAATCTGATGGCAGCGGGGAAGAAGCTGTCCTTGTGCTGCTGAGTGCTCGTCTTCAGGTTCCTGTACCTTTTTCCCAATGGTAGCAGAGTGAAGAGGGCGTGGCCTGGTGGTGGGGGCCCCTTGGGGATAGAGGCTGCTTTCTTAAGACACCACTTCTTGTAGATGTCCTTGATGGATTGAAGACTGGTGCCCATGATGTCACAGGCTGATTTAACCCTCTGGAGTTTTCTTCTTTTCTTGAGTGTTGGCACCTCTGTTGGTTCAATGTGATGAATAATAAACAACCTGGAGATTATAACTTTCCTGAATTCTTCCCTCCCTAATCTACAGTTGCATCTAGTTGTTGCATTTACCTTCTACATTCAGACTTGTGGTTTATTTTATACAGCCACTGAATTCCAGGAAATTATTCCCAATTCCTGGAACGCAGTCTGTGTGAAAAGATCAGAACTGGAGTAAGGAACTCATTCCTATTCTGTCTTTTTACCTCCTCAATCCTTAGTTATTTTCATGGATTGCCTGTGGTCTAAACTGAAGTGCAGGCAATCGAAGAGCAACGACTAATGAATTCGACTTCCAGTTGCCTTAAATACCAGCCTTTATGTATTCTATCGGAACTCACAGGGTGAGAAGGATATCTGGAGTTTTGGTCATTTCTGTGTGAACAGCCACTCCTGGAAGGTAGGGAGACATTTCAGAATGGAAAAATCATGAAAGTTCTATGTTTAAAAAAAATATTACTGCTACAAGGTCCTTCTCTGCCTGAGTCACTTTGCTACCTCTTTATAAAATACCTTTTGCTCTTTTTTGTACATCATGAAAGATTTAATTAGTTATTTTCAATGTTCTGTGTCCAATCTTCAGACCCATCATCCAACCTTTGTTCAATGATGTACAATTTCCTTCAACTTTGAAACCATAACTATCCACGAGACTTCACCTGGAATGTTTCTTTCTCTTTGGAATGCTTGGCTCACCCGTTTCCATGCCAACCATATGCTTCTCTATCTTGCCTTGTCTAAATGTGGTGAAAGGCTTTTTTTTAGCAAAAATAGACTTTATTCACAATAAATAATTTTCAATAAAAATGTCCAAGGTCTCTTCCATCCTTTATGTCGCATCAATATATTTCTGCCACTGTACAAAGTTACATTAATTTTCTATTGAGCAGCATGGCCACTATTGTGACACCTTGGCACCAGACTGCTGCAGAATAGCAGTTGCTTACATGCTTCACTAACTAGTGTGACAGAGTATTTAGAGGTGGCTTGGGAGGAATTGCGAAAGCAGCTTGCATGCACTCATTTTAAAACACAGGACTTTTGCAGAATGCTTTTTGCAAGAGGCAACAAAGTATCAACATACAGCTGATCTTTGCAGGCAGAGGAGAACTGTTTTGCTCTCAGAGAGTGAGGGAGTGAAACAGAGAGAGAGGAGACAGAAATCAGTTCCAGAGGGACAAGCTGGAAAACTTTGGAAGGCTGCCTGGTCAAAGGAGAAGACTGATGGTCTGAAAGGTGACCTGAAAGAAAGAGGATAATCTGAGGAACCCTGAAGGGAGAAAGTTTCATCGGCAAGACTGATTGAGAAGGAGTCAGTTGTGGATGTCCTGGAAAAGGAATCACTCTCTGAAAACCAGCAAGAACCCTCCTGAGTGGTAACCATTTGCCTGTTAAACACCAAAGCCTGGTGAACTTTGTTAATACTAACTTTTGTGCACAGAACAATGGCCTGCAACCAGTGAGATTGGACTGTGATCCAAATAACTTTTCTAATCTTAAATATACATTACACACACCTGTACTTAGTGTTAGAGGGGGGATTAAATAGTTAGGTAGGTTAAGTAATAAGTTAAAGTTCAATTCTGTTTTCTTGTTTAAATATAATTAAAGACTACTTTTGTTTAAGTAACCCTGTGTTGTAGTGCATATCTATTGCTGCTTGTTATTGGAGTCCACTGGACTCGGCAACACTCTAAATGCAGATCAGCTTGTTGACAGAGGAGTAGAATCACCTTTTATTTCATGAAGCCTGGACATTACCAGTCCTGTTAACATACTGTGCTGCTCTTGAGCGTGTGAAGGCATGTAAAGGTCAAACTTGTGCTTGAGGGGGTGCAGCAAAGGTTCACCAAATTAAGTCTTTTACCAGTGGATGTGACTGAATGAGAATTGGTTGGACAGAGAAAGCCTATATTCAAATTTATAACAGGATAGATGCATACATCGATGATGTTTCCCATGGCTAGAGGGCCATTGTGTCAAAATAAAGGGTAGACCATTCAGAATAGAAATAAGATTTTTTTTTGGAATCCAGGGTTTAATTTTTTTTTAAATGTTCCAACTCAATGGTTTATGATTCACCTGCACTATTAAGTTTAGAACTATGACTGGAACATATGGCAGATTTCGACAAGGTATTTATTCCTGATGCATAAATATTATGGCTGTTCCTATCACTGCGACATTGAATGGAACATGGCAAGAGATCTGCTAAGAGAGAAGACTGATTAAGAATCAAACAAAATAACACCATAAAAATACCAGTTTATTATTTTGTTTCTTCACATACTTTATCTAACTTCTTTTTATCTGATGCCATTAACTAATTGTATCTGAGAGAACAGGTGAATGATCAACTTTCAGATTTTGTCCTGAATGAATGTTAAGGATTTGAACATGATTGGCTCAAACTAAAAACTCATACTTTTTGCCAACTCTCCAAAGACAGTATCTGGCTGGGATGCCATGGTTATAGCTGAGGCATGATATATAATTGAGAGGGCCTGTGAACCACTGCTAAATAATGTAATGCATTTGAGTCCAAATAATTTTCTTGACCATGCTGACATGTGAATATATAAGAAAATATTTTCAATGAAATACTGAAATGCAGTTCACCCAAAATACAGCTCGCTTACTGCAGTTTTACAAAAAGAACAGAGAGAGGAGCTATTACTCTGAGTTTAGCTTAAGACAATGTATCACAGATTTTTTAAAAAGGTGACAAGTCCTGCAATTAAAATAAGGCCATTATTGGAATACACTGGGCCCATAAACATAGGAGTAGGAACAGTTGATAAAGCTTTACAAATTTGAAATATTGTATGAAAATATCCACAACCCTAACAGAAATGCAATTGGATAACCAAATTTAATAAAGACCTGTCTTATCATCTAAGCAATGAATGGATAACAAATGCTTTACAATGCTCTTCAAACAGAATTTGCTGTGCTCACTGGTGAATTTATTTTTGCTGTTGACTCTTGAGTCAGGTGCTTGTAGTCTTGCAGAAATCCTAAATCTATGAAGCCCTTACAAAAATAATGAAAGCCTCATTGATACCTTTCAAATTTTGTTAGAGATCTTGCAGGTGGGGGTGATTAAACCATCCATCAATAATTTCACAGTAAATATCGACATGAATGTAATAAAGGGAATACCATTTGGTAATCACATTGGCATTTCACTCCATTAATTGATAGGAAAAATCAGACTCATCATATGTAGCTTTAATACCTCAACCAAGTTTGGCTGTGAATGAATAAAAATTAGAATTTCTCTGGGCTAATGTTTTGAAAATTCTGAACAAATGTAAAAAGGTGGAGGGTGATGCCTGTGATTCTTTGCTTAAATTACTGAATCATTTGGCAAAGCTGAGAACTATTTGTAGCCATGACCCTGGTATCAGGTTGGGTTAGAATAGAAAATAGTGTACCCCAGTAATTTAACCATTTGTAACCAGTGTGCAAATGCATCAAATTGAATAGACATTTCAATTCATGTCATTAATATGAAGAAACCTTCCAATATCTGATGATTTTCTTTAATGCACATTAATGCATTGCTGCCCAAAGGCAATTTGGTGACCTCCTTGGAATGAGAGCATGAAACCACTGGTTTTCCCTTTGTCACTTCTTAAATTCAGTCAAGCTAGTTTAAAAAGAAGTTGTTAGCGTTCCATTTTTATTATGACATTTCACAGTCATCCGATTTAATGTCCCTTGACCGAATTGTCCACTGTGAGACGATGGGCTTGAAATGTTATTTGGAGCATTGATAAAAAGTGAGCAGTTATAAGATGACAGCGAGTCATAAGGCTGGTGGCGTGACATTAATTTTCTCCATAACAGAGATGGAATAAGACGTCATGATGACAAGCTGTCAATCAGTGCTGGTCCCCGTGTGTATCTCAGTGCCATAGGATAGGGTATTGCTTCTCCCATAATAGACCTGAACTGGAAAGCTTTTGCTGACAGCTGCTGCCATACAGAAAATTTATTATACAGCCTTTCATTAAAAAAAATAAAGAGGAATCATCTCCTGAGCATTTCAATCTTTTCTGCCTATTGAAGTCTGAAAGGATTTATGGGAGGGAAAAAAAATCTACTATTAAGGATTCTAATATTTTTTAAAAATATATAGTGGGAGGGCATGCCTAGTAAATAATCAATTTATAGAAAATTGGTAAATCTGTAGATATTTCACACAAAACATTGTATTATATATATTCCAGCAGTGGTGCAGCAGGGAGCACACTAAGATTGTCACAATTGATGATGAATTAAGTCACCAGTCAAACATAAACTGAGAATCCAAATGGTAATTAACCCTCAGGGTACTGAGAGCATTTCTGCAGAAAACCATTAAATGTGACATGACTTACAAATTTTATTTCATTGTCAGGGAATAAGAATTTTTTTTATTCCCTTTTCTTTCAAGCGTGTTCACAATGATGAATTTATTTCATTCAAGTTACGAAGCCTAAAGAGTACTACTCAAATTCAGTTCACAGCTTGCACGTAACAAAGGTAGTAAATCTCCAAATGCATCCCTTCAATGGAATTTTGAAATATATTTGCAGTTATAAACTGTAGACACTTTAAAATTTGTTATAGGTACTTGATTTGTTGTTTTCTTTTTAAATATTTTGAACATTTAGTGCTTTTGGTGGTGCTTTCCAAATGAGTAGATACTTTTTTTCCTTATTTTATTCAACAAATATTTTGGTAGCAAGGCAAAGATATAAAAAGAAAGAATTGTTCATGGCATGATTTCTTGGTTTAAAGTAGTCTGGAAAATAGAAATAAATTAATCTGAACTTTTAGCGAGTTGCATATTGAAGAAAGTCCTTATCACGGTGAAAAAGAATATTTGGTGTGAATTTGCTCTAAATTTCGTACAGATTATAAAATAAACAAAAGAGAATTCCTGGAACTAAAATCATTTAATTAGCAGACATATTATGAAGCCTACTGAGATCCATTTCACAGTTTGCATATGTTACAAACATAGTAAATTTCCAAATGTGTCCCTTAAATGCAGTTCTGAAATAAACATGAAATTGCCATTTAACTGCAACGTACAACATTTTCATGGCTAAGATGTGGCTGGTGACTGTTTTCAAAGGGCACTTACACCCCTTTAGGGAATTTATCATCAGATTACATTAGCTCAGAATACCCAATTCAGAAACTGGACTTCTATATTAGTTCTGCAAAATTTTTATTTTTTCTTTGTATTCTATTCTAGAAATTCATTGAATGGTACCTTTTTATTTCAAAATGTTCCCTTTGCTCCACTTCATTAATTTATGCCTTCCCTCCTCATTTTATGTTTTGATTGATTCCTTTTATTTTTTAATGTCGATTCATGATTGTTAATGAAGGCACGTTATAACTTTAAGATTAAGTATTTCAATACATCACTTATAGTTGCTGTGTTTACTCCTTCTATGCATTGCACGTGTGTGGAAATGTATGAATATACACCATATGAAAGTAAATAAGGTTGAATGGAATGGCTTATTTAGACTTCAGGGACTTCCAAAAAATATGATCTCCTGAATGAATAATGTCAGCCAAATGAACATCAATTTATTAATCATATGAAAGGGTATATTTTTGCAATGGCTGTATTCCTGTTGCTTTTAAACCTTTTTTTGAAGGCAGGGACACTTGCAAGTTAAGAAATAAAAGCTGATTATTCTTAATATTATCTTAAACTCTTTGAGATAGAAATTTATTTCATTCCTTGTGCTATTTCAACAGATCCAAAGACTTGAATTATATTGTTAAAAGAACTCTAAACAGGTAGCTGCCGAGAGAGCCTTTGCTTGATTTAATCATATCACTAAAGGTTGAATTTTATATCTGTGAGGTGGATGTCTGAGTAAATGAAAAGGAAGCACCTCAGGACCATTAATTGGAATGAAGATGGTCACTTGTAAATTGGATTAAAAATTAGCTCATTTTCAGGAAGCAAAAAGTAGTGACCTTTTGTGACTGGGAAGCTGTTTCTACTGGGGTTATACAGGGCTCAATGTGAAGATCCTCATTTTTTTGTGTGTCATGTATCATTGATTAAAAGTTGAATTGGATGGCAATTTAAAAGTGACCGGCTGCAGGAAACTATCGAGAGGAAAATGAACCAATCCAGCAAAGTATTTAGGAATAGGAGAGCAAGGAAAGAGGAACACAATAAATTGTTGTATTTGAGGTGCATAGGGAAAGAGGGACCTTGGAGTATGTGAAGATATGGGTTTGCTAATGGTCTCTATAATGCAACTGCATTTAATGAGAAAATTGGCTAATTGTATTGATTCAGTCTGGGATGCTCCCTCTCTTCTCACTGACTTACTTTGAAATAATTGTAGATGGTTCCAGGAACATTTTCTTCAGGATATATTGACCTCTGATTTTCAAATCCATAGAGGATAGAACAAAACAGCACAAATTAACCCACAAATTTGTGCCAACCTATATAAACCTACTCTACATCAATCAGCCCTTCCCTCCTCATTAGTAACGGTGACCACAATAAAACTACTGAATTATTGAAAAAGCTCATCTATTTATCAATGTCCTCCAGAGAACGAAATCTGGCCTTCTTACCTGATCTGGCCTACATGTGATTCCAGATCCACCAATGTGAATGGTTCATAATGCCATCTGAAGTGGCTTAACAATGCATATAGTTCATGGAAAATTCCAATGTCACCCATAATTCCCATAAATGAATAACTGAGTGTGTCATTACCCAAACTCCAAGCCATTGTTAAACAGCATCGGAGTCCTCATAAGACTTTGGAACAGAATTAGTTCATTGGGCCCATTGTGTTTGCTCTGCCATTCAAATCATGGCTGATCTATTTTACCACTCTAACCCATTTGCCTGACTTCTCCCCATAGCCCATGATGCCTCAGATTAACCTCCACTTTAAATATACCCACTGAGAACCTCCACAGTCATCTGAGGCAAAGAATTCCATAAATTCACTACCCTCTGGCTGAAGAAATTTCTCCTCAACTCTATTGAAAGGGACATCCTTTTATTCTGAGACTTTGCCCTCTGATCTTAGAATGTCCCACTACTGGAAACACATCCACTCGATCTAGAAGTCTGCAGACACTGGTTGAAGTAAAAACACAATGCTGCAGAAACTCAGCAGGTCAAACAGTATCTTTTATATAGCAAAGATTAAAATGCATACTACCCCTCCAAGATCATCTGTAAATTGGAGGAACAACTCCTGATTTTCCGTCTGGGCGCTCTCCAGCCAGATGGCATCAACATCGACTTTTACAGTTTCTACTAACCTGCTCTCCTTTCTCCCTCCCTTTCCTCCTCCCTTCCAGCTCTCCACCCCCTTCCCTATTGTTGGGCGCTATCGGTAGGCCCAATAATGACACAGTCAGAAGACTGAGGGGAACAATAGGCTTTATTGACTGCTGGCCCAGGTCCAGGCTAAGAAAATGAGCGGCAAGGAGGGGGATCTCGACCTTTATGCCCTGGGGTCACATGGGCAGAACTAAGGGAGGAGCTAAGGCAGGGAGACATCCGGAGGGTGGGCCAGCCAGTGCATATAATCATATCACCACATTCACCCCTCCCCCTTTTTAAAAAAAAGAACCCACCGGTAAACAACAAAATCTGGAGGCATTAACAGCAGCAATTTAACAAAGCAATATACAAAGTGGCGGGAGAAGCGGACGCCCCCACCTGCTAGAGGTTGAGCCGCTCAGGTATCCTCCTCTGTCTGCCGGACCACCGGGGAACTGGAATTTCCATACGGCGCTCCTCCGGAGAGGGGGCCGACAGGGGAGAGTCCGCTGCAGGAACTGTGGGGGTTGGGGTGCTGGCGGTGGACTCCTGGAGTGCTGGGGGATCCTCCGCAGCTGTAGGAGCGGGAGGAGCCTGAATGTCCAGCTGCAGGGTTGGCAGCTCAGATTCCAGAGCTGTGCTTGGGTATGGCACCATCAGGTCTGCGGCGTGGTCAGCAGCTGACAAGGCTGACTTGGGGTCTCCAGCCCTTGCCAGGTCTTGTAAGGGCACCGTGTCCTCGTGGCCGTCTGGGTACCTCACAAATGGGAGTTGGCATGAATTAGGTGTACCATTTCAACCAATGGATCTATCTTATGGCCTCTGACATGCTTCCGAAGGAGAACCGGGCCTGGGGATGTCTGCCAGGGAGGAATGGAAGAACCATTCACCGACCTCCTAGGGAAAGCAAAAAGGCGTTCATGTGGGGTGGTGTTAGTAGCGGTGCACAGTAACGACCGGATGGCGTGGAGAGCTTCGTGCAAGATGTCCTGCCAGCGGGACATTGGCAAATTTTTGGATCTAAAGGCCAGGACCACAGCCTTCCAGTCGGTGCCATTCTCCTTTTCCACCTGGCTATCACTTCTGGGTTATAGCTGGTGGTCCTGCTGATGGCTATGCTTCTGGTCAAAAAGTACTGATGCAACTCCTCGCTCATGAACAAGGTCCCCCGGTCACAGAGTGAAGATACTTCTCAGGGCCCTGATGACCGTAGCTGAGGTCATATCCGGGCAGGGGATTGCAAAGCGGAACCTGGAAAATTCGTCCACCATCATCAGGAAGTAGGCGTTCCTATTTGTGGTCGGGAGGGGGCTCTTGAAATCGACACTGAGTTGTTCGAAAAGGTGAGTGGCCTTGATGAGGTGTGCCTTTGCTGGCCGGTAGAACTGGGGCTTACACTCGGCGCAGATTTGGCAGCGTCTGGTCATGGACCGGACATCCTTGATGGAGTTGGGGAGGTTCCTTGACCTGATAAAATGATACAACCTTGTAACTTTGGGGAGGCACACACTATTGTGCAGGACCTAGAGACGGTCGAGATGCGCACTGATGCACATCCCTCAGAATAGGACGTCCGGGGGATCGTTGAGCTTACCCAGCTGGTACAAAATGACATAGTTGTAGGTGGATAACTCAATCCTCCACCTCAGAATCTAGTCATTCTTGATTTTACTCTGTTGTTTGGCACTGAACATGAAGGCCACTGCCCTCTGCTCAGTCAACAGGGTAAATCTCTGTCCGGCTAGGTAGTGTTGCCAGTGGTGCACCCCCTCAACTATCGCTATGTCTCCTTCTCGACGGAGGAGTGCCGGAGTTCTGGACTGCCAAGGGTGCGGGAAAAAAATGTTACCGGTCTGCCTGCCTGGTTTAATGTGGTGGCCAGTGCGAAGTCGGAGGCATCTGGAAGGGGACAGACTCATCCACCGCATGCATTGTGGCCTTAGCGATGTCTCATCGAATTTGGTTGAAGGCAACCTGGGGTTCTGCCAATAATGGAAAAGTGGTTGACCGAATTAGGGGATGGGCCTTATCGGCGTAGTTGGGCACCCACTGCACGTATTACGAGAACAGCCCCAAGCACCTTTTTAGTGCCTTCAGGGTGTTTTGGACAGGGAGCTCCAAAAGTGGTCGCATGTGGTCAGGGGAAATGACACCATGTGCCACGATACATCCAAGAAGGGCCAGGCGCTCTGTGTTGAACACACATTTATCCTTGTTGTACGTCAAGTTGAGCAACTTAGCCATATGGGAGAACTTTGCGAGATTTGTGTTGTTGTCCTGCTGGTAATGGCTACAGATGGTGACATTGTCGAAGTATGGGAACATTGCCATCAGCCCATGTTCCTCCACCATCCAGTCCATTACTCCCTGAAAAGCAGAAACACTATTAGTAACGCTGAAGGGTATCGCAGGAAATGGAAGGGTTTTCCTTCGGCTTCGAATCCAGTATAGATTTGATCGCTCGGATGGAGGGGGAGTTTATGGTAAGCCGACTTGAGGTCAATCGTTGAAAAATTTCTGTATTTGGCGACCTTTATTGATCAAGTCGGCTATATGGTAGAGCAGGTATGCATCCAGCTGGATGAAGCGGTTAATGGTTTGACTGTAATTAATTACCATCTGGGGCTTGCCCGCCCCTCTAACCACGAACCTGTGCTCTCCAGGGACTAGTGCTAGGGGCTATGATCCTCAGCCCGGATAAATTGCATATCCTCCGAACTATAGCACCGACTTTTGGTGGTGATGGGTTTGCAATCCGGGATGAGGTTTGTGAACAGCGATGGAGGGGGCACCCTTAAGGTGGTAAGACCACAGGACGGTGCTAGGGGCTGAGTGCTGAGACCGCTGGACAGTACCGGAGATTGGGTGCTGGTGCCACAGGATGGTACCGGGGGCTGGTTATCCAGTCGGGGATGAACGTCCAAATGCTGTGGGCTGTGGATGGTCAACAGTGGTTGGGGGCCACCAAACGCCATTGTCACGCTCCTAAACTGACTCTGAAAGTCAAGGCCTAGGAGGATTGGCATGCAGAGGCAGGGCACAATTAATAACACAAAGTCGTTATAATACTCCCCCCCCCCCCCCCCCCACTGTTAGCAACGCTACACAATAATCCCGGATACTCGTCTGTTGGTCCCTTGCTGCCATTGAAACCATCCTGGTCATGGGTCAGACCAGGAAGGAGAGTCTCTAGACCACGTCTGGGTGTATGAAACTTTCCGTACTGCCGCTATCGAAAAGACGGTTTGTTTTATGCCCATTCATCTTGATCTGCATCATTGAGTTTGGGATTGGGTGAGGACTGGCTTTATTCAGTGTCACTGAAGCGAGGACTGGCGTTTCTTCATCGTCATTGGTGGGAAGGTCCGCTCAAGGTGGCAACCTCCACGTTGACCATGCAGCATCGGATGAAGAAGAAGGTGAAAGTGGAGTCATGGCAGTCGGAAGTGACATCACTGGAGCGGTAAGCTGAGGTGCTGAGGTTGGGAGCGGTGTCCGGTAAGATGGCGCTCCCCTCACCACACACGTGGTCAGCGCCAGAAGATCTTCAGGAACGCATGCTGTGCTGCTTGCAGGCTGTGATCGGGACCTCCAGACTGTTTGATAGTGGCCCTTCTTTCCACAACCCAAGCACGTTGCTCCTTTCGCGGGGCAGAGGCGCCTCGCGTGCTTGGCCTGCCCGCGGAAGTGGCATCTTGATGATCGGTTGTCGTTATTGCAGCCGCAGTCAGGTTGCTGATGCCCAATGCTGAGTCCCAGGCCAATGACTGTACACTGTTGGCACGCTTTTGCCCATGATTGACACTGCGTGGTACTGGGCTGAGTCCAGAGTTCTGATCAAGTCGATAGCCTTTTTGAGAGGGAGCAGGTCCTCCTCGAGGAGTCTTTGCTGGATGTAGTCTGACCTCAACTCTGACACGCAGACGTCTTTGATCAGCTCTTCCATGCATTGGGTCAGCGATATCATGCCCAGGCCCATGGGATCCCCCAAACAGTCTTTCCCAGTGTGACCAGGGACCGGACGAACTCTTCAGTGGACTCACCAGGCTGTTGTTTCTGGGACATTAGCAGGTAACGGGAGTAAACCATGTTCACGTTTGGCTTATACAGCGCCCGCAGCGCAGCCATCACCTCAGTGTAGGTCACGCTGCCTTGGATAGTCAGGTAGGCCTTCTGGCTGATTTGTGCCTGAAGGATCTTGAGCTTCTTTTCGTCCGAGTTGACCACCTCTGCAGCAGCATCAAGGAAGTTGTTAAAGTAGTTCACCCACTGCTCGAAGAGTACCGATGCACCTAGGACTTGGGGGTTTACTTCCAGCCGTTAGGGGCACAGCAATTTCTCCATAACCGGAGAGCGCTATTGGTAGCCCCAATAATGACGCAGAAGACTGAGGGGAACGATAGGCTTTAATGAGCTAGAGGCTGCTGGCCCGGGTCCAGGCTAGGAAAATGAGCGAGAAGGAGAGGGGATTCGACCTTTATGGCCCGGGGTCACATGGGCAGGACTAAGGGAGGAGCTAAGGCATGGAGACACCTGGAGGGCGGGCCAGCCAGTGCATATAATCATATCATCACACCTATCTTTTCCCCTAGCCATCCCTCCTCCCCCTGTTTGCTGCTGTGCCCACCCTCCCTTCTCCTCCTATTACCTTCTGCCTTTGCAACCACAACTTTCCCCTTACCCTTTTAGTCGGTCGCCTGTTGACATTTTTCCATGCCTTGATGAAGGGCTCAAGCCTGAAACGTCAGTTATGTAATTTTATTTTTCCTATATAAAGGACATTGTTTGACCTGCTGAGCTTCTCCATTTGATCTCGTCCTTTCAGTATTCGATAGGTTGTAATGAGATTTGCTCTCATCTTGCTAAACTCAAATGAGTACAGGTATTGAGCCATCAAATGCTCCTCATATGTGAATCATCATCCTCTGAGTCAGTTTCTTAAACCTCCTCTGAGCCCTCACCAATACCAGCATATTTTTCCTTAGATATGGGGTCCAAAACAGCTTGCAATACTCCAAATGTGGTCTGACCAATGCCTTGTAAAGCCTCAGCATTATATCCTTGCTGTAATGTTTTAGTTCCCTCGAAATGAATGCTACCATCGCATTTTGCTTCTTCATTAATGACTCAACCTGCAAGTTGACCTTTGGGGAACTTTGCAAAAGGACCCCCAAGTCCCTCTGGACCTCTGCTTTCTGCATTTTATGCCTTTATTTCTTCTATTAAAGTACAAGACCATACACTTCAATTCACTGTATTCCATCTGCCACTTCTTTGCTCATATTTTGCTCATTCTCCCAACCTGTCCAAGTCTCTCTGCAGATTCCCTGCTTCCCAAACACTACCTGCTTCTTCACTTACATTTGTGTTGGCCAGAAAGTCATTAGTTCTGCCATCTAAATCATTCACATATTACGCAAAAGGTAGCAGACCCAGCAGAAGTCATTGGCATGCCCCTTTTATTTCCACCCTTTGCTTTCTGCCAGTCAGCCAATCTTCTGCTCATTTTAGTGCATTTCCCATAACACCATAAGCTCTTATCTTGTTTATCAGCCTCATTTGACAGGCAGAACAGCCTGCTTCTGCTACTGTATCTCATGGTCTATCATCTTATATGTGGCATTTTTTTAAAAATTCAAGTAAAGAGTATCCTTTGACTCTCCTTTGTCTACCTTGCTTGATACCTCCTCAAAGAATTCCAACAAATATTTCAGGCAAAATCTTCGCCAAAGAAACTATGATGACTTCGGCCTATTTTGTCATGTTCCTTTAAGTACCGTGAAACTTCATCCTTCATAATGGACCCTAAAATCTTACCAACCATGGAAGTCAGACTAAGCAGCCGACAATTTCCTGTGTGTTGACTCCCTCCCTCCTTAAGACTGGAGTGATATTTACCATGTTCCAATCCACTGGAACAATTCCTGACTCTTGTGATCACCACTAATGCATCAAATGTCTCTTCAGCAGCCACTTAACTTCTCTCACTTCTGTCCCCTGACTCCCTCAAATTTCTAGCACGTCACTTAGTGGTGTCTTCCACAATGAAGACATGCAAAATATTTATTCAGTTCATCTGTCATTTCTTTATTCCTATTGCCACTTCTCCAGCATCAAATTCCAGTTGTCCAATGACCACTCATGCATGTTTACTCTTTGAATATCTGAAAAGCCATTTGGTAGACTCTTTTACATTACTGGCTAGCTTACTTTCATATGTTATCTTTTCTCCCCATATTGCTTTTTTTAGTTGCTTTCTATTGGTCTTTAAAAGCTTCCAAATCCTCTGACTTTCTACTAATTTTTTGCAATTCCGTATACTTTTACAATGCTTCACCACAGAAAACAGGCCATTCAGCCATTTTATGCTGTATTTGATTTCCCTTGCCTCACCCTCCCTTTAGAATGCCTCTTTGGGGAGGGGGTGTGGTGTGGGGGAAACAATCCTGCATCTTTGGGGTTAAACAAGAAGGTCTGCAGATCCTGGGGTCGAGTGCAATATTCAAACATGCTGGAGAAACTCAGCAGGTCATAGAAAGTAAAGGGTTACCAGTGTTTTGGGTCTGGGCCCTCTGTCAGGTATAAGCAAATACAGACAGGTGCCCGAATAAAAAGGTTGGGCGGAGAGGGAAGAAGGAGAGGAGGGAGAAAGAGACCTGCATCTTTTGAATTATTCACAGAAACCTCTGCCACTGCTGCTCTACCTTCTTCCCTGCTAGGGTCCCCTTCCAATCAACTTTCTCCAGTACCTCTCTCATGCCTCCGTAATTATCTTTACTCATGCAATAATCACACATCTGACTTTAGCTTCCCTTCTCAAACTGCAGAGTGAATTCTATCATATTGTGATTACTGCCTCTTAAGGGTTCTTTAATCTAGAGTTCCCATATCAAATCCAGTTCATTGCACAACACCAAATCCAGAATTGCCTTTTCTCCTGTCGGCTTAACTGCAAGCTGGTCTAAAAAGTTACCTCATGAGCATTCTGCAAATTCCATCTCTTGAGATCCAGTGCTAACATGATTTTCCCAGACTTCTTGCATATTTTGTTAAATTTGTTTTTATTTTTCACACTATGAACCATATTAATCAAAATACACACAAACTTTTCCCTCTTGAATATACACAGTCATTTTCTCCCATTTTTCACCCCTCCCTTCCCTCCCTCCTTCCCAACCCATTAAACATTTCAACATATACAACACAATAAACCCATTAAACAATGTCATCACACAATGAAAATAAACAAGAAAATTGTGTCATCTACTTTTAGACACTGGGTCAGTTCATTTCGTCTTCTTCTCATTCTATCATTTTAGGGGGTGGAGGTCTGCGGTAGGCCCTCTCTGTTTTCCATGTATGGTTCCCAAATTTTTTCGAATAATGTGAAGTCCCACATGATCACTGTAACATTGCCACTCTTTTATGCCTTTTCTAATTCCTGTTATATTTGTACCCATCCTGACTCCTGTTTGGAGCTCTTTTTACCTTTGCAGTTTCTCAACTCTACCTGCAAGGATTCTACATAATCTGATGCAATGTTCCATCTTGCTATGGATTTCATTTCATTTTTTACTACCTACCTCCTCTGCCTGTCTTTTCAATAGGCTGTGTTTCCTTGCATGTTTAGGTCCCAGATGTGATCCACCTTCTGCCACAATATTGTGCCTGCCTATTTCTAGCTGTGCTTTAAGCTAATTTATCTTGCTTCTAATATGGCGTGCATTTAAATAGAACACCTTCAGTCCTATATTCACCATCCTCCTTCTCACATTTGTCTCCATATTGCCTGCAGTTGAATTGTAATGTTTTATTGTAATAAAGAAAGTTTGGCTCTTTTGAAACATACTTTATTAGCTAAAGTACACAACTCAAGCTGCAACAAACTAGTCTTTGACTCCCTCTAGTAGTCAGGAGGATCATTAGCATGCTATCATTACATCCCCTTTCCTTGAGATGTTTAATTTACAACATGACATACTGATACAGTATTCATTTCAACTTAAAGTTCAACACAAACTTAAACAACATCAGCAGTACCAACTTTTTAAGTGTGCAGTTTTTTTCCTTTAGGGATTCAGTCAGTCAAGTGCTTTGATAACATGTGTAGATCCTCTCAACTCAGGTGCTTGTGTCGGCTCTGCTGACCCACTACTGTCTAGCACTGCTGGTGTTTCTTCTGTTGCTATAGTTTGCATTTTTCTGTTCCTGCAATGTCTCTTGCATTTTCAGCAGGCTCTTTCGATTCCTCCTCAGTATTTGACCATCCTCTGTTCTGACAGTGTAGGAACTTAGATTTACTTCCTCCAGAATGGTAGCTTTTTGTCCCAGGTTTTGGAATCTCTGATTTTCATGGTGTCATGTTGTGGCAGTAGCCCTAAGCTTCTTGCTGACTTGCCATAGACTGCTTTTTGTCTCCATTGCAGACACTTTTGTTTCTGTTCGCAATCTTTGACATATCTGTTCTTGTTTGGGATTGTGGAGTAGGAAAGTGTGGTGCATAGTCCATGCCCCATTAGAAGCTCAGCAGATAACATGTCATGTAGTGAAGCTCTGTAGCTCAATAGAGCTAGATAAGGATCTGAGCCACTGTCTTGTGCTTTCTTGAGCAGCTGTTTAACCATGTGAACTCCTTTCTCTGATTTACTGTTTGATTGTAGATGCAGAGGACTTGAAGTCACATGTCAAAAATCATATTCTTTTGCAAAGTTCTGAAATATTCTGTAATTGTAGCATAGTCCATTGTCACTGTAGATGATTTGAGGATTTCCATGTCTTGCAAAGATCAATTTCATATATTTGATCACATAAGCACAGATATGTTAGTAAGAAACACAATCTCAGGATAATTCACTAAATAGTCAATAACCACCAAGTAATTATTTCCATTCATGTGGAACAGATCAGTTCCAACTTTCTGCCATGGTTCTGCTATAAGTCAGTTATGGGATCATGGGCTCCTTTGTCTGCTTTGCCTGATGTTTCAAATAGGTCTCGTAGCTTAAAACCATCCTGTCAATGTCAGCATTTATCCCTGGCCAATAAAAAGCAGTTCTGGCTCTCCTCTTGCATTTTCCCATTTCAATATACCCCTCATGCACCCTTTCCAGCATCTCTTGTTACAGTGATTGAGGAATGACAATTGTGCTCTGTGTGAGTAGAATCTCATTGACAACACTCAGTTCCACTCTGATGTTGTAATGTGGCTGACATTCACCTCTAGGTCATCCTTAACTCAGATTCTTGATGACCTTTTGTAGAACTGTACCCTTTTCTGTTTCAACTGTGTTCTGCTTCGATTTCATGTCACATAGGAAAGAGTATCAGTGATCAGGTTCATGTGGAAATTCACATCTGTCTCTGTGGAACACTTATTTTGTGCTTCACTCTGCATCGTTGGCTGGATAACGCATCAGCTAACACAATAGTTTTCCCTCGTGTACAACCTCTTGACTAAGCTTTGATTTTCATATGCTTTTTCACCCAGACGTAATTCATGTCCATTTGGGACTACTGTGAAGCTGAGGTGGTGCTCTTTATCTTTAATTTTCACCCTAAGTTTACATGTACCTTTTGTGTCAATGCTCTGTCAATTGTAGACTTGGAGCTGCACAGGATTTGCATGGACGTATGGCTTTATCTTCATTGCCCTGATGTCACGCTCACAGATCAAATTGACCTTTGCCCCTGTGTCCAGCTTGAAAGGAATATTTGTTCCATTGGTACGTAATGACACAGTCCACTTGTCCTCAGTTCATGAATGACTGTTCAGTGTCTATTGGTTTATAATCTTTCTGCTCTACCATGCCAACAAAAAGTTGAGAGCAGTTTCTTCTATAGTATGTACAGTTTCATTTTTGTTTCTCTTTGGAAAAACATTTCTTTGTACAGTGATTCTACCTTTCACATTTATTACAGTCTTTTCCATAGGCTGGGCATTGTTTTGGTGCATGTGTTTTTTTGAATATTTCATTTATAGAAAATACAGAACATAGGACTCAATTAATATAATAACCAAAATACATTGAATATAAAACCATAGAAAAACATTCATAAGGTCTGGAAAAAAATGGAATGGTGAGTTCCTCCTCTTCCAGCTTCCCCTCCCCAGATTTGAAAGAAAAGTGGACAGACAGCAGGGTATAGATGGAGATAAAATGAAAGAAAATACGAAAATAGAAAAGAAAAAAGCAACGGGAGCAAGGTTCAACATCTTAGAGTCAAATAATTTTAAAAGTAATAAATTTCTAATAAGGAGTATACTAATTGACATATATCAAAATAAATTATACAATCTGAGCATTTAAGTAATCTAAATAAGGTTGCCAAATTTTGATGATTGTACTATGCCTGTTCCTAAGATTATAGGAAATCTTCTGAAGGGGAATACAACTTTGCACTTCCATGTTCCAAAGATCAGCGTGGTGTATGGAATCAGATTTCCATGTTACCACTATATATTTCCTGGCTATTGACAATGCAATTTTAATTATCTTCTGGAGAAATTAACTTTTATAATTGCCAAATTTCCCAGAAGAAACAATTCTGGACCAAGAGGCAAGTTCACCCCACAATTTTTGTCAACATTTCCCCCAATTCTATCCAAAAGGGTCTTAATTTCATGCATAACCAAGTGGAATGTAAAAAGGTACCAACATCTATACCTCATCTAAAACACCTATCAGAAAATTCTGATTTATGTATCTTTTGAGGTGTGAGATATAATTGGTGTAGAAAATTATAATGAATCAGTCTAGAATGAATTAAGGTTGTCATACTATCTACACATAGATCTGACCACCATTGTGAATCAATTCCAATGTCCAAGTCTTTTGCATTACCATAACAACAAAGAATGCTTCACTGAAAGCAGTTCCTTCTATAGTGTGTTTTATAGTGTGCAGACTTTCACTTCTGTTTGTTTCCCTTTGGAAAAACATTGCTTTTTGCATAGTGATTCTGCCCTTTGCACTTATTACAGACTTTGCCATAGACTGGACATTGCTTTGGTGTATGTTAAGTGCCACATTATTTGCAATGAAATGTCCCTCCAACTTTTTGTTGTTTCATATATCACATTTTTTCTTTGTGTGTGGAGACATACTGTGGCTAAGGCTATGCTCTCTCACTGAACTTTTCCATGTGCTTCAGAGCTAATTCACTGGTGTGGCTCCAGCTAAGGTAAGCTCTGTCTCTCACAGCAACCTCTCTCTCACTTTCCTATCAATAATCCCCAACACAATTTGATCATGGGTCATTAAATCTTGCAGCAAATCAAAATTGCATGTTCTTGCTTTTAATTTCAAAGTATCAAAGATCTCTCCCTACAGCTGCGTGTGCGAGCAAAACATGTACCTCTTGAATGTTTCATTTTTCTTTGGTGAACAGTGTTCATCAAACATCGATAACCTTGTCAAACTTGCCCTGGTCAGCTGCCTTGGCAAAAACAAATGCATTGAAAATGCTAGTGCTTGAAGTCTTGCTACAGTAAATAGCAGTGCAATCTTCTGTGCACTAGGGTTGCTATCAAGTCCATTGGCTTGTGGGTACAGCATGAATCTTTGTTTGAACAATCTTCACTCATGGTTGACATTTCCAGTCCAATTCACAGCATCAGCATCTGCTGATAACAACTGGCACACACTCTGTAAACACCTGGTGTTTCTTCCAATCCTGATAACATGTGATGTTTATTTTATTGTAATAAAGAAACTTGGGTTCTTTTAAAACAACTATATTAGCTAAAGTGCACATATGACTGTGTGGAGGTATCCTTCTTGCAACAAACTAGTCTCTGACTCCCTCTAGTGGTCAGGAGGATCATTAGCATTCTATCATTACAAAATCATTTACCTTTCTAAATATTCTGTTTTAATTCTGGTAACACATCTGGAATTTTATCTCCATAATAAGACCTTAAAACATAGGAGCAGAAATTGTTTATTTAGCCCATTGAGTCTGCCCATGTTTTCAACCTGAGCTGATCCATTTTCTCACAACTCTGCTGCCCGGTCTACTCCCCATAACCTTTGATGCTCTGGCTCATCAAGAACGTATCAATATCTCCCTTAAATACACCCAATGATTTGATGTCCACAGCTGCCTGTGGCACAAATTAACCACAAATTAATCTGGCCACATCTCTGCTCCAAGTGGACTCCCTTCATACCTCCCGTCTCATCCTAGACTCTCCACCATGTAAAGCAACCTTTCGACATCGACTCTGTCCATGCCTTTCAAAATTCAAAATGTTTCAAGGAGACCCACCCCCCTCCCCATTCTCCTAAATTCCAACAAGTACAGACACAAGGGCAATGTTCATGAGCATTTAATATAAAGTAATGAGCATTCTTCTTTCATGTGGAAAAACATCCCAGTGTCATTTTTCATTCTGACAAAACAAAAATGTTTAGCAGGGTCAAGCACACATCATATTGGCCCATACAGTCAGAAGGAACAGATTGGGTAAGAACTGCTAAAGCGAAACATTGACCAACCAACCTATTTAGAGATTATCTGCCATTACTGGAGGGAAAAAAATAGTGATTGCTATTATGTCATCAGCATAAAAGGCTGCCATGGAGTAAAAGGGACATGGAGGATCACTGGACATTTGTCTTTGGTGTTTGTAGCCACAGCAGCACCAATACAACTATAATTGACCTTGTCTTTTGAGTTTACTTCAGTGAGTTGTGCCACAGCACTGTGAGGCATGAGCACAATTTAAATTTTAAATTAATGGCATGTTAACAGGCCATTTCAGCCCATGAGCCCATGCAGACACAGGGAGAACGTACAAAGTCCTTACAGCCAGCATGGGATTCGAACCCTCGTCCCAATCACTGGCGCTGTAATGGTTTGAAAGTTTACAATGAGCTCTCTGAGATCCGGTAATAAGTTACCAAGCAGACACAACAATGAGACACTCATGTGCAGATAGCACAGAACAATCTCCCATCAGGACACTTAAATACTAATTTCGTCACGGATATTGTGAGTTTGCTCCTTGTTTTACTTGGAGTTGTAAATGATGTTATAAGTCGCATATTATTGCTCCAATTTCAGTCACATGACATTGATGCAATTGTCATGTGCAAAGGCAACACCAGAAAATGTCAGCAGCATTGATGTGATTCATGCGTGGAAAAACTGGCTCAAACATTTAATGGGTGGGAATTCCATTGACAATTGCTGTTATTGCATTAAAATGCAACAGCTAAATTTTGTCTGCTATTTGTGTACAAAAGAATAATATTAAATGTGTCTTTTTTTTAGGCTTAAATGCTTTGAGAAATAACCCTGGGAAAATATATATATTTATTTCTAACTATTATTCTATAAATCAATAATGAACAAAGGAAATTGAATTATGAGCCTTTATTTTTGTAGTGTTGGAAACCTGAATGATCATGCATCTTGAATATTTCAGTACAGGTAAATACTTGCTGAATATGACCATATGGCATGAAGATAAGAACAAGAATATAATAATAGATTTGTTAGGCAACTCCTGAACCACTGGATATGTTGGATCTCATATTTAATGTTAGATCACATTGAAATGAATACAGAGGAGATTTATTGTTATTTTCAAGGAGTGGGAGAAATCTAGTTCTGAGGTAAGATTATTAGCTTGGGCTTCTTTGGAATAGAGAAGGCTGAGTGGAGATTTAATTGGAGAGTACAAATTTAAAAAGGTGCTTTGAAAGAATAGATGAAAGGACCAATTTCCCATGACCAATAATCAACAACTGAGGGAATTGGTGCAAAGATTAGAGGACAGTTAAAGGATATCTGTTTTTAGCCAGAAGAAGAAATATTTGAAGTCCACTCCCTGCAAATGTTGAAAATAGAAATCCTTATCAAAATTTAAAAGTACCTGGATGAAAATTTGAAGGCTGCAGGGCAGGAGTTTGCTCTTGACCAATATACTTCCTTTGGTGATGTAAATATATTTTATATTTATCTGGATAATGCTGTATTGCTTTATGCAAGGCCTCAAGATTTAGTTTTGAGGGGTTTTTATTTCAGCTTAGCTTTTTAACAGAATATATTTTGGGAAATTATATCATGCAGGTTTTCCAGACTTTAATAGGTGTATCAGGGTGCACCTTAATCTAATTGTTATCATACGTTGCATTAAAAATTACAAGATATATATCACTAAAAATTCTATTTTGGTACGTTTTGTACCTCAGTGAAATTGAAATCTCCCACTCTTGAGGCATGTAATAAAAACAGCGCAGTTTAATAGATATAATAAATTTGTTGATTTTTGTCATTTTAAAAAATCATTGCAACTTGTATGATTATTTATACAGCCTTTGCACTTTGTTAATCTCCTTCAGTCTTTCAAGCTAATATGTATCTTAAATTTCATTAGAAGGCACACACACCTAAATCTTTCATTAGCTTTAAAATATGTGAAAACTTCTGACTTTGGAGTTAATTCTGTAATACCTTCTTCTAGATTTTACAAGATTTCTTCAACTGTTTCTTCCTTTTTTTGGTGATACAGAACATATTTTCAGTATGGGGTTATTTTCCCATTATTTTACAAATACATCTCATTCCAAACGGAATATAAAATAATTTTAAAAAAAGCTTTTCTACATATACAGTCAGAAGAAAATTTAAGACATGTTAAAGAGCGCAGAAGGTGATGTTTACGTTGAATAGATGAACAAGTTGATGAATAATTAATAAATTTCTATAAGCACTGGAGAGAATGAAAAGTTAAATGACAAAATTATATATTCAAAGACAATTACCCATGTTATTATACACTTTAATGAAATGGGCTTCCATTTGAAAAGAACGGGGAGACATTTTGTCTTCGGAAAAACTATTCACAAGTGTATTCTCTGGTTAAGTAGAATAGACAAGAGTGCATTAGGCTCTTTTTAATTTTCTCTGATTGTTTCATTTCATTTTTAGTTCACTTTCTCCCAGTTTAATCCTATGGGCTATTTAATGTCCTACATTTGGTTGGAAAATTGGGTCTGATAATAAGAGGGTTCTCTGGTTATTCACTAAAAATGCTCAGATTTAATTTGATGAAGCAAGGGAAAATCTGTATTCTAGTAATATTGGCTCCATTAGTCAGTGGCTCTTTAATAATTATTCTTTCAAAGAAGGAATTATGAATGGCAACATTATTTCACAGATGAGAAAAATAGCATGTATTCTGTTGTAGACTTACAGCTGTACCAATAGGTCCTGTACTACCTAAAACAACTGTTTATAATGCAGGAGTGCATAATCAGCCGAAGTATGTTGGCAATGCAACATTGTGGGCTTACCCACGTTTACAGGAATTGGCCTGCTGATTAGTGGTCCTCTATCATTCAAGCCATCACATGCACTATTGAATTCAGCCCTCACCGTATGGTGGAAAGTGTGCTTACCGGCTGCATCACTGTCTAATATGGGGATATCAATACCAAAAGCTAGTGGAAACAGCCCAGGACATCACAGGCACCCCCCCCCCCCCCCGCCACTATTGAGTATATCTACAGGGAAAGCTGCTGTCAGAAAGCAGCAGCAATCATCAAAGACCCTCACCACCCAGCACACAGTCTGTTCTCACTGTTGCCATCAGGAAAGAGGTTTAGATGCCACAAGACTCGCACCACCAAGTTTAGGAACAGCTGCTACCCCTCCACCATCAGACTCCTCACCGACAAACTCCATCACTTAAGGACTCTTGCTTGTGCACTTCATTGATTTTCTTTTTGTTCTCTTTGTATTGCAGTCAATTTGTTTACATTTGTTCATTACTTTAAAGTCTCTACTGAGCTGCCAACATTAGGTCAAGGCTGTTCAACATTTGGAGCAGTGCTGTGTCTCTTCTCTCTGGTCTCCATCAGGGGCAGTGCTCTCTTTCGACCCTATCTACCTGTGATGCCACTTTGAAGAAATTATGTATCAGTATTTCCAGATCCCTCTGTTGTACCACACTCTTCAGTGCCCTACCATATTCCGTGTATGTCCTACTTTGGTCTGTCATATTTGTCTGCCTAAAATTCCATCTTCTGTTTTGCCCCCCATTTTTCCGGCTGGTCCAGATCCCTGTGCAACCTTTGAAAGCCATCCTCACTGTCCAAGACACCTCCATTAGCATACTTCATGATTTTCACAGAGTGTTGTGTGCCTGGAAAGCTATGGTGATGGTAGAGGCAGGTAGAATAGGGACATTTAAATGGTTCCAAGATAGGCACATGGATGTAAGAAAAATGGAAGGTTATGGACTGTGGAGGAGAGAAGTGTTATATAAATATGGAGTAGATTTGTATAAGACAGCACCATGTCATGGGCTGAAGAGCCTGTACTATGCTGTACATTCTCTATTCTATCACACAACTTGAATATAATAGATGTGAAAAATATAGCTATCATTTATTTACTCATCTATAAATTGACTTATTGTTGAAATCTCACACTGGGATGTAGATTATAAATCAATAATGTGCTTTTATAATTGTTTAAAAATATTTAGTATCAATAGTGTAAAATGAAAATGATCATCAACAAGTGTGAGAGCCTGTCACGTGAAATCTTCCACATGCCAATGAGGCTAGCTTGGCATAAGATTCACTGATAAAATGGATTAGCAAAGCTTATCTAAAAGTTGGCAGTGTCTGTGAGCTTTTGTCAACTGGTTTGGCTTCTGCCTGAAACTATTGAGTAAATTCCTGGTGGGCAGTAGGTGAGATGATCCAGGCCAATGGAACAGGGAGCAAGGCCCCAGTGAGGAGGAAGAAGAGAAAGCCTCAACAATCATGGCATGTACAGCTTCTTAATCAACCTGACTGTAAATAGTAATTGCAAAGTTGTTCTTCTGCATTAGTACTTAACAAGTGAGACCAAGATTGCATCAGTGAGAAAAGAAATTAGTCAGAATATGAATGAAGATGCTATTAAATCAGATGGACATTTTTGTGATCAGTGATTTTTCCCTCCCACCCACCCCTTCAGAAATGGAGCTATCTATCCCTCTTTTTGATGGAAAATTATCGCAATGACTTTTCTGGTACTGTGCACAATCCTTGCATTGCTGCAAAGAATAATAGGTTCAGTTTTGAAGTGTAGCAAAAGCTGTATTACACAGTCAAATGATAAAAAATTTATTTTAAGAGAAAACTTTTTTTTTGAAGTAGCAAAGAGAAAAATAGCTAAACAAAAAAACCCTAGAAAAAAGTTAAATTATATTTCAGGATGTTTAAAACTCTCAGAATATTGCCTACCTTTTGCAGAAGAATGTTGGCAAAACAGCAGACATTACTTTTAATTGTCAGCATGTTGGTGGCTTCTTTCTGTGAAATGTGCAGAGTTGTTAGGCTTTTCCATTGTTTTGTTCAGTGCATTAAGTGGCATTAACACCTTCTGGAGAATCCTGACAAATTCGGGTGGGAAATCTGCAGGTAGTTCAACTCTCAGTTGGACCTGATGCCATTCATTTCTGTGGAAATGCTGAAGGTATTTGTAATGGTTATTTTTGTTGATGGTGTGTTTTAAGCATTTTAGAATGTTTTAGTATCTCAAAAGTTTTGAAATATTCAGTAAAACTAATTCTCAACTACTTTGCAGATAGGACTTTTTTAACTTTTACCTTCTGCTCCCATGTCTGTGAATTTTTTGCCAATAATGGCAGAACTGGTTTGTGTATCCACAGCAAGCTATTTTTGACACAAACTCATTAGTTTAATTCTTTGTTTGAAACCTAGCAACAGGTGCAGACTGCTAGCAGCCATTAAAAATATTCACCCATGAATATTATTTTAAACTACATCTTTTATTTAACCTGCAGTGAAACACCTCACTTTTTAAAAGGCATATTGTGATTTTAAACAACCACTACAAGGGTGTTGGTTCCCTTTTCCAGGGTATCACTGTAATGTTTCTTTCATTGTAATGAAGAAACTTGGGCTCTTTTAAAGCAACTATACTTTATTAGCTAAAGTACACACAAGACCGTGTGGAGGCATCCATCTTGAATCCAACCCAAGCTGCAGTAAACTAGTCTCTGACTCCCTCTAGTGGTCAGGAGGATCACTAACATGCTATCATTCCACGCCCTTTCCTTGGGATGTTTAACAACATGACACACTAATACAGTATTCATTTCAATTTAAAGTTCAACACAAACATAAACACAACCTCAGCAGCACAAATTTTTAAAGTGTCCAGTTCTTTATCTTTTAAAGATTCAGGCTGCCAGGTGCTTTGATAACATGTGTGGATCTTCTTAACACCGGTGCTTGTGTCGGCTCTGCTGGTCCACTTCTGTCCAGCACTGCTGGTGTTTCCTCTGTTGCTGTGCTGGCTGGATCTTCTTCATTTGTCTGTTCCTGCAGTGTCACTTGCATTTTCAGCAGGCTCTTTCAACTCCTCCTCAGTACTTGACCATCCTCTGTTCTGACAGTGTAGGATCTTGGATTTACTTCCTCCAGAACAGTGGCCATTTTGTCCCAGATGTTGGAATCTCTGAGTCTCACTATGTCGTGTTGTGCCAGCGGCCCGAAGCTTCTTGCTAACTTGTCATAGTTTGCTTTTTGTCTCTATTGCCGACACCATTGTTTCACTTGACATCTTCAACATCTCAGTTCTTGTTTGGGTCTGTGGAGTAGGAAAGTGTGGTGCGTAGTCTACAACCCATCAGAAACTCAGCAGGTGACCTGCCATGTTCAAGTGGTGAGGTCCTGTAACTCAATAGAGCTAGATACGGATCTGAACCACTGCCTTGTACTTTCTTGAGCTTCTGTTTAACTATGTGAACTCCTTTCTCTGATTTACTGTTTGATTGTGGATGCAGAGGACTTGAAGTCACATGTCAAAAATCATATTCTTTTGCAAAGTTCTGGAATTTTCTGAAATTGTAGCCTGATCTATTGTCACTGTAGATGATTTGAGGAATTCCATGTCTTCCAAAGATCAATTTCATATATTTGATCACACAAGCAGCAGATATGTTAATAAGCAGCACCACCTCCAGATAGTTCGATAGATGGTCAATAACCAGCAAGTATTTCTTTCCATTCATGTGGAACAAATCAGTCCCAACTTTCTGCCATGGTTCCGCTATAAGTCAGTTATGGGATCAAGGGCTCCTTTGTCTGCTTTGCCTGATGTTTCAAATAGGTCTCATAGCTTAAAACCATCCTGTCAATGTCAGCATTTATCCCTGGCCAATAAAAAGCAGTTCTGGCCCTCCTCTTGCATTTTCCCATTTCAATATACCCCTCATGCACCCTTTCCAGCATCTCTTGTTACAGTGATTGAGGAATGACAGTTGTGCTCTGTCTAAGTAGAATCTCAGTGATAACACAGCTCCGCTATGATGTTGTAGTGTGTCTGACATTCACCTCTAGGTCATCCTTAACTCAGATTCTTTATGATCTTTAGAACTGTGTCCTTTTCTGTTTCAGCTGCGATCTGCTTAGATTTCATGTCAAATATGGGAAGTGATTCAGAGATCAGGTTCATGTGGAGATTCACATCTTTGGAACTCTCGCTATGTGCTTCACTCTGCATCGTTGCCCTGGATAATGCATCATCTAACACAATAGGATTCTTTGGTGTGTACACCCTCTTGACTAGGCTTACGTTTTCATATGCTTTTTCACCCAGCAGTAATTCATGTCCCTCTAGGACTAATGAGAACCTGAGATGGTGCTCTTTATTCTTAACTTTCACCTTGAATTTACATGTACCTTTCGTGTCTCTGTCCATGTCAGACTTTGAGGTGTGCAGGATTTGCATGGATGTATGGTTTTATCGTCATTGCTCTGATGTCAAGCTCACAGATCAAATTGACCTTTGCCCCTGTGTCCACCTTGAAAGGAATATTTGTATGTAATGACACAGTCAACTTATCCTGCTTGCCTCTCTTCACACTTGGCCTTTATGTGTCTGTTGGTTTATAGTCTTTCTGCACTACCATGCCAGCGAAGAATGCATTACTGAGAGCAGCTTCTTCTATAATGTGTTTTATAGTGTGCACGCTTTCACTTCTGTTTGTATCCCTTTGGAAAAACATTATTCGGCCCATTGCACTTATTACAGACCTTTCCATAGGCTGGGCATTTTTTTGGTGCATGTTGAGTGCCATATCCTTTACAATTGAATGTCTCCCCACTCTTATTGTTTTTGTAGTGGGCCAAGTCAACACTGCACACGTTGGGCTGAATCACCATAGAGAACAGCCAGTGCGGCAGAGCACAGGAGCTTTTCCCCCACTGCACAGAAGTTCCAGGCAGCAGGAGTGCGTTGCTAGGAGAAAGGCCAGGCCTCACAGCAGCACTATGACATCACTTCTGTGAGCCTGTCACCTTCCGTAAAAAGAAATGCATGTGGTTTGCAGGGCCTAGGTGATACAACCCCTCACAAACTGATGCAGGAGCTAGTGGCCCATGCAGACCGACACACAAAGTGCTTCCTGTTTGAAGCCCTGTTCCTTTCCAAGTTGCCAGTCTATGTTGCCTTCACCATCTCGAACATGGACTTTGCCAAACTACACCTCGTGGCGAGAGAAGCAGACTGGCTCTTCCATACTCTGCAACCCGACTCCATCTACGTGCAGCCCATTTGCGCAGAGGGAGCAACAGCACAAACCTCGGCCACCACATGTGCCCCCAGATTGGTCATAACAGCAGCCCAGCCGCAATGCAGCGACAAAATAGGAGGGTACTGCTACTACCACTGTTGGTGGGGCCGCAATGCCCAGTGGCACGTAGCACCCTGCACCTTTTCAGGCAGCAAACCCTATCCGATGCAGGAAAACGAGCAAGCCAGCTGCCATTAATGGCCTTGGTGGTTGGCACCATAAAAGGCCTGCTTTACCTTTGTGACTGGAAGGCCCAGAGGGAATTCTTGATAGACAGAAATCAGTCTAGTTCCTCCCACATTCTTTGAGTGGAAGAACAATGCAGAGGCCAACCTCGGTGGCTGCCAATGGTTCAACCATCCCCACCTATGGGACACGTTGCGTGACCATTCACACCGAGAATGCTGTTTTCAGGTGGGACTGTACTGGCGCCTCATTAGGCCAGGCTCTCCTAGGAGCAGATTTCATCCAGGCAAATGAACTCCTGATCAATCTCAACCAATACCGGCTGGTTAATGCCACCATCTTCCCGCCTTTACCTCACAGTGGGTCACCAGTTTTGGTATCCCTACATAACTTTGGACTGGGGAGTTCAGTTTACCACTTCCCTCTGGGTGACTATGCCCAAATTCTGTGGCAGCCAGCTACACCACACAACCACCTACCACCAATCCAATGGGCTGTTAGAGCGCTTACACCGCCATCTAAAAGCAGCCCTCAAATTATGGTTGCATGGGCCCAAGTGGATGGATGAAATCCCATGGGTCCTGCTGGGCATTTGCACAGCACCTAAAGAGGGCCTCCTACCTTATCAGTGGAAATGGTCTATGGTACACTGCTCTCCATCCCAGGTGACATCCATTTCAGCTCCACGGAACCACCTGGATGTCCTACAATGGCTGAGGTACCACACCACCTACCCATGTCCACATCCTACCACCACCCATGAGACACCAACCAGACACGTCCCACAAGAACTCACAGCTGCAGACCTTGTCTTTGTGAGTCAGGGAAAACCAGGTAGCCCCTACATACAGTGCCCTTACAAAGGGCATTTCAAGGTACTGAGAAGGGAAAGGGTTGTATATACTCTAGATATTGGAGACAGGTATGACGTGTTGACTGCCTCAAAAAAGCCCACTTGGACTGTTCAGAGCTTTTCCCTGCTCCTACACTACATACAGTTTATCACATGAAAATCCTCTTTTTGCTGTATAGGGTACTGTAATTCAGTGTTCTGCTGAATAACACAAAACAAGAGATTTGACTCCACATTTGTTCCAGTTCTTTGGCAAAGCTATACAATTGATCAAAATCTCCAGCTCTGCATTTGTAGCCCTTTAATTTCTTTTCCCTTCATATTTATCCATTGTTTCTTTTAAAGTTAGCATTGAATATACTTTAGCCATCGATTTAGGCTTTGCAGTTCATATCGCAACAGCTCATGGTGTGAAGAAAAATAGTATTTCTGCATTTGCACATTCTCTAGACTGACTGCTTTTATCTTATTATCGTTCATTTTATACTTGCAAAAAGGGTAACATTGTCATTTCGTCTCTCCCAATGTTCGTCGCAATGTGGACCATCGAAATGGCTTTGCAGCCATTGAAGGACTATTCCACCCTGGTCACTATTGTAATTCAGGATACAAGGCAGCCCATTTTTTTTGTACAGGCTCTAAACAGCACCGTTTCCAATGAAATACAGGTTATCCCATATTTCAACCATCTCTTTTCATGGCATCCTCTGTTCCTGTCACCTTTATTCTCGTCTCACTTCAAACTTTTTCTTTGATTCTTACACTTTGTTTAATCCCAAATCCTTCCTAGTTCTGATGAAAAGTTACTTTAAATCTGGTCCCTTGATTTGTCCCCTAAACTGTGTCCTGTAGTTGATGATGCTTCATCCTCTCTTTACTTAATGTATTAAAGTGCTTGATTAATCTTCACACCTCTACTAAATCTCTTCACTTGACAACAACTTGGCACTTAACACTCAGAAGACGAAAGAGATAATTGTGGACTTCAAGTGTGCTGGAAGTCACACTCATGTCCTTACTTACATCAATGGAGTTGTATTTTACTACGCACAATGACAATGAAGTTGAATCTAATCTAATCATATGATGACATTTAACATGTGTAGCAAAATTGTTACTTGCTGCAGCTGAAAAGATACTTCACACAAAAAAACTACAATAATAGATATTAAATTAACATATAGAAAGATAATAAATACAAAAAATAGATGATATATATTCACAGTGCAAGAAAAAAAGTCATGTTACAGTGGCACAATATGTGATGTTGGTGCAGTCCATGATTACCATAACAGGGAAGGTTTGAGAGTCTAACTGTTGGAAATAAACTGTTCTTGGACATAAAGGTCATCATCTTCAGGCTTCTGTATCTTTAAAGATAGCAGTAAGAAGATGTGACCAGGGTGATGGGGATCCATTATGATGTTGGCTTGAGGCATCACCTCACATAGCTGTCTGCATTGTAAGAGAGATTGGAACGTACAATGGACCTGGCTATATTTGCTAACTTCTGTGTTCTTGGGAACTCGAATGATCAAAACAGGGTGTGATGCATCAGTCAATATCCTTTCTACAGTCCACCTGTTGAAGTTTGATGGGATATTCGATGACGTGCCTGATCTCCTCAGACTTCTTAAAAAGGACACTCACTGGTGTGGCTTCTTCACAGTTGCCATGATGTGCTCGGTCCAGGAGAGCACTTTTGATGTAATTGATGAACAACAGGCTGATCTAAGTATTCTTGTGATCCAGGATCTTGAAGGTATTAACCTTCTCCACCTCCGACCCATCAATATGGTCAGATATGTGATCCATCTGTTCTCCCCCTCACCTTTATCAACAAGAATTACCTTGCCTTGATCTTGGTGATGTTGAGATCAGACTGTTGTTCTGGCAACACCCAACCTAATTCTCAATCTCCAACCTTTTATTTTGACTCATTATTTCCATAATTTGGCTAACAATAGTGGTGTCAGCAGTGATTTTAGGGATTGTGTTGTAGCTGAATTTAAGTACTTTCATGAGTGAACAGGAAATAGAGCAGGGTAATAAGCCTGCAGCATTGGGAAACTCTGTGTTGATCATCAATGAGGAGGAGGTGATGTTCCCCATCTGCATTGATTAGGGTCTATCAATGAGGAAATCAAAGATCCAGTTGCAGAGGGACAAAGAGAATCCCTGATCCCATAGTTTGGTCAGGTTTTGCTGGTATGTTGGTGTTGAACACTGAGCTGCAGGCTGATCTACCAGAGGGTATTCTTGTGATCCAGCTGGTCTAATGCAAAGCGGAGGGCCAGTGAGACGGCATCTGCCATTGATCTGTTGTGGTGATAAATGAATTCGAGTGGGTCCAAGTCCGGCCTGAGGTGGGAGTTGAACAGCTCCATAACCAACCTTACAAAGCACTTCTTCATATTAAATAGAAGTACCACAGGTTGAGACAGTGACTTAAGGAGAATAACGAGATTTTCCATATTTAGTTTATAAAATGTAGTTTCAACTTAGTTACATCAACAGCAATTTCAGTTTTTCACAGTGACAGAGTTGCATAGATATCTTAATTTCTAATTGTCTAAGAATGGCAATTTTGTGTATCAAAGGTTCAGAAAGTATTCGGATGGCCTGAAGTCGAATTGTTTCTGCCTGATGTGCCTGATGGAAAACAATTCCAATTAAGAATATTGAAAAACTCAAGGTCCATTTAGCTACATTCATATTCAGATTATAGTTCCCATCAGAGCTCGTACTGTGAAACCAAGAGGATTAGAAAAATGGAAAATTAAATTAACTAATTTAAGACATGAAAATGCTCATACTCTAACCTGAAGGGAATAATTAATTTGACAATTCCAGGATTTTTTTGCAATTAATATGCTCAGTACTATCTTAGTGTTCACCAGTAGTCTGTTTCAGAACAAATATAAACCATCAAACCCACAGACAGAGGGGGTACCGGTGTATTTAACTCTACCTTGCAGAGGCCAGACACACAAGTTTTGCATTCTTCTTGTATGAACTCCTGGCCCAAGACCCCTCCAACAAATACCATGCCACTGACTCCCATACTGTCATACATCTCATCTCAGCAGGAGATCGCCACCTGAGCTTGCCCCAACCCTGTACTTTCCACTTCTACCTCTACCAAAGCTCCACAAACAGGACTGTCCTTGCATGCCTATTCTTTCTGCCTGCTTTTACCCCACCAAACGTATCTCATCATATCTTGACTCTATCTTCTCTTCCCTTGTCCAGTCCTTCCCACCCTCATCTGGAATACCTCCTATGCCAACTTCCCCACTGTCTCAGCATCAGGATGGATGTCCAGTCTCAGTGCACCTCTATCCCGATTCAGGAAGATCTCAAAGACCTCTGTGTTTATATTGTGGAATTGTTTAATCGGTTGATTAATGTTAGGTTCAATGAAATACATTTGTGTTTTCGGCTCCAGATCAGATTTTAAAGACTTTGGAATGCCATTGACACAGTCATTGAAAATTAAATAATTCCACAAAATTCAAAGTGGGATGTGCCAATTGAATGCACTTAAAAGACCAAAGATATGATGCTATTGCATTGTCTCTCCACTCTGACATGGCCAACCTGGATGTGATGTTTCGTTTACTGTGATCAAGAAACTTGGGTTATTTTATAACAATTATACCTACAGTGCTCAGGTCCTCATGGAAACATCCATTTTGAATCTGACCCTAGTTACAACAACTTGTCTCTGAATCCCTCTCGTGGTCAGAATTAGCACTCTACTATTACATCCCCTTTCCTTGAGATGTTTAAGCTAACATCATGACACACCAATACAGTATTCATTTCATACAACAATATAACCATTTACGGAGCAGAAACAGGCCATGTCGGCCTTTCGAGTCTGCACCAGTTCACTAGAACAACTCCACTAGCTCAAACCTCCTGCTCACCGCCAATAACCCTCCAACCCCCTCACCTCCATGTACACATCCAACCTTCTCTTAAATGACAGAAGGGCCCCTGACGCAACTATCTTATTCGGAAGTTCATTCCATTTGCCACCACTCGCTGAGTGAAAAAGCCACCTCTAATATTTCTCCTGAAGTGTTGTCCCCTTACCCTTAACTCATGGCCTCTTGTTCCAACCTCCCCTGCCCTCAGGGGAAAGAGTCTGTTTATGTCTAGTCTATCTATTCCTTTAATAATTTTAAATACCTCTATCAAGTCCCCTCTCTGTCGTCTACGTTCCAATGAATAAAGTCCCAGTCTCCTTAATCTCTCCCTGTAATCCAGATGCTGTAAGCCAGGCAACATCCTTGTAAACATTCTCTGCACCCTCTCTACCTTATTGATATAATTTCTAGAATTTGGAGACCAGAACTGAACACAGTACTCCAAACCTGGCCTCACCAATGCTTTAAACAGCTGCAGCATCACCTCCCAGCTCCTATACTCTATACTATGATTTATTAAGGCCAGCATACCATATGCCTTCTTAACCACCCTGTCTACTTGGGAATCCACCTTCAGTGAACTCTGTACCATAACCCCCAGGTCCCCTCGACGTGCCTCAATGCCCGCCCCTTAACTGTATATGTCCTATTCTGGTTATTGTTACCAAAATGCAACACCTCACACTTCTCTACATTAAATTCTATCTGCCATCTTTCAGCCCACTCTTCCAAACAAATCAAATCCTTCTGTAATCCAAGAAAACCTTCCTCACTATCCACCGCTCCCCCTATTTTCATATCATTCGCATATTTGCTTACCCAGTTAATCACACCCTCCTCTAAATCATTAATATAAATGATTAACAACAAGGAACCCAGCACCGATCCCTGAGGTACCCCGCTTGTCTCAGGCTTCCAACCTGACATACAGTTGTCTACCATGACTCTCTGCTGTCTATCTTCCAGCCACCTCTGAACCCATGTCACTCACAATCTCTCTACTAATTCCTAGTGACTGAATCTTCCTTATTAACCTTCCATGCGAAACCTTATCAAAAGCCTTACTAAAATCCAAATAGATCACATCCACCTCTCTACATTCATCCACCTTTTTTGTCACTTCCTCAAAAAACTCACAAGGTTCATCAAACATGACTTTCCTTTTACAAACCCATGCTGGGTGCCCCTAATCAATCCCTGCCTATCCAGATATGCGCATATACTATCTCGAAGAATACCTTCCATAACCTTCCCCACCACCGAAGTCAAACTTACTGGCCGATAATTACTTGGCCTACACCTATTGCCTTTTTTGAACAATGGAACAACATTTGCAACCCTCCATTCCTGTGGTACCACCCCCTCCTCCAGTGATCTTTGAAAAATCACTGTCAGTGCCCCTGCTATTTGTTCCCTGATCTCCCTTAAAGTCCTGGGAAAAATCCCATCAGGACCAGGAGACTTAGCCACCTTAATTGAACCTAGAAGCTCCAAAACTCTTGCTTTACTAATCCCTATCCTTTCCATAACTAAGCCCTTTGCCTCTCTTATCTCATATAGCACAATGGCCCTTTCCCTCATGAATACGGAAGATAAAAAATTGTTCAATATTTCTCCCATCTCATAAGGTTCCTGACATAGTTCACTGGTTCCATTATCCAGTGGACCTATTCTATCCTTTACCCTTCTTTTACTGTTCACATATCTGTAAAAACCCTTAGTATTCACCTTCACCTTATTAGCTATGGACTCCTCATACCTTCTTTTTGCCTTTCTAATTTGCCTCTTAATGTTCTTCCTGCAATCTAAGTAACGACCAAACATCTCCTCAATCCCTTGTTTTTTTATATTTGGTATAGGCCTCCCTCTTGTCCCGAACTAACTTCTTAATTTCACCAGAAAACCACAGCTCCCTCGAACCTTTAGTCTTCCCCTTCAGCCTGACTGGAATATAAAGATCCTGTACTCTCAAAACCTCACCCCTAAATGCCCCCAAAATTTCCTCTACATCCTTTCCTGCAAAAAGATCAGCCCACACAACTCTCTGCAAATCCCTTCTCATTGCTCCAAATCTGGCCTTCCCCCCACTCGAAGACCTAATTTAAAGTTCAACACAAATGTAAATACAAGCTTTTTAAGTGCATTTCTTATACTTTTAGAGATTCAGTCTGTCAGGTGGTTTGATAATATGGATAAATCTTTTTAACACCAGAGCTTGTGTTGGCTCTGCTGGTCCACTTCTGTCTAGCACTGGTGGAGTTTCCTCTGTTGCTGTGCAGGCTGGACCTTCTGCATTTGTCTGTTCCTGCAGTGTCGTTTGCATTTTCAGCAGGCTCTTTTGATTCTTTCTCAGTATTTGACAATCCTCTGTTCTGACAGTGAAGGATCTTGGATTTTCTTCCTCTAGAACAGTAGGCTCTTTGTCCCAAGTGTTGGGATCTCACTGTATCATTAGCCAAACGGTGTATTAAATGTACAGTATTATGTGCTATCTTCCAGCAGTTTTATTTTCCAGAAGCCTTGGGATGTATCCAATTTAGAGAAAAACATTGCACTGGCCAACTCACATAATTGGAATCTGATAATGTTCTATCTTTATATTTGTATTCAAGTCTAATGGGTCCATGCACTTGCATAGGTCACCATTCTTTTTGACACACACCATTGAATTCACCCATTCTGTTGGCTCTTCCACTTTTTTTATGACCCCTAGTGCCGTCATTTGGTTGAGTTCCTGCTTGAGCTTTTATTTTAGTGGGGCTGGAACCTGCCTCGGGACATGCACTACTGGCTGTGTGTCCTCTTTTAACTGTATTTTACAGGTGAATGGTAGAACTCAAAACCCCTTGAAGATGCCTGGAATTTGATCAGTATTTCCTCTACGTTGTTCTGTGCATGGTCACTGTTAATGTGGTAACCCTCTTGACTAGGCATAGGTTTTCACATGCTTTGTCACCAAGCAGTGGTTCATGTCCATCTCTGACTGATGTGAACCTGACATGGTTCTCTTTAACTTTATCTTTCACCTTGAGTTTATATATACCTTTCATGTTGATGCTCTGCCAATTGTAGGCTTTGAGCTGTACAGGATATGCATGGATGCATGGCTTTATCTTCATTGCCCTGATGTCATGCTCACAGATCAAATTGACCTTTGTCCCTATGTCCAGCTTGAAAGGAATATTTGTTCCATTTGTTTGCAATAACACAAATCGACTTGGTTCACAGATGACTGTTAAGTCTCCATTGATATATAATCTTTCTGCACTACCCTGCCAACGAAGAGTGCATCACAGAGAGCAGTTTCTTCTATAGTGGGCATAGTGTGCATGATTTGTTTCCCCTTGGAAAAACATTGCTTGGCACAATGATTCTGCTCTTTCCAGATTTTCCATTGGCGAGGCATTATTTTGGTGCATGTTGAGTTATTGTTTCCTATATCTTGTTTTGCTTATGTATGTATCCAAACACTGTGGGCATGACTATGTCTTCATTTTCACTGGCTTTTGCACTCTCACTGAACTTTTTCGCATACTGCAGAGCTAATTCACTGGTGTGGAAAATCTTCACAGCTCCAGCTAAGGTAAGCTCTGTCTTTCGCAGCAACCTCTCTCTCACTTTCTTATCAATAATTCCAAAGACAATTTGATCACAGATCATTGAATCTTGCAGCGATCCAAAATTGCATATTAGTGCTTTTAGATTTAAGTCTGCTAAGAAAATATTTAAATTCTCTGCCTGCAGCTGCATGTGTGTGCAAAATACATACCTCTTGATCGTTTCATTTTTCTTTGGTGTTCATCAAACATCTCAATAACCTTGTCAAACTTGCCCTGGTCAGCTGCTTCGGCATAAAACAAAAGTGTTGAAAAACTCTAGTGTTTGGGGTCCCACCCTGGTAAGTAGCAGTGCAATCTACTGTGCATCATATTTGCTATTGAATCCAATGATTTTCAGGTACAGTATAAATCGTTGTTTGAACAACCTCCACTTGTGGTCATCATTTGCATCCAATTTACAGCATCAGGAGTCTTTATATTCTCCATATTTTCTGCTGCTATTAACTGATTCTCACTCTGCACATTCCTGGTGTTTATTCCATTCCTGGTACAATGTGATGTTTCTTTTATTGTAATAAATAAATGGTTCTTCTATAACAACTATACTTCATTAGCTACAGTCCTCATGACCTAATGGAAGCATCCATTTTGAATCTGCTCCTAGCTGCAACAACTCATCTCTGACTCCCTCTGGTGGTCTGAATTATCACTGCATTATTATCATTACACAGGAGAACAATGCCTCATACACCCGGCTGCTGTTCATCGAGCAGCTCAGTGTTTAATACAATCATTCCCCAAAAGCTGGTGGAGAAGCTATCTTCACTGGGAGTCACCACCCAACTCTATAACTGGATTCTGGACTTCCTAACGGAAAGACCACAGTCTGTCTGGTTTGGTAACAGAATGCCTCAGGGCTGTGTGCTCTGCCCACTCGTGTTCACATTAATGACCATTGACTACATCAACAGATCCAGCTCCAACAGAGTTCTCATGTTTGCCAATGACACAACAATATTTGGCCTCATCAGCAATAACAATCAGTCGCAATACAGAGAAGAGGTGGAAAATCTTGTGATATGGTGTGAGAATAACAACATGAATTCAATGTAGATAAGATCAAGGAGATGATCATGGACTTCAGGAGGAATGACTGCCCGCCACTACACAGTAGTGGAAAGTGTAGAGAGCAGCATGTGACCTATTGTACAACAGCACTTCTTGAGAAGACTGAACTGGGCAAGGCTACTGGACACCATCGTATCACCCTTCTACAGGAGCTCTGTCAAGTGTGTCCTGGCCAGCTGCATCACACTGTTGTACAGCTGCTGGAGAGAATTAGATCGGAGGACAATAAGAGTGGCAGAGAGGATCACTAGGGTCTCCCTCCTCCCCCTAAAAACATGATCTACCAGGGTCACTATCTGAAGAGCCCGCACAAAGTATTTGTGAAGCCTTACCACCTCACACACATCGTCTTTTATGCCATTCCCGTTAGGAAAGAGATACCGAAGTATCAGAAGCAGCACTGGCAGGCTGAGGAACAGTGAGAATGCTGAACAATGAAAAGAGCTGCTCATACTAACCATCCGAGACTCATTTGTTCAAAGCAACATTTATTCATCTGTATCAATAAAATGCTTGTCCTGCATATGCATTGTTTGTCTGTAAGTCTTCTGTGTGTGCTGAGTAAGTCGTCTGTGTCTGTTTGTCTGCATTGTTATGTCTGGTCGTACTTGTACAATCGGATGACAATAAACTTGAACTTGAAGTGTGTCATTTTGTCATTACTGTTTTCTCTTTTCAGTTGGTGCAATGTTCAAAGCTTTCTCAACCATCTTAATTCTTTTCATGACTGCCTTCTCTGGCCTGAAATTGATCTCTCTCATTATTGCAAATGCTGCCTCCAATACATTTAATATTCCTCTTTTCATTAAATACTATTTTGTTCTTTCCTCCCACCCTTTGATTTTCTCTATTAACCTAAGTGATGTTTCACATTTTGAGAAGCTCTCTTATCATCTGATATTGATTCACTATTATTCTATTGTGTTACTGGGATCCAGCAACAGAGCCTAGACTTACTGGATGGTGAATCTCCATTTACAATCCAATGGCAGCCAGGCCTGAATTGCTATTTATTAAAATTGAAATTTCTGACCTGGAAATAAATTAGGAAAACAGAGTACAATATTTCCACATCAGAGTACATTTATTATTCCATGGTTTAGGTCAATTGGCCAAGTATGGGTGCTTAAACATAACATTATAAAATGTTAAGAATACTAGACAAGTTAAACAAGAAAATCCACAAATGCTGGGCCCATTGCTTGGACGAGGGGCTCAGGGCTGGAATGTTTTCTTTATTTTACTTCTTATGGATGTTGTGTGACCTGCTGAGTTTTCACCTGCACTTTTGTGTACTGCATGTTGATTGGACAACATTTTTTCACTTTACTTTTCATTTAAGAGCTTTGCTAAATGGATCAGAGACTAATAAATGTCCTCCACTGAAAGACAAAATTCTTTTTATGGGACTCATTCATTCTTTTTACACTTTAGTTTTGGATTGATATTCTATTTAACAATGAACTATTATGTTATGTTATGGCGATTCTTTACCTGGATGTCCAAAATGTTAAATAGGTCTGAAAAGTATAACACTGATAGAATTACTCCATGTTTATTTATATGTGCAGAATAAAGGGATAAATATTAAAGATTTTCATTTTTTTATTGCAACATTGAGTATTGAGTTGTGTTTAATAGTCTCATTAATAATGGCACAATGACATTGTAATTGGGAATGGCTTTAGGCCTCAGTCTTGCTCGTTTACCTTAATGGAACCCAGAAGAATTTAAATAAGAATTTCTGCAGTACTTAATGAATTAGATAATATTTAAGTGGAATCAACAGTACAAGCTTAGAAATTTGATAATGGTCATTGATTTGCCCCATAATCACCTTGTATGTTTCAAAGTCAATTTGCTGTGATTAGCTTTACAAATATCAGATATAATTTAATTACATTACCCTGGTTCATTTCACTATCTTTGGGCCCAAATTAGCTCAAAGTCATGACATATTCAGGGAACTTGTTTTATGTCTTTTTAAATTATAGACCATTTTATGGAACTTCAGTTTTCCAACTTAAATTTGATAAATTTGTCACTAAAGCAGAAACTGATTCAGCATTTTGGTTTAAACTTTGTGACTAATAGTGAAGGAATAGAGAAGCCACTCTATCACACAAAATGAAGAAATATGCCCTTGGCCAAATCCTAGCAGCACTTTTCAACTTATTAAAAGGGATAGGAGAAAACCATTCTACTATGTGTATCATATGGTTCAACTGTGATGACAAACACTAGAACTATTTAAGTTTATATACGTCATAAAAAATTAATGCCCCTGGGTTGTGGTTTTGACAAAATGCTCCAAATAAGTAAATGGTGCAGAGCACTAATTATAAAGGACACAGTTGCCAATGTTTAATATTGTTTGGTCTTTTATCTGTATAAAAATCATTTATGAGAATAGCTTGCATTAAATCAATTTGAACCATAAATAATCAACAGATCAAACCTAATAAGATCATCCAAAATTATACATTATGTATATTGAGCAATAACACCACAAGAATTGTAATGGTGTTTTATGTTTGAATATAAATTCCTGCAGCAATTCATGCATAAAAGCTTGAGGAATATCTGAAAACATTTTAAACTGGCTATAAAACAAAGATGATTAATCTTTTGCTACATTGTGGCATAGAAAGAATGTTAAGAGCAATGTGCAAACATAATAGAGTATTTCATACAAGAAAAACAAAACTGACTGTTCACCGTATTACTTTCCAGCATTGGTTACAATCCTTGCACAATCTAAGAGATATTGGATTCATCCAGGTAAAGGTGATCAAGGCTGAAGGATTAATGGTGGCTGATGTCACAGGTAAGGTGCCACTTTGTGCATATGCTGGTATGAGAAGATCATAGAATTTTGTTTCTGGTTTTGCTCATAAATGTTCTATAGCTTGTAGTAATCATACAAAGGTACTATATATTCAAATTAAAGTTGTAGTAAAGCAGTTTTAACTTGTAAGCCTATAAATTAAAACAAGTTAGTTTGTAAAATTCATGTCATAACAATTATTTAAAAAGCAGTCATTTGTGTGCAGTTCTAGCCGTAGGAAAGACATTAGGCTGGAAAGGGTGTGGAAAAGATTCATGAGGCTGTTACTGGGACTGAACAGTTATAAGGAGAGGCTGGATAGGGTAAAACATTTCTCCCTGAAGGGTAACCTGATGGAGTTTTATAAAATAATGAGGGGCAGAGATAAGGCACGTGGTCATCAGCTTTTTCCTAAGATATGGATATTAAAGCTCGAGAGAAGAGGTGAGAAGAGAAAAAAATTAAAGACCTGACAGGAACCATTTTTGCACAGAGGATGGTAAGTATATGGTACAGGAAGTGGTAGTGGTGGGTACAATTATAACATTTAAAAAAAACATTTAGCCAGATAATGAATAGGAAAGATTAAGAAGGATATGGGGCAACTGAGGTAGAAAACGTGTTCAGCATTGAAAGGTTAGGAGAAAGGCCCTGTTTCCATGCTGCAAAATTCAATGACTTAATTTCCTGTAAGGTCTTATTCAATTGCCCATAGTTTTTAAAATTTGTACATGAAATATGGAAGGAAAATATTGGAGTAATTCCCTTTCAAAATGCTTGCATGTTACTTTTGAATGTAACATAAATAGATATTTACATATTATTTTGAAAATTGAAATTGTAACCGGCATAACATCACAGTACAAAGACTCTGATTTCTCCAACAAATGTAATAGAGCCAAAATTTCAGGTGGGCTTTGAAGTACCTTTGTACCGTGGAAATGTGCAATTGGGTCAGAGAGTCATACAGAATAGAATGGGTCCTTCAGCCCAGCTTGCCATTGCCGACCAATGTAGCATTCTGCACCAGTCCCATTTGCTTGCATTTGATCCATATCATTCTCAGCCCTATCTATTCATAAATCTTTCCAAATGTTTTTTGAATGTTATTATTATGTCCGGCTCTACACATATGGACTACCCTCTGAGTGAAAAGGTTGTATCAGATTCCTCTTAAATATTTTCCCTCTCACCTTTAACCTATACTCCTTAGTTCTGGTACCATCTACTCTGGGAAAAGACTGAGCATTGCTGCAGACACTGTGATTGTAGTATAAACACTGAAATGCTAGAGGAACTCAGCTAGACTTTTCAGCATCTATCAGAGACACAGATATATTACCAACGTTTCAGCCCTGAGCCCTTCTTCAAGGAAAAATCAGAAAAGGCAGAAGCCGGATGTATCGGAAAGTCTCAGAATTCAAACAATAGGGGAGGAATCCAGACCAACAAAAGGTATTAATTGGATGTGATAAGGGACTAGGTAGAATTTATCATGTCTGTGTGAAAGGAGACAGGGAATGGAGAGACCATGCGGGGGTGGGAAGAAGGGGGTAGGGGTGAGGGGGTTATCAAAAGACAGAGAAATTGATATTAATGCCATCTGGTTGGAGGGTTCCCAGTCAGAAAATGAGGTGTTCTTCTTCCAATTTATAGGTGGTCTCCGTCTGGCAGTGCATGAGACCGTGGACAGACATGTCAGCAAGGGAATGGGATAGAAAATTGAAATGGGTGGCCACTGGGAGATTCATGCTATTGGAGAAGACAGAGCTTAAGTCAACAAAATGATCTCCCAGTCTGCGTTCAGTCTCTCTGACTTAGAGGTGACCATAGCGGGAGCACCAGATGCAGTAGATGATCCCTGCACATTCACAAATGAAATATTGCTTCACCTAGAAGAACATTTTGGGGGTCCAAATACTGCTGAGGGAGGATGTATGGGCAGAAGTAGAACATCTCCTACGGTCATAGGGGAAAGTCCCAAGGGGATGATTGGTGGCGAGGGAGAAGTGGACAAGGGAGCCACAGAGGGAACAGATCCTGCAGAAGGTGGAGAAGGGAGGAGAGAGGAATATGTCTAATGGTGGGATCACATAGTGGGTGGTAGAAATGGCGAAGGATGTGTTGGATGTGGAGGCTGGTGGGGTGGTAGGTGAGGACAAGAGGAAACCTGTCTTTGTGTGTGGGGGTGGAGAGGGCCAGGGCAGATGTGTGGGTGATGGAGGATATGCGGATGAGTGCCAAGTTGATGGTGGTAGAGGGAAAGCCATATTGTTTGAAGAAGGAGGACATCATTGCTGATCTGGCATAGAAGTCCACAGCCCAGGTGCAGAAGTGACAGAGAAGGAGGAATTGAGAGAACGGAATGGAATCCTTACAGGGAACAGGATGGGAAGAGGTGTAGTCAAGGTAGCTGTGGGAATTGGTGGGTTTATAGAAGATATCTGTCGATAATTTGTCTTCTGAGCTGGAGACAGAGAACAAGGAAATTTCTTTGAAATTACAGCAGCACGATTAGTGTAGTTGTTAGCACAATCCTATGAAAGTACCAGTGAACCCAAGAATTTACTCAGTCTATTATCAACTTGTCCTCCAAATACGTTCCGTCAGCTAATACTCTCTGCGTTCTACAGGAAAATCAATTCTGAATCCACACAGCCAAGGTTCCATGGCTCATAATTTTCTGAATGAGTTGCCTATGGGGGACTTCTTCCAATGCCTTACGAAAATCTATATACACCACATCTATGCCATACCATCATCAATTATTTTTGTCACTTCCTTAAAAACTTAATTAGGCTCGTAAGGCAAAATCTTCACCTCACAAAGCCATGCTGACTAGCCCTGAGAAGATTGCATCTCTCTAAATGCTTGTAAATCCTGTCCTTAGAATCTTCTTCAGTAAATTGCCCATCACTGGTCTGCAATTCCCATGATTCTCCCTATTACCTTCTTTTAAACAAAGGAACCACATTTGCCATTCTCCAATCATCCGGCACCTCCCCTGTGCCAAGGAAGACACAAAGATCATCACCAATGCCACAGCAATCTCTTCCTTCCCTTTGATAGAAACCTGGGGGATATCTCATTCAGTCCTGGGGACTTATCAATCCTAATATTTTGAGGAAGATCTAGCACTTCTTTCTTAATCTCAACATGATTCAGCACATAAGCTTGTTCTATTCTGACTTTCACCTTGACTAAGGTCCTTTCCTTGAGTGAATACTTAAGCAAGGTATTTGTTTAGGACCCACTCCACTTCCAGACATATGTTGCCTCCTTTATCCATTATGGGCTCTTCATGTATGTAGAGAACACATTCAGGTTTTCTTTAATTCTACTAGCCAAGGCCTTCTCATCCCCTTCTAGCACCCTTAAGTCCTTTCTTAATTTTCTTCCTGGCTGTGATATAATTCTCAAGAACGTTTCCTGATTTTTGCTTCCTAAACGTAATATATGCTTATTTCTTTATCTTTCCAAGCTGACTCACCTGTTTTCCTTTTTCCTTCCATCTTTTCCCTGTTTCAGTGGGACAAATCTATCCAGAACCCTGTGCAAGTGACCCCTAAACATCTTCCACATCTGTGCTTTCTGCTGTGAACATCTGTTCCCAATTTACTCTCCTTAGTTCCTGGCTCATCCCATCATAATCAGCCCTTCCCCAATTAAACGCTTTACCATTTTGTCTGTTTTTATCCTTGTCCATGGCTATGCTAAAGCTCAAGGAGTTGTGCTCACTATCACCAAAATGGCTCCATCTCCAAGAAGTCTGTCACCTGACCAGTTTCATCCAGTACCCAGTACTGGATCCAATATGTCCTCTCCTCTAATCAGCTGGTCTATATAGTGCATCATTTGTTTATTTGTTTATATGTGTACATTGTGTAAAGTTTTTTTTTGCACTACCAATAAATGCATTTCTGCCTGCCCCGCAGGAAAAAGTATCTCAGAGTTTTATGTGATATCATGTATGTACTCTGACATAAATCTGAAATCTGATTTAAAAAAGCAACTGACTGAGCAATACAGAGAGAAAAATAAACAAACAATGAAGTCCAAATGTAAGAATCTTTAAATGAGTCACTGATTGAGTTTATTGTTGAGGAGTCTGATGGTGGAGGGTTAGCAGCTGTTCCTGAACCTGGTGGTGCAAGTCTTGTGACACCTAAACCTCTTTCCTGATGGTAGCAGTGAAACCAGAGCATATGCTGGGTAGTGTGAATCCTTGATGATTGCTGCGGCTCTCTGACGGCAGCATTCCTTGTGGATGTTCTCAATGGTGGGAAGGGGTTTGCCTTTCAGTCCTCTGGAACCATGCCAGCATCTTGCTGGCCATGATTGGCAGAATATCGATTCTTGCAAGATCATCACTAATGCCTCCACCATCTCTATAACTGCCTAACCCTAGGGTGCATTTTATCTGGTCTAGGAGAGTTATCAACCCTTAGACCATTCAGCTTCCCAAGCACCAGCTCTCTGGTGATCATGACTGCACTTACCTCTCTTCCCTGACACCCTTGAAAATCAGGTATTCTGCTAATGTCTTCCACAATGAAATCTGATGCAATGAACCAGACTTAATAAGGAGGATGAAGGGAAGGGAATACCTTGGTCGCAGTGATGATAATATGATAGAATTTGCCCTGCAGTTTGAGATGGAGAAATTATCTTTCTCACTTCACTTCCTCTGTCACCCTCCTGGTCTCCTATGAGAATTTCTCCAGCATCATTTTCTACTGGTCCTATATCATTCTCACTTCTTTTTTAAACTTAATACAGTTCAAAAAAATAAAGCTTTTAGTATCCTTTTTGATATTATTTGCTCGCCTCTTCTCCAAATTAATCATTTCCTTTCTAATGGCCGCCTTAGTTATCCTCTGCAAGGTTTGAAAAGCTTCCCAGTCTTCCATCTTCCCTCTAATTTTTGCCCTTTCTTTTGCTTTTACCTTGGCTTTGACATCTCTTGTTAGCCACATTTGTGACATATTTCCATTCAGTTATTTCTTATTTGGAATATCCCTGTCCTGAAATTTACTTGTTTCTCACAGAAAGTCCAGCCATTGCTGCCCTGCTATCCTTCCTGCTAGTTTCTAATCATCTTTGGCCAATTTTTCTCCCCTGTAAATCCCCTTTATTCCACTGGTATATCGACACATCTGATTTTAGATTCTCTGTCTCAAACTGTGGGGAGAATTCTATCATATTATGATCACCGCCTCTTAAGGACTCCCTTACCATTAGCCCCCTTATTAACTCTGGTTCATTACATAACACCCAATCCAGAATTGCCATTTCCCTGGTTGACTCAGCCACATGCTGTTCTAAGAGCCATCCTAAAGGCATTCGATAAATTTCTTCTCATGGGATCCAGCACCAACCTGGTGTGGTGATGTGGATATGTGACTGTTGATGGGTACCTTGCCCATCCCCCACTGGTGACTCGCTCCCTGGGAACTCCTCCCCTTGTGACCCTGGAATAAAAGTCAACCTTCCTCTCCTTGTCCTCAGTCGAGCACTTGGAATCGGGCCAGCTATGTCTAAAGCAGGGGTGTCAAACTCAAATTCACGAGAATATGCCCTTCTCCTTTTGATCTATGGCAAGGGCAGGGTTCTGCTGGTTACAAAAAAATGGAATTAAATCTTTGGAAATAGGAGACATTGGATCAGAAGACATGGAACCCCTGTGGATAGAATTAAGAAACTGTAACTAAATATTAACTTATTAACTCTGGTTCATTACATAACACCCAATCCAGAATTGCCATTTCCCTGGTCGGCTCAGCCACATGCTGTTCTAAGAGTCATCCTAAAGGCATTCGATAAATTTCTTCTCATGGGATCCAGCGCCAACCTGGTGTGGTGATGTGGATATGTGACTGTTGATGGGCCGAACTAAATATTTATTGAAAATTTTCAACAACATCTGCATGTTTTCTCTTCTTTCAACATATGTAATGTTAAACATTTTCTTATTAAAATAAATGTTTAATAATAGTTTTGGATAAACTCTTTCCAGAAGCATTAACAAATGAGAAATAAAATATTCAATAAATAATATTTCTCTATAGAGGATTTGTCAAATGTTGCTAGTGTGCTGTCGAATAGTAAAATCTGAGGGCTATTGAGAATGTGGGAGAATAACATGATTCCTGAAACAATCAAATGGGTGACTGATTGTGGGCATGAACTCTAGCAGGGTTATTTGCCATGCCCTTTTTCCATTGGTACAGATATCCTTTGATTTACACACTTTTCAAGTTTTATGCCTAATGAGCTTGTATCCAGGTGCAGGACCATTTTTAACCAGGAATATATTTATCACTGTGACATGAAACTATTGGAAGATCGCTTTATCCTGAGATTAAAGTTCATAATACTTACTCAGGCCTGTGTGCGGGAGGGCGGGGATTGCGGGCGATCGGGTTAGACAATGACAGTGCGGGGGCATCGGCTCTCGCTGCAGGGCGGCATCTTGGCGGATCAGCGGCCCCGTCACCGTGAGTCGCGGGCCAGAGTTTGACATGTGTGCCCTATGCCATCGGAACTCTGTAATTAGTAAGGGATTGCTTAAGGTGGGATGTGAGTGGGAAGGAAAGGGTGAGAATCACTGCTCTAGACCCAATTGTTACTGAAATATTTTGCTTGAGAAAAATTGTCATTGGCCCATTTCCTTTAGCGTTCTGAAACCGTGCACATGACAAGTCAATGAGGGATGATTAAAGCAGTGGTCTTCAAACTTTTTCTTCCCACCCACAGACCACCTTAAGCAATCCCTTACTAATCACAGAGCACCAATGGCACAGGGACGCGAGTGGAAAGAAAAAGGTCGAGAACTGTTGTATTGTGGTAACTCCACATCTGATTAGGTTAATTGTTAGGCAAGTGGTCAGAGAAGGACCCCCCCCCCCACCCCAAGAAAGGCTTAAATCACAGGAACAAAATAAGCTTCCATCTCACTGCTCCCAATCTTACACACAGTCCTGATGTGGAATGTGGGGTCGCAGCTCCACGTTCACCCGAGTTCAGGTGCTGTCTGTGTGGAGTTTGTACGCTCTCCCCTTGTCTTGGACCAACAGGTCAGTCGCCTGACGAAGGCACCCGAACCCACCGTTGAAACACCGGCGTCCGGGGCGGTGGAGGAATTGGCTGAGAAGAGCGTGTTGCTCCCACCCCCCTCCCATGGTTGGAGAGGGATTAAACTGCGATCTCACGGCGCTGGACTCATCTCCAACAAAAGGAGTGGGAGGCAGGGTCCGCCGCGAATGGAGCGAGGAGGAAGGCATCGCCAACGAGACGTTCGGTCCGGCGCTGAAGCGCAGACCCAGCGAAGATGGTCCCCAACTCCAGCCGTGTCTGTGTGTCCGGGAGCTGGGTGGGCTGAGTGCGGCGCTCCGATCCCTGGGATTCGGGACTCTGAGATCCGTCCACACCTCCGGCGTCTTCATTTTCACCTTCAGTGTGCATGCGCTATACTGGCGCGGCGGCCAGTGGGCCAACTCTAATATATATTTAATATGATCTTGCGGGCCAAATATAATTATATCGCGGGCCAAATTTGGCCCGCGGGCCAGAATTTGACATGTGTGGTCTAAAGTATAATAAACCCTACCGTTCCTCACTCTACAGCTTTGGAGTTATTGATAGAGCCTATCACTTGGTTGTCCCAGCAACCTATATATTGAAATCCTCCATGACGATAATAGCATTGTCCTTTTTGCATGCCTTCTATATGTCCCCCTGTAGTTTGCATGCCACATCCTTGGCTACTGTTTGGAAGCCTGTATACAACTCCCATCAGGGTCTTTTTACCCTTACAGTTTCTTAATTCTATCCACAGGGGTTCCATGTCTTCTGATCCAATGTCTCCTATTTCCAAAGATTTAATTCCATTTTTTTGTAACCAGCAGAACCCTGCCCTTGCCATAGATCAAAAGGAGAAGGGCATATTCTCGGTGTTTTCTCAATAATTCTTTACTGCCAATGTCACTAAAATAGATTAGCTGGTCATTATCTAATCACTGATTGTGGAACTTTATTACCACACATTTGGAACTTTATTACAAGAACACTTCAAAAGTAAGTTATAAGCTTGGATATACCTTAGAATTTCCCGAAGGTTCCAGACTAGAAATGCATTTGAAATGTTACATTTTAGTGTACTTTCTATTTCTTTTCTTAATTATTTTTAAAATTTGTCAGATTAGATACCTTTTGATTTTTGACCCCAGTGGTTACCTCCTTTTTTACTGTTAGGTAGTGAGCTGTTTCTGTTTAGCCAGTAGCCTCTGAAGGGAGGGGTTTGACAATTAGTATAGTGGTTTTTTAAAGGTTTTTCTCTTTACTTCTTCTCAATGTAACAAACATAGGTCTCAATGCCATTTTTATTATTATATTTGATTTGTTCATACTCTTATTATGTACCTATGTAACATTTACTTGATAAAACCAATAAAAATACTGAAAAGAGAGGGAGAGAGTGTACTTTCAGACTGAATTTTAGCTAAAATCTGACTGCTTACGGCAATCAGGTCCATTGTGTGCACTTCTGTAAATTTGATTCGGATCCCCAATGCATATGACCCACTTACACACAGAGTAAAGACACACCCACTGAGTTTCTCAAGTAGATTTTTTTTACACACAAAAATTCCTGGACGTGCAGCAATATCAAACACCATGCAATCACATTTCACTCACTTGATAATTTGCTATTTATACATTTGAGATTTTACAGGCCAATGACACCAAATCAGTCCATGACCAGAAAATTGAGGCCTAATGGAGCATTGGCTAAAGGTGATCAGTTTTACCTGGTCTGCTGAATTTTCAAGTGTCAATCCTCTTCCAGATAGTTCCTCCCTTAAACATATTATTTGAAGTTCAGTTCTTTCCAACTGCCCTCCTCACCCTCATTGCTGATGTCATTAAGTTCCTATATAAATATTCAACTGGCCCAGAGCACATCTTGAATTTTTTATAATTTAAATTTAGACATACAGCACGATAACAGGCCATTTCGGATCATGAGTCCCTGCTGCCCAATTTACACCCAATTAACCTACAACCTACTCCTAGTTCATTTCGAAAGGTGGGAGGAAACCAGGGAAAACCCACACAGACACAGGGAGAACATACAAACTCCTTACAAACAGTGCGGGATTCGAACCCTGATCGCTGGCATTGTAAAAGCTTTGTGCTAATCATTTTGCCAACCGTTCCATCCCACCATCTTTGTCACCATTAAGGACACCATTCTCTTGTACTATACTTTTCCACTACCCAGTCATGCATGTAACACTCCTGCAGCCCTTGATCATTTGTTGTTGCAAGGAAAGGAATCACCCATATGTAAAATAAGAATAAGAATGGACATAACAGACACAAGGAAAATGTACAAGCTCCTGTCTATAAGGAGTTTGTATGTTCTCTCTGTGTTTGCATGCGTTTTCCCCAGGGACTCTGGTTTCCCTCCACCATCCGAAACATACAAGAAGTGTAGGTTAATTAGGTGTAAATTGGGCAGCACGGACTCATGGGTCAAAATGGTTTGTTATCATGCTGTTGGTCTAAATTTATAACATTGCTATGAACTTTCCTTTTTCTCTTGTGATTTCCACAAAACTAGACAAGGGAAAGCAAAAATGGCCAGGATTTTGCAATCCATACAGGACTTTATCGATTGCTAAAATACATTGAACTTTGCTGTACCTTGATCCCCCACTGGAAAGAATCTTCAGATTGAAGCACAAACACTACCTACAGCAGGCCCCTCCACAACAGGTTCCCACCAATCAAAGTTCAGGAATGTGGTTTAGGTATTTGACTTCCTTTTAACTGGTACTAGATCAGGAAATAGAATGAAACAGGGAGAAAGGGAAGAAATGCAAGGGATTACAAGATAATGGTAAGAGGGAAAAGGTGATAAAAAAAATTAGGATGGAAGGGGAAAAAGAGCAAAGAGTCATGTTCTGGACAGGATGTCCTAATGATATACACACTTTACAACCAATTTCCTGCATTAGTTCCAAAGAGAACATGTTCTGGGGTGGTTCTGAACTGAATGATTCTGAAACAGAATTGGTTTCAAAATAAATCTTATTCTGAATCATCCTACCAAGAAGGTCGTCTGTTAACCACTGGAGTTTCTCCCAATAAAGCAAGGCATGCCACAAAAGTTATGCTTATCTACTACTGCTGGGGGAACTCTTTCAGAGAGAGGCCAAATGAATGCGCACACAAGCACCCACTCTCAACCTGACCTTTATTTCTGAAATACAATGTTGGCATCCATGGATTCTTCCCCTCATGGTCCCAACCTCTCTCCCCACCAGTCCTGACTCTTGATTGCTGCTCCTAGTCTCCCTTTAACCCTATTGGTATGTTCAAAAACTAAGCTTATTTCCCTAATTATCTCCACAAATGTACAGTATTATACTACAAGGTCCTTTAAGTCCTTGAGCTTCTTGATGGAATTTATCTGATGGTGGAAATCTTACACCGTACTGGCTTTAAAATTTCTTTGTTGGAACTGGAGAAAATTCAAATTCACATTTTTTTCCTTTACATATTTCCTCTAAGAGAAGTGATGTCAGATTTCTTATTTATTTCTTCCTTTACAGGTTTGATGAAAAATTATGATATCGAGCCATCCATGGCATGGTTGTGTAACCCTAACCCTAACCCTAATAGGACAGGAAAATGCTTGACAGAATAAGTGGCTGGGTAGTATTGTAGGGGATGGTCTCTTTCCATGGACATTGCTAGTCATATATGTGCTCCCAATCAACAGACTTGACATTGACAGTGAGATCACAGAGCTTTTTTCTCCATTATGATTGGTCACTTGGCCAGGAATCTCCAAAGCTCTTTGTGGATTTTACATTTTCTTGAGGGGTTTTGAAAATATTTTGAAATCTTTCCTCTTAACTCCTGCCAATCATTTGCCATGGCAGAGTTCAAAACAGAGAGCAATTTTTATGACTCTGTTGTCAGGCATGTTAAAAATGTGCACATGAGATTACAGATGCTGGAATCTGGAACAAAGAACAAACTAGTGGAGGAACTTAATGTGTTGAGCCACATTTATGGAGTGGAAGGAATTATCAATATTTCAGTTTCTAAATGGTATTGCAAAAACAAAAAATTCAAACGTGTGTGTGTGTGTGTGTGTGTGTGTGTAATATATATGACAGATTATAGATATGATTTTGGGAGATAAATTGGGGCAGGTTTTTTTAAGTGTAGATAACGTACAAACACTTCAAAACAGATCTCATTTAAAATACTGGAGCTGTGCTCAAGCTAGACAGGCTGGCTCCAAGATCCTTTGCAAAAGCTTTGGAAAGTGCCCAAGAAACTTCACTAATGGATTGTTGTTTACAAAAAGGCAACAGATGAAAGAACTCAGAAGAATAAATTCAGAGCTGCAGGCTGTCTGGGAGTGCTGTTTGCTGTTCTAAGAGGGTCATGTGGGTTTTGCAAGCAGAGAGAGAAAAACAGGCTTTTCTCTGTGTGAGAGAGAGAATTCAGTTCTGCAGTTTTACAGTTAGCAGCAACAGCTGGGACTGGAACAGGAGAAGCTGGAAAGCTTGTGGCAAAACCCCATATTGTACACGGGTTGTGAGTGCTTAGTTCAGCCTGGTCAAAGCCCTTGTGGTCCATACAAGAAGAGAGGACTGGCTGCCTAATATTTCACTTGAAATAAGAGAAACAAAAAGGAACTCTGTGGTGACATGAAAGAAAGGGGTTATCATCTGGAAAACCCTGATGGGGCAAGTTTCTTCAGCAAGACACTGACCTGACTGATTAGAAAGGACTAGTTTGTGTCTAGGAACAACAAATCTCTCTCTGAAAACCCTACAAGAACCTTCCTGAGCAGTAACCATTTACCTTTGAAACACCAAAGCCTGGTGAACTTCATAAATGTTAAATTCTGTGCACAGTATAAGAATTGCCTGCAACCAGTGAACTTGTAGGAATGAGAAGTGAGATTGGACTGTGAATCAAATAACTTTTCTGAACTTACACACACTTTACATACACATGCTTAGAATTAGAATGGGGTTAAGTTAGGTTAGTTAAGTCAATAGTGATAAGTTAAAGTGTGATTCTGCTTTCATGTTTAAAGATAATTAAAAGCAACTTTTGTTTAAGTAACCATTTGTCTTAGTGGGTTTAGGGGTCCTCTGGGCTTATAACAATTATATATAGTAACCTATGACTATGCCCTCCTTTGGAATGGCCCCCCTAGATGACAATAAACTTGACTTGATCAACCATTCCTTGATCCTCTTTCCCAGTTGATCTAGATCCTGTTCTTTCACTGTCTACCATAACACCAATTTTGGTGTCATCCACAAACTTGCAAACCACGCAAACTATATTGTCGTGCAAACCTTTGCGATAGATGAGAAACAACAGTAAATCAAGCACCGATCCCTGGAGCATGCCACTGGTCACAGGCTTCCAATCGGAGTAACAATCATTTTCTCCCATGCTGGCATAAATAATTCCATTTTGAAACCTTTTGGTTAACTCACCTTTTATCCCATACAGTCTGACCTTTTGACTAGCCTGCCATGAAGGAACTTGTGATGAGAAGTATTCATTTAATGGCCTGAATACACCCACCAGCTCTGTGCAGATGGTTACCACGGTCCCTAACGTCCCTTATTCTTTCCCTGGGTTACCCTCTTACCCTCAGTATGCTTATGAAATGTTTCAGGGTTTCCTTAAACTGGAACATTATTGCTATTTGTGCCCCATCTTTACTCTCCTAATCACTTTATTTTAAGTATTGTATGACGCCTCCCAGACTCCAGTAGGACTTCTCTCATTTTCAGATTTCTATATTTGGCCTAAGCTGCCATTTTTTTTTTCCTCTTTTTCCGATCCTCAGTGTTGTAGCAGTTCCAAGCTCTTAATGGTGGACAGGCCCCATTTAACCATGATTCTTTGTGCAGAATGCCCATACTACTGCTCAACAGGTTTTGGTGTCCCTTTTTTTTAAAATGGATTCATTTGAATGATAATGTTGTACAACAGCAAATGTTTAATTTACCAAGAAACCATGAAATGTCATTTCTGGACACGAGTATCACTAGGTAAAGTTATCTTGCATCTGAGAATGTTGGTTTATCTGCTGTGTTGCCATAAATCTTCGAATGATTACAAAAGATTCCTCTTTCCTCTTCAGACTATTTTCTCGAGCTGTGAAGAGTCATTGAGCAACAACTGAATACTAGATTAACCCTTTCGAATTAAAAAGCAATTAGGAATACTTGGGGTTCTCTTGTGAATGAGAGGGTTAAGGGAACAAATTACTTGTAGTGAAACTGTGAATTCTTTTCTTTCACACATTGCCACCACAGTGTTTCATCTCAATTAAGCTCCTTATAAAATGTTGAGAGAGGACTATATATTTTTTCCCTTTATGAATGGCTCAGTGTGGAGCATTGCATTTCAATTGCTGGGGATCATGAACAAGTAAAAAAGGGGATTAACTGTTATTAATACCTCACTGAACAACTCCCACATATTGATCAAGTATAACTACAGCATCATTCAACAAAAAAGAGTGGGTTGAAATTTTATATAAATTAGTCTGGGGCTATTCATCCTATGGATGGACCAGCAGGCTCTGAGGGAAAGGCCTTTGCATGTGGAGAGCTTATCACCAAAAATCAGATACTCCACAATGTACGTTGGCTGCAGTGTGATGAACAGTGATGCAAAGCTAACCATTAGAGCTATTAGTAGTGCTACTAAATTTAACTGGGTTCAGATTGGCAGTTGGTCTAGAAAGCAGTCTATTTTGCTTAATTAAGATGTGTTCAATTCCAACTCCCATGCTGTGTCACAGGCCAGTGCTCAGACATTTTCAGTGGGTCTAGCCCATGTCTTTGACCTTCCAAGCAGGCCCAAGTTCCCTGGGGAACCATTCAGCTCATGAGGGTTTGATTTCACACTTCCAGCCTGCTTTACCTCTCTTCACAATGACAGGGAGACAAAGCCCTTTAGTATAGGGCTCGTGGGGACTTGTTTAAATTGGAAACTAGAGAGATGTCAAGGAATAGGGTTATTGGGTACAGAGTAGCATTTTTCATTAAGAGCTCAGAGCTTTGAATCAGCTTAAAAAGCTGGCTATCACCAAAAGAGATGTTATCTCCCTTACTTTCCCATAATGCTTTATATTGTTCAGTTTATTTGAGTAAGATTTTTGTCTATTTGCACAAAGTATATATCTTCAAGTTAGCAAATATTTTGGACTAAAAAGAATTTTACTAGGAATTTTGATAGCATGGACATTACATTAAAGTGGGAAATCCAGGAGCAGAGACTAATAATCTTGTATGGAAGGAAACCTGATGAAGTTATCAGTTCTGGTGTCACATAATATCTCAAATTCTTAAAAAATTTTTTTTTAAATTAACATGCTGTAAATCAAACAAAAACAGATAATGCTGGAAACACTCAATAGTCAGGCATTTCTGGGAGGAGGAACAGAGTTGGCATTTCAAGTCAATGATTATTCTGGTGAAGGCTTTTTGACATAAAATGTTTAAACTTCTTTTTCTTTCCACAGATGATACCTGACTTGCAAACGTTTCCACCAAATTTTACTTTGGTTAATGAGTAATTTCTAGTCTGACATATCCTCTCAGAAAGCTTATTGAGCGAGTAGATTGTATTAAACCCAGTCACAGTAATGGATAATAAATGGTTCCCTGTGAAGAGCTATCAGTGCTCTGTCATTTGGTAGCCAGCTTCAATGTAGTTATGTATCATGTCTGAAAACCAGACATGGTTTATATTTAGAGTTCTCATGCTTGAATAATGGATTTGAAATTTTGGGGGAGCATTCTGCGCACGCACGCACATCCTGCATAGGTGTTCAAAAGTCAAATCATTACTTTAAGTTCTTTGGTTGTCATATTCTTTTTAGAAAATTTTATTTATCATTTGCATCAATACAAACATTAACTCAATGAAAAATAATGACATGTAACAGCAATAATTAAAAATGATACATTAAATTTTTCTGTTTTCTCCCTAACCCCCCTCCCCCATACCCCACCAAAAAAAAAAGAAAAACACCTAAATCTATACATTAATCATTATTATCATATTTTATATTTACCTACTATTATTAATTATTAGCTGAGAGGGACAGGTAAAGTGGATGATGTGGATGGACTTTTATTCTCAAAATACCTATATGATCCCCAAATCTTATAGACTCCTAATCTGATTCCTTGAACTATAAGTAATTTTTTCTAATGGTATACAATTTTTCATCTCAGTGTCCTATCTACCTATTGCTACAAAATTCTCCATTTTCCACATTATTGCTATATTTATTTGCTGTCGCTATTGCTATACTCGAGTTTTTTTTATATTTATCCAACTTCAATTTTGTATCTGCTTCATATATATTTCCAAATAGAAGTATTCTCAGATCTTTTTGTATCTTTATGTTCATGATTTGTCCTAGTAATATACTCAAAACCTTCTGGAACCCTTCCACTTTTAGACAGGACCATATTCTTGATTAGTTCACAGTTAACCCATGTAACTTTCCAGCCAATTCCTAGTTGTTCACCTTGATTAAGATAATGGGCAAAATTGTAGCCAACCCCAAACTGCTGGAAGAGCTCAGCAGGTCAAGCATCAACAGTGGAAGAAAAAGAATGGTCAATGTTTTAAGCCAAAATTCTTTATAAGGATTACAGAAAATTAGGATTGAAGTATAAAGAAGACATGGTGGTTGGGAGGGTTGAGACAGGGGTCACATGGGATTGGCAAAGGTGAAATATGTCGGATGCCAGAAAGGCAATGGGTCAGGTGGAGGTAGATGAATCATGTAGGGTGAAGTGGGTGATTAACAAAGCAAAGGCTGCTAGTGTGGAATCTGATCAGTAGAGAGGGTGGCATAAGTGGGAGCAGATGGAACTGGTCTGTCCTGGGACTTCGTGTTTTCAAAGTGAGGTCCAAAGCAAAGAGAGTCAATTCCAGCCATTGACACATGCATTGCCTAATAAACTTACAACCCAATGCATTTTTTTGGAGAGTGGGAGGAAACTGAAGCACCTAGGGATAGCTGGTCAGGGCCAGAAAAACAAACACCTTACAGACAGTGCTGGATTCAAACCCAGGTCACTAGTGTTGCCACCTATTTGTAGTCTCCTGAGTACCTCCATGAGCAAAAATGGTGTCAGATGTTGGTTAGTGTGGGACAGTATAATTTCATCCACATTAAATTCAAGGACAGATATCTACTGGTACCATGAAAAGTCAGCATTGGGCTCAATATCTAGGATTCTGCCTGATGCTGGGTTTTGAAGCCCATGTCTGTTCCAGATAAGCAGGGAAGCCACAATAAATTTTTAGCACAGTTATCTTTCATAAAAACCTACCTTTATATTAAATCATTTAGAATTGATATTTATTTTTAATGTGATGAAACCATAGATATAAAGAAAGCTTTGGGTAGGTTTTATTGCAAAAAAACTAACTGAAACTGAAAATACTTTTATGTTTAAATAAATATCATTATTTTGAGAGAGATCATTACAATTCCAGCATAAATTAAATATGAACTTAATAAAAACTTTCAAACAGCATTGCAAACTTCACTTGTTTGGGAAAGATTTCTTGTGAAAACCACATGCACAAACTCATTTTTTTCACACATTTACATGCTTTAAATGAGTTCCTTTTTTTGTGCTAATAAAATGGCTTAACATTCAGGAATATGTTTGAGGAAAATATTGGGAAGAGGTTTCAGAGGCCATTGTCCAGCATATCAATGAACGCATTCAGTGTTCATGTAGTACCATTGATATCTCAATGCATGTCCTGTTAATACATTCCCAAGTATCTTTTTGTCTCTCATTTGTCTCAATTGTGTCTCATTTATTTTTCAGTTTGAGTATTTTTGTGCTAGTTTTGTTTGCAAGCATATTGCATGTTGGATAACTTATTTTAAGTACATAATTATTTCTATAGCTGTTTGACTTAATTAGCACATTTGTCTGGTGTCAATTAAATGGCCTGAATAGTTGTGCAGTATTTTGTAGCCATATAAAAGGCCCCTTTGATCTATGTAATCAAATAAATTGCAGCTATCTTGAATGTCCTGGTAAAATAGCAGACTCTATTGAGATGTTTATTTCCCTCTTTGGGCCTGATGTATTAAATTTGGTGTCAGTCCGCTGCACAGCTATGGATCACAGAAATAATTTTCAGTGAATGTGTTAAACATTTTCATTCCTGCCTCTTCAGGGAACTCAATGTCTTAATTGGACTAGGCAACCCCAGCTATCCTAGTTGAAATTTGCAGAGACAAATCTGATGAATGCAGGATAATGAAAAGTAAATATGGTAAAATAAGCTTAGTTACCCAGGCTATTGATAAATATCTGCAATTAATTGTAATCTATATAATTTAATTAAGTAAAGAACAATATCAACAGTGGGGTATATTTTTCATACAGAATTACGAGGTAGTATGAATTTTTTGTATCATCTATTTTATTAATATTGAGTGATTTTTATTTATGTTTATTTGAATATAAAGAAAATTCAGGCACAAGTTCAAGTTCAAAATGTGACTTTGTTCAACTATAGTTCTCGTGGATAAAAGCAGAAATATCATTATGCATCAAAGTCCCACAAATATCATAAGGTTAAGCTATTGAGTAGTCATTCAATTTTCAGATTCAGAACCAAGCTTGTACCATTCCTTGATGGCTTAATTTTATCTTAATCTCATTTATCTGATTGTGGGTCTCAATTTTCTTTAATAAACTTAACTTGCAAATACATATTAATCTCTATTTTGAATAGCTTCAGCAGCTCTGGGGGGGGGGGGGTGGAGGGTGGGTGGGGGGGAAGGAAGGTGAAGAATTCTAATTTACCACAATCACTATGTGAATAAAACACTTCCATCTTTGATCAACTTAATTTTAGTATTGGTCTGTCCATTTTGATAGCTGTTCAATAAGATCCTTTAATCACCTTAAAGTCTTCAATTTGATCACCATTTTATATGCTACAATCAAGAGGACCAACGCAATCTGTATTTATAATTTAGACTTCCTGGCCCTGATCTAATTGTGGCTTATCTATGCAACATTCAAAATTTCTTCCTGAAGTTCAATACCTGTACCTCGAACAAAATGGACTTGAAAATACTTCTGGTGCAGTCAAACCAGATAACAATATAAGTATCGCATAGCATAATTTGATTGGTCCATTGGAGGTTAGTATCTATCAGTTTTAAATTGGGTCATAAGACTGGAGGGTGAACGTGCTGCAATAAAATTTTTAATTTAATTTTTATTGAGTTCTTTTATAAAGTTTCCCCAAAACCTTCAGTCAATGTAAAAATTATGTAAGTCAGTAAGTCATAAGTTACAAAACATGAAAAATAGAAACAAACATGGCAGCAAAAAAAATCAATATAATAACCATGTGTCTATTTAGACCTCTAATTACAGAAAAAACTGCCATTCATCAATATGGTTAATCACTGCATCCACCACTATTTCACTTCCCCACCCCCCCCCCCGGGAAACCAAGATATTTGCCCCAATTTTGTGAATAGACATTCAATTTATCAAATTGTTTATAAGACATGCATTCAAACACTGCCACCTTGGTCATTTCTGGGGCGCACTCCTGAAATGATGCTCCCCTTCCCCCCAAAATTCTTCCAGCTTCTGAGTATAATTTATCTTCCTACCATTATACGAGTCTGTGTCCAATTTTGAGAGATTTTAATCCCCGAATATCCCAAGTGTGTCTCCAAAGATAGAGTCTCTGGAGCAAAATGGGAATTTGAATACCTGAAACTTCATCAATATACTTATGTATCATAATCCAAACTTCTTGAATTCTGGAACAAGACCAAAGCACATGAACTAAGTCCCCTTTATCCACCTCACAGCCCCAGCATTCTGGGTATTTTTCAACCCTAATCTATATAATCTTGCTGGAGTCCAATAAAAACAGTGCAGAATCTTAAACTGAATTAGGCTCACTCTCAGGTCTCTTGATATTATTTTGATAATTTTACAAATTTTGCACCAATCCACTTTAAAATAGAGGGGAAAAGAGGTTAACACAATGCTATTAAAGCCCCAGTGGGCCGGGTTCGAATCCTGCGCTGTCTGTAAGGAGTTTGTAATGTTACGAGCCCAGTGTCACATTTGTGGCCCGAAATGTGAAGTTAATAAAACATTAAACACAAGTTTATCAGGTAAACTTCTTAGTGTCTTTTTATTCTCCGGTTTCCTTTGTTCTCCTGCTTGTGTTCTTATCTCTCTCTCATACCACGTGACTTCCGGTATATCTCATACATATTCATTATCATGACATCCCTCCTTTAATCAGAAATAAACTTTACCTTCAATTACCAATATTCCTCGGAAACATACAAACATCGTAACTAATGGTAAAACTATAACTCAACTACATAAAATTTACTTCCTACAGCACTCATACATGCACTTTATGATATAAGATTAAATACTGTCCCAAAGTTCTTATTAAAACTATGGCACAAAGTCTTCGTATCATTTGGGCACTTTCCGGTTTCGTTTCGGCCTGCCTGCGATATTGTCGTCGCTTCTCGGTTGTTCACTTTCAGCGTCGGAAATACTGCTCGCCACGGCTTCGGCTGTTTCTGGTGCTCTAGTCACTTCATCAGGAGTGCTGGTAACTGCCTCTGGAACATCATCAGGTCTCTCCGTTTCAGCATCTCGTATTGGCCTTTCAACCTCTTCGCTTGATGTATCTCTGGACTGGTACCTTTTTACACCTGATACATTTCTCTTATACAGGACTCCAGTCAGAGACTTGACTGTCACCATACTGCCACTTCTGGATATGACAGTATAGGGTTGATGGTAATAAGGTGTGTCTATCTTACCACCAGTTTCATGCCTCACTAGAACATTATCTCCTGGCATGATGTCTGAGTACTTGGCTCCACGTTTCGAATCTGTGTACAGCTTTGCTGCACCTTTCTTTTCAGCATCGTGGTCCCTCATCTCCTGATCGTCTCGGATTTCCTTTATTTCTGGCATTTTTGTGCGGATTTTTCTCCCAAAAAATGCTTCTGCAGGACTTTTTCCAGTGGTTGCATGAGGCGTTGCTCGATAGACAGCCACATAAGATAGCAATGCTTCTCGCCAATTTTGTCCTTCTGTGTGTGCAATCCTCAATCGTTTTTCAATGGATTGATTTTGTCTCTCTACTTCTTCGTTGGCTTGCGGCCATTTCGGAGTTACTTTATGATGGTGGATACCTGTAGTCCTCATGTATTCCGTAAATGTCTCTGAAATGAATTGTGGACCATTGTCAGAGTATAATGTAACAGGTAATCCATATCTTGCGAATATCTCTGCTAACGCTTGTATTGTTTTTTCAGTGGTTGTGGACTTCAACACCACGTAAACATAGTATCTGCTGTAGTAATCTATCACTATCATAATTGATTCACCCGTCGGTAAAGGTCCAAGAAAATCAACAGCTACGTCGATCCATGGTCCTGTCGGAAGTTGCGTACTCCGGATCGGTTCTGGCGGATTACTCCTCCTTGTGATTTGACATCTGTGACAAGTTTTAACAAATTTCTCTGCGTCTTTATCACAACCTGGCCATCATACCTTGGTCCTGAGGTTTTTCTTGGTACCAACAATGCCTAGGTGTCCTTCATGCACTAAGGATACGATCTTCGGTCTCAATCTTTGCGGTATCACCAATCTGCAACCTCTTAATACACACTGTCCGATGCAACAAAGTTCGTCTCTAATGGGAATGTAAGCCTTGTGAGTACACTTGTCCCATTGTCCACTCTGTATGCATTCTCTTACTTCCCTGAGTTCTGGATCACGTTCAGATTCTCTCTCGACTTCCTTCGTAGTCACAGCTTTCGGTGTCGACTGAATAGCTACGAAGCGTACAAAGCTCTCTGTTTCTGTTCCCAATTCTGACTTGGATTGTGGACCACCATCCTTCTCCAATCTGGACAGCGGATCAGCAATGTTTGCTTTCCCTGCAATGTGGATTACTTTATATTTGTAGGGTTGTAGCCTGAGTACCCATCTCTCTATTCTGGCACATGGTTTGGATCTAGGTGCATAGATCACCTCTAATGGCTTATGATCTGTGATGAGTTCAAATTCAATGCCATATAGATATGCATGGAACCTTTCACAGGCCCATACAAGTCCGAGTGCTTCTTTCTCTGTCTGAGAGTATCTTCTTTCCACATCTGATAACAATCTGCTGGCATAGGCAATGATTCTTGGTCCTCCATCATGCATCTGGACCAACATGGCTCCTAAACCAACTGGGCTGGCATCCGCTATGACTTTGGTTGATGCCGCCGGATCGTAATATCCAAGAGTTTTTGCATCTGTCAGGCTTTGCTTCAGCGCTGTGAATGCTTTCTTCTGCTCAGATCCAAAATGAAATGGTACACCTTTCCTGGTTAGTTTCCTTAGTGGTTCTGCCACTGTAGCGAGATTAGGAATGAACTTTGCACAAAAATTGACCAATCCCAGGAAACTCCTCACCTCTGTTGCGTTCTGAGGTGCACGTGCCTCTTCAATAGCTTTCACCTTGGCCTCTGCAGGGTTTAGTCCTTCCCGTGTAAGTCTGTGTCCCATGAAGTCCATTTCTGACACACCGAACTGGCACTTGTTTCCATTCACGGTAAGGCCTGCCTCCTGTAGTCTAGATAGTACACGCCTCAACCGTTTGTCATGCTTTTCCTTCGTTGGTGCATGGACTATGATGTCGTCAGAAATGTTGGCAACTCCAGGAATGTCTTGAATCACTCGATGGATTTCATACTGGTAGATCTCCGAAGCTGCATTAATTCCAAATTATAGTCCCTTCTAACGATACAATCCACAGTGAGTCACAAATGATGTCACATCTCGGGAACCTGGATCCAGCTCTAATTGATGATAGCCCCATTTCAGATCAATTCTTTAATTTTGGCTTCGACTTTCCCACGAAGTTCAAACGGAGTTCGGCGCATTGGTTGTGCTTTGGGTTTGACCGTTTCATCTACCGCTAGCTTCAATTGTCGACCTTTCAGCTTTCCTACTCCTTGGAAGACTGCGGGGAATTCTTGCTTCATATCCTCGTATGACTGAATTGAATTAACACAAGCTCCAATATGAAGTATTGCCAGGTCTTGCGCTGTGCTTCTACTCAGCAATGGTTCTCCCCTCTCTTCTATGACCATAAACTCTGCTTCGGTGTACTTATCTCCAGCTTCAACAGTTGCAGTAAAACATCCAATGGTCTGCAATGGCTTTGTTGCTGTGTATGGATACAGTTTCTTGGAACACTTCTTTGAGGTACAGATGATCTTTTTCCTTTTCAACTTCTCCCATAAATGTCGATCAATCACATTACTGTCACTGCCTGAGTCTACAATGACCTGAACTGTCACTCCACCAATGATCACTGGGACCTTCTCATGATGTACTTCATTCAACGAAAGTTGGTAACAACTCTGTTCCTCCTGGGTATCATCATCGTCACCGTGTATCTGGCGAATGGTATCTTTCTTTCCAGGATACTTTCCTTTCCCCCAAGCTTTGCCTTTGGAAGTTGTACTCTTCCTCTTCTGGTCTGCAATGGACTTGCTTTTGCACTTCTTTGCAAAATGGTCCTTACCTCCACACTTTCTGCAAACTTTGCTTTTGGCCGGGCAATATGGGTCTTTTCCAAAGTGACCTCGGTTTCCACATCGATAACACTCCACGTCCTGTGTCAACATATATCTTTGCTGATTATGGCGATGTGAGAGCCTCTTAATTTGCTGGCTTGAGTTGTCTTTCAGGGTCCTGGTATGAAATTGCCCTTCAACAGCCTCTAATGCAGCAGCAATGGTTAAAGCATCGGTGAGTTCCAACTCACTCCCTCTTTCCAGTAGACGTCTTCTGAGTTTATCTGATCTGCAGTGCTGTACGACTTGATCCAATAATTGGTTGTCCAAATCAGCTGGCATGTAATTACATCCAACAGCTAGCTGGCGTAGTCTCATCACGTACTGAGCAATTGTCTGGCCATCTTCTTGTCTTGTTCTCCGAAACAAATGGCGTTGAAATGTAGCATTCGGTGTCACTACATAGTGTGCATTTAATGCATCTACCGCTTTCCGGTACTCATCCTTTCTTCCAGTATTCAAAAGTGTCCTAAATGTTTCCCGAACTGAGGGTCCTGCAGTGAAAAGAAGTAACGCCCTTCTCTGCGCTTTTTGTTCAACTGTACCGGTATCTAAAAATAGGCCACAACTGTCGGCATAGGATTCAAATTCTTCCAGTCATGCCTTCCACTTCACACTTACAGTGCTTGCATCACCCGTTGGGTCAAAATGAGCAATTCCACTATGTGTTAGAAAGTCACCGTCTGCACCAGCCATGAGGAAATATTCCAGCCCCAAAAGTACTGAGACAAGAGAAAATTCTTATCACCTTGAAGTTGTCTGTAAACCTCTGTAATATTGTTTAGTCTTTAATTTTCTTCAAGCTTCTTTCATCCTCGTCGCCAATGTCACATTTGTGGCCCGAAATGTGAAGTTAATAAAACATTAAACACAAGTTTATCAGGTAAACTTCTTAGTGTCTTTTTATTCTCCAGTTTCCTTTGTTCTCCTGCTTGTGTTCTTATCTCTCTCTCATACCACGTGACTTCCGGTATATCTCATACATATTCATTTTCATGACACCCAGAGCACCCCAAAATCCAGGAGCAAAAGAAATTCAACACGACAAGTGGTTACTTAAACAAAAGTTGCCTTTAATTATCTTTAAACATGAAAACAGGATCAAACTTTAACTTATTACTATTAACTTAATGCCCTTCTAATTCTAAGCGCACATGTTATGTTTATGTGAGTTTTGAAAAGTTCTTTAATTCACAGTCCAATTTCACTTTTCACTCCTCTAAGTTTACTGGTGGCAGACAATTCTTATACTGTGGACAGAATTTAACATTTATGAATTCCAATAGGCTTTGGTGCTTGAAGGGTTAATAATTACTGCTCAGGAAGGTTCTTGTCGGTTTTCAGAGAGAGATTTGTTGCTCGTTGGACACTCACAACTGATTCCTTCAGATCAGCCACTTCAGTGTCTTGCTGAAGAAACTTACCCCATCAGGATTTTCCAGATGATAACCTCTTTCTTTCAGGTCACCAAAGAGTTCCTCTTTTGTTTTCCTTATTTCAAGTGGAACATTAGGCAGCTAGTCCTCTCCTCTTGTATGGACCACAAGGGCTTTGACCAGGCTGAACTAAGAACTCACACCCATCTTCAAGATGTTTTTTTCCACAAGCTTGCCAGCTTGTTATGTTCCAGTCCCAGCTGCTGCTGAACTGTAGAACTGAATTCTCTCTCTCTCTCTCTCTCTCTCTCACTCACTCAGAGAAAATCACATAACCCTCTTAGAAAAACCAACTGGACTCAGAAAGACTGCGGCTCTGGACCTAATTTTCCAAGTTCGTTCATCTGTTGATTTCCAAAACAATATCCATTACATCACAGCATGTCCAATTAACACCTACTTGTGAAGTCCTTATAGGCACTCTTCAAAGTTTTTTTCAAAGGCACTCGGAGCCTGAACTGTCTGGCTTGAGCAGAGCTTTGGCACTTTAAATGAGATCTGTTTTGAAGTGTTTGTATGTGACCTACACTAAAAAAACCTGCCCCAGTTTGTCTCCTTTAAAACATATATATATATATATATATATAGATATATACAATATAACATACTCTAACACAGTACATTCTCCCTGTGTCTGTGTGGGTTTCCTTTGTGTGCTCCAATGTCCTCCCACCGTTTAAAAACATGTGGGGTTTTCAGTTAATTGTGTATAATTTGATGGCATAGGTTTAAATGGCTGGAATCAGCTTTTACAATGGTGTCCATAATAAACTTAATATGACGTGAATGATGTCGAAATTTCGTTGGCAAATTGAAGTCTGTAGTTTCAACTATTCTCCTGTGCATGAGGTTAAAAAAAATTATGCGACCAGGGAGGCTAACGAAATTAGGAGTGATAAAAGAAAACTTGAGTAGCCCATTTCAATACCTCAGGATATTACATAGAGATTGCAATGACTGATGCAATTTACTAAATATGTTTCTAAAATGTAGAAATGACAGCAATCAAGTTGCTTACAGTAGGATCCCACAGGCAGAAAAGTTGTACTGTATATTAGGATCATAGACACAGACAAAGATAGATTTTTAATATGTAATCACAAAGACAGCACCTTCAATAGTAAGCAGTTCTTCAGTATTGCACTGGGTGTCGGTCTAAGTTGATCCATGGGAAGCATTTTTACATCTTAGTTATACAACAAAAAATGTGATATCTGATTCAGTTTTTTATTTCCTATTGATTTCCATTAATTGTCACTTCCTAACTTGTATTTCCCAGTGACTAAGGGTGGCATGGTTAGTACAATGCTGTAATAGCGCTAGCGAGTGGGACCGGAGTTTGAATCCCACACTGTCCATAAGAAGTTTGTACGTTCTCCCCGTGTCTGTGTAGGTTTCCTCCGGGTGCTCTGATTTCCTCCCACCATTCAAAATGTACTGGGGGTTGTCGGTCATTTAGGTGTAATTGGGCAGTATGGGCTCATAGGCCAGAATGGCCTGTTACAGAGCTGTCTGTCTGTCTGTCTAAATTACCGTTATGTTTCTTTAGGGAGCAGTGACCCATTTTGTGTGATTGAACTGAACAATGACCGACTACAAACACATACTGTCCATCGGAGTCTCTATCCTGTCTGGAACAAAGTCTTCACATTGTAAGTATGAGTAGAATTCTTCTTAGTTTCCTTGTACAAGCCGACACACGCTATAATTTCCTGCATTTATAACACCCAAAAGAGAGGATTGCAGCTTTGGCTTTGCCTTCCAAGCTATTAAACATGCAATGATTTAGAGAAGCATTTTAATGAAAGATAATGTTAAATTCCTTGTTTGTTTCCTTTTCTTCAGTTAAGTGCTATCCCAAAAACAAAGGCACGGAACTATTCTGCACCCAGCGTAGTTCATCTGTTAGACAGCAAGCTGGCTGCAGAGATCAATTTAGGAATGAGCCCCAATGGAGAATTTCCAAACTTTAAATCGTATTTGCTGCTCAATGGTGTAGCCAATTGAGTATCATTACATTATGCCACCTTGCCACTGAAAGAGATTTCAAAATTCCAAGATAAATTTCCAATTAAGCTTTCATCCTGCAGGAGCTTCTGATAAATTACTTCTAATAATTACCATTGGGTTTCTCTGTGGAATACTTGAAATAAGTTTAATTGTTTATTGTCATGTGGACTGGGAAACAGTAAAATGCTTTGTTTTGAGTGCCATCCAGGGAAGACAGTTATAAAAATGCAGGTATTTCCTGACATTCGACCATAATTGGGACCAAAGGATTGGTCATATCTTGAAATGGACGCAAGTTGGAATTTTGCCCGTGTGCGTGCAGTCTTAAAGCAAACTTTTTAATCGAATTTTTTTTTCATTGTAGATTTGACAACTTAAAGCTTCCTGATCAACCTTGGTGAAGCTTTCCACATTCTTGTCTTATTAGTCGGTGACCCAGGGCCCATAGGCTGGGTGCAGCCATCTTGATCCCTGTGCAAATGCACGAGTCTTCGGTTGATGCATGCACGATGGGTTCACATACTGGAATTCGGTTGGCACATGCACAAGAGTTAAGCACCCTGATGATATTTAATTCACACCCGTAACTCTCGCACATGTGCCAACTGAACTCCAATATGCGAAATCACCGTGCATGTGCCTACCGAACTCCAATACGCAAAACCACCATGCATGCACCAACCAAAGACTCATGCATGTGCACAGGAATCAAGATGGCCACGCCCAGCCTACGGACCCCAGGACGCTGACTAACAAGGCAAGCATGCACATTTTTGCTCTTAAATGCCCTGTATCTCTGACATAAACTGCATAAATTTTATATATTCACTAATTTCTGGCCATATGTGTGGATGGACGCAAGCCTCATAGGTCTCAAGTCGGGGAGTACCTGTAAACAATAGTAAAGGGATTAGTGTTATGAGAAGTCAAACAATGCACGGTATAAAGGAAAGTACCCCGTTTTCTTTCAAGGATGTTTTAAGAGGGTTTCTCAACATTAAAATGCACATTGACACATTTTCCAGTTGTAATATTGCAACAACCACAAGGCCAGAATTTTATTTTGCATACCACCCAGTTGTGAAATTCATGGAAGCTTGTGGTCAGACCTACACAAGAAATAAAGTCAGCCATTCAGCATGAAACAGACCTTTCAGCCCAACGTATTCATGCCAACTAAGTTGGCATTGTGGGCTGGTCCTATTTGCCTACTTGGCAAATATTGTTCTCAGTTCTTTTTGTCGATCTATATGTCTTTTGAGGTTCACAGTTTTGCTTGCTTCTTTAGTTTTCTCTGGTGGCTCATTAAAGATATGGACCACCCTCTAACTGAAATAATTGCCACTTGGGTCCCTCCTGAATCTTTTCCCCTTTCACCTATGCCTCTAGTTCTACAACCAACTACCTTTCCCCTCATGATTTTATAAACCATGGACACACCACCCCTCAGCCTCCTATGCTCTAAAGAATAAAGACCCAGTCTGTCTAATCTATTCCTCTATACTCAAGCACTCTTGTCACAGCAACATCCTGGTTAAACTTCTTTGCACTCCTAACCTATTAATCTCCTTCCAATAGCTGGGCAATGAAAACTGGGCACAGCAATGTAAGTGCGGTCTCACCAATGCCTTATACAATTGAAACACAAGGTCCAAATATTTGTGCTCGATACCCCTTCCAATGAAGGCAAGTGTACTAAATGATGCCTTCATCACTCTCTGTTTGTTTTGCCAATTTCAGTGAACTATTCACCTATACCCATACGTATATCTGTTCCACTGCACTTTCCACAACTCTGACATTAACTATGCCAATCCTACCCAGGTTTGACTGACCAAAGTGCAAAATTTCATACTAGTTGAGTTAAATTCCATTTTCTCCAGCTTGACCCCACTTCACAATTGTCCTGGAGCCTGTCATCTGTAAATTTACCAATCATATTCACTGCACTTCCATCTGAATTATTAATATAGATAAGAAATAACATTTGAGCCAGCACCGGCCCTTGTGGTACAATACTGGTCACAGGCCTCCAATCAGAAAAAAATTACTCCATGGCTATCTTCTGACTCCCTCTACTAAGTCAATTTTGAATTCATTTGGCTATTCTCCCTTGGATCACATGTGATCTAACCAAATATTCATAATGTAGGGCCAAATGGTCCAAGCAATTGATGCCATTTCAAAAGAATGCCTGCTCATTGCAGTGCAGTAACTCATAGATTATTTTGTGATTGATAGCAGCAGGCATCTCAAGGAACAATGGAGAATGCTGTAACTCAAGACACTCTCTGTAACTGGATCCTGGACTTTGTAACTGAAAGACCACAGTCTGTCTGGGTCTGTAGAAGAACATTGAGCACTGTCACGCTGAGTACTGGCACACCTCAGGGCTGTATGCTCAGCCCACCCCTGTTCTCACTACTGAATCACGTCTGCATCGCCAGATCTAGCCAGCTACAACAGTGCCAACAAGTTTTCAGATGGCACAACAGTAGTTGGCCTCATTAGCAACAATGTTGAGTCACATTACAGAGAAGAGGTGGAAAATCTTGTGATGTGGTGCAAGAGTAACAACCTGATTCTCATTGTGACAAGATGAAGGAGATGATTGTGGACTTCAGGAGGACCAGGAATGACCACCCTCCACTACACATCAACAATACTGGAGTGGAGAGAGTGAAGAACACCAAGTTCCTTGCAATTCATTTAACTAATGGCCTATTGTGGAAAGACAACATCTCCTCTCATGTTAGGAAGGAGCAACAGTGATTGCACTTCCTGAGAAGACTGAAGCGGGCAGGGCTACTGGCCACCATTATGTCAACTTTCTATAGGAGCTATATCAAGAGCATCCTGGCCAGGTGCATCACATTGTGGTAAGTTTGCTGCAGAGAAATGGATTGGAGATCAATCCACAGGATCATAACAGGGACAGGGAGGATCACTAGAGTCTCCCTTTCCCATAAACAATGTGATCTACCAAGATTGATGTGTGAAGAGGCCGCACAAATCATGGGGAACCCCTTCCATGTCGCACATAGCAACAGCTTTTCCCACGGGAAGTGACAATGCTGAATGGCCAAAGGAACTGCTCACACTAACCATTTGAGACTCTCACATGTACAAAACAACATTTATTTATTTATATAGATAAAATACTTGTCCTGAATGTGTATTGTTTGTCTGTAAGTGTGTTATATTTGGTTGTGTTGAATGTTTTGCACCAAGGACTGGAGAACACTGTTTTGTCAGTATAAGAGCCATAGGCTCCGGCCTTACTGTTGTGGTCACAGGTATCGGCCATGTCCACCTGTGTCCTTAGGCCTCTTCCCATCAGTGCATGCACGAGGGCTGGTACCATTTACAGAGCCGGAGTGTGGAGGCGCGTGCACAGTTGGCTCAGCCTTAGTGTCGACGGTGTCAGCCAGGGCTGGCGTGTTCCCCGGTACGCTTGTGCCATGGGGTGTGGTGACGCATGTGCGCTTGGCTTGGCCTCAGCAGCCAAGTGGTTGTACCCGGGGTCAGGATACCGCACAAAGGAGCATGCACAAGAGTTATGCACATGCTAAAAATGAGGTTCTACAGCCAGTATTGGCAGTTGGAAATCAGGAGGAAGGTGAGTTAGGGGTGGACAATTTCTGTTGACCACTTCGCTACGGTAAATTACAAGTTATTTATTAAATAGAATGTCATTGAGATGTTTAGAAATGAAAGTTACTTGTTAAAGATAATCAGTATATTAAAGATTGTTTGAGAAAATTGAACTGGTCTTTGTTACTGATTTATGCAAGAAATGCATTGCAGGCAAAGACCTAACTTAGCCTACAAGTGACTATATAAGTGAATGGGAAGGAAGTCACTACAGTCAGGTTGTACTTGTATAATCAAATAACAATAAACTTGAGAAAAGAAAATCTGTGAGCAGAGGGATGCCATGTCAAGAATTGTTGTCCAATTTACCAGGAAGGGGATAGAACAGTTGAATGGATATATAGATATCATTTGGCACTGATATGCATATACTGATGTCAGATACATAAATGAGGAACAAATATTCTTCTGTTGAGGAAATACACCAGGATTCATGCAAATGAATGTGGAACTCCCCAATTTTATGAATTATTATAAAGCAGCCTAGTTGCAATTTATTAATGCAATGTATGAATTCAGTAAAATAGGAGAAGCAAATCCATAAGATTCTATTTATAAGTGAATTCAAGACTGTTGATAGCAAATAGAGAAACTCCTATTTTGAAGCACTTAATTGAGCTTTGGAATAAGATTGATAAAGAGATTGTGGGAGGAGGTTTGATGTCAAGGAAAAATACCATTATTTCAAAATAGATTTATTCCATTTTCTATTTTCTCAGGAGTCAGTTTCGAAGGATTTGGCAACATCAAGGTATTAAGAAGATTGAGGATTGTTTTGAAGCAGAGAAATTTATGATGTTCAGTAGAATGAAGGGAAAGCTTCAGATATTTGAGAATCCCAAACTTTGTTATTATCAGGTTATGAACTTTTTACAAGATAGTCATGATTTGTTATTGCCAGTAGGGACAGAGGTGGAGTCATTGATATGTAATGGAGATTTAAAGAAATTTGTTTTAGTAATGCATAATTTGTTACAAAGGAAAGCCCAGAAAGTAGGGGCTCATAAATCAAGACAAAGGTGGGAGATAGATTTGAATATACAAATAGATGGGCATAGTTGGATTGAATTGTGTAGAGAAAGTATTTAGTAAAATTCGTGAGCTTGATGTTCCTGTGCAAGTTTTATTTTGGATTGTAATTAGTCGAGGGTCACCTCTTGTTATTACATGAAGAATTCAAGGATCTGTACAAAGTGAAGGGAGGAAAGTTTAGGGTGGGTACATCAGGGGCAAGTTATTTTTAAACAGAGTTGTGAGGACCTGGAATGCATTGCCAGGGGTGGTAGTTGAGGCTGGAGCAATAGAGGAATTTAAGAGACTCTTAGTCAGGCACATGGATGAAAGAAAAATAGAGAATTATGAGCTAGGGAGGGTTTAGGTTTTTTTCTGGTAGATATATACATAGATTGGCACAGCATTGTAGGCTGAAGGACCTGAACTGTGCTTCTATATTCTATGAAACGACCTTCCTGAATCCACTTTCAACTAAGCATGTTGAGGAAAAGGCAATGAAAAATATTTGGCCTTTCCCATTGTTTTGGAAATCTATTCAGCAGCTCAGTCTTAATCCAAAAATCCTTTTTAAATTGATGAATTTACGGCAGCAATTCTACCACTCTGAAGATCAACTTCTCTTGAATTTCTGTGTCAACATTGGTGGTTTTTTCCTCAAATGGATCTCATTTCCAATACAGGATATTGAGATTCAACAAGTCATTAAATCGTTCTTGCAGATGTGTCTTACATTCGCTTTAAATGATGCACTTGAACAGTTATGCCATTGTCCTTTAGTGCCCTGGCGTTTATGTTCAAATTTGGAAATAGTATAAATTCCTGACGTCTACTATTGCTCCAAAGGTCCTGAGCTTTTTAGGGAAAGAAACAATGTCTTCAATGAGGTTAGTCTGTTTACTCTGCAAGGTCTTGTCCCATAAATTGAGTTTGTCAAAGATATTTGGCAGATACAATATGTCTGCCTTTGCTTCAGAAAGTTCTTGTCTATGAGAAGGAAATGAACAACCGTGTCCCAGGGTGCAATGAAACGACAAGGACAATTTCCTTTGGACAGCCACCTCACCTCAGTATGAGCGGCAGTGACTAGAAATGTTTGATATTTCATCAGCTTTCGGAATAAACAGTCTTGAAGGGGATGTGACTTTATGGCAAATCAAAGTGAAGCATTTAAACATCCTCCTGTTTTTAACCACTAAATGCTCCCAATGAAAAGTAAAGACTGAAGGTATAGCATTTTTCAGGCGTGTGATGAACCATTGAAGCGGTACCATCAGTTGCACAGGCATTTATGATCTCGAGTGGGATACTGTTCTTGTTTATGTAATTCTTAACTGCTTTGCAAATAGTCAGTCCCTTAATATTCTGGCTAATAACATCTCTTCCATCAGCTCATTTCCATTCCAGAATCTGGTGTAAGTCATTAAAAGCATGTTGTTCTCTTGCAGAGTGGATTTGTCTAATTGTAAAGATAATTTTTCATCTCATCAATTCTTCTAGAAATAGCAGAATTAGTCAGAGGATTTGCCTGAATAGTTTCTTGAGCATTTTAAGTTCATTGATGTCAGACACTGAAGGTATATTATGGACACTGAAGACAAAATAAGGAACTCAGCGACATTATGAACATTTCCAAGTTTAGCAATCAATTCACTTGTATGATGCACGGACCCTTTTCTAATTTCTGTGACATTTCAGTATCATCTGTTGGAGTATTGGCTTTCTCTCAAAGTTATCTTGAAGGGTTTTAAGGTTGTCCAAGGGTTTATCTCTTTTCTCTTTATGTACAGTCTCTCAAGGTTGCTTCAGCTTGCTTGGCCTCGTGCTTTCATCTGAAAATGTATTCAAACAAAGGATACACATTGGCATAGAAGGGTTTTACAGAGATGCAGCAAAACCATATAAATATTCCTTCGAATATTGCTGAGAAACAAGTGGGCAAGATTATTTATGGAAGTAACAAAAATTAACTATCAACAAGGGTTACAAGGGTTAGCTCAAAATTCAGCTTATATTTTATGTAAAATGAACATGATGCATCATCAATTACCACAAAAAACTGAGGTGTGAAACAGATAGGCATTTTTTAAAATTAACTATAGACTGGAGCAGCACCCAGCTTCATTGACTGATCCTGGCAGAATGAGTAGGGAGCATGCAAGAGATTTTATGGGTAGGATTGATCTCAGAAGGCTGGTCCAGCCAGTGGTAGCCAACCACAACATTACTCTGGTTTACCACTTTCACCCCCGCCTTTTTAAGAAGAGTCCTGTATGGTGAAAAAGATAAAGCAAATATATACACATATTTACAGGTTAAGTCTGTCAGGGGTCTCCTCTGCCACTGACAAAAATAGTGGTAGCAGCTTAGCAGCTTGGGGGGGTAGGGGGGAGGGTGTTGGACTGTCGTCACCCATTACAGTTCATTGGGGGGAAGGGACAGGTGAAAGGATGAGGGAGTCTGGTGCTGGTGCAACAACAGTTGTTGGGGATGGATTGGGATTAGCAGCAGGTTCAGGGACTCCCAAGGTAGTAGTGGGGAAGAGTGTCTGTTGGTGGTTGAGAGTAGTCGGAGGGGCTCCCAATGGTGCCAAATCCTGGTTGGAGATAGATTCCTCACACCCATCAGGGAGGGTCGTGAAGGCAGTAGACCCTCTCGACCAATGGGTCAGTCTTAGAGTACCTGGCATGCTTCTGAAGCAGAACCAGTCCTGGGGAGGTCAGCCTGGCAGGCAGTATACCAGGGAAGGGAAACATGCGTTCATGAGGCATATTCTTAGTGGCTGTACATAAAAGCAACCGTATGGAGTGGAGTACACCTGGGAGGACCCCGTGTCAATAGGAAACAGGGAGGCCCTATGACCTTAGTGCCAGGACAATGATTTTCCAGACCATGCCATTCTCCCTTTCCACCTGCCCATTCCCTCTGGGATTATAACTGGTGGTCCTGTTCTTGGCAATGACCCTGGCCAGCAGGTGCTGTGCAGCTCATTACTTATGAATGAGGTCCCCCGGTCGCTATGGTTGAAGCAGGGTTACTTAGGGTGTGAAGACATTGTGGAGGGCCTTGATGACTGTAGCCATGGTCATATTTGGGCAGGGGTTGGTGAAAGGGAAGCATGAGTATTCATGAATGATGATGAGGAAGTACATGTTCTGATTCAAGGAAGGAAGTTGATGCTCAAGCACTCAAAGGGGTGATCAGGTACACCTTGTCAGAGCTGTAGAAGTCCAGTTTGCACAGACCTGGCAGTTTTTAGTCATTGTCCTGACTTCCTCAGTGGAGTATCGAAGGTTCTGGGCTTTAATGAAATGGAAGAATCTAGTCACTCCGAGATGGCAGAGGTTGTTATGGAGGGTCTGCAATCTGTCCATTTGGACACTGGCACGTCCCCTGGGATGTTAATTTGCTAGGCTGGTATAGGAGGTCATAATTATAGGTGAACAGTTTGATTCTCCACCTGAGGATTTTTTCTTGATTTTGGCTCTCCGTTGTTGAACATGAAGGCGACCGCCCACTGGTCCATGAAGAGGGTGAATCGTCTGCCAGGGAGGTAGTGCTTTCAGTGGTGTACTGCCTCCATGATGGCCTGGGCCTCCTTTTTGATTGAGGAGTGACTGATTTCAGGGCCTTGGAGGGTATGCGAAAAGAAGGCAATGGGTCTGCCCGCTTGGTTAAGTGTGCCAGGCAGGACAAAATCAGACAAATGGCTCTCTACCTGGAACAGCGTGAATTCATCTATAGCATGCATCACCACTTGGCAATATCATCCTTGATACAGCCAAAAGCTGTGTGGGCCTCTGCCAACGGGAAAATAGGTGGCTTTGACCAATGGGCAAGCCTTGTTCACATAGTTGGGGACCCATAGAGCAAAGTAAGAGAAGAAACCAGGCATTTAAAGTTTCTGAGGGTGTTGGGGAGAGCAGCACGTGCGGTCAGGGTCAGGACCAGTGATGAAGCTTTCAACCACACAGCCGAGAATGACTTATCAGGTTGTCTGAAACACATTTCTCCTTCTTATAAGTAAGGCTCAGGAGCTTCACAGCCTGGAGGAATTTTTTAAGGATGGCATCATGGTCCTACAGATCATGGGCTGCAGATGGTCACATTGACAAAATATGGAAAAGTGGCCTGCAGTTTAGCGTGATCCACCATATGGTCCTTATCTGCTGGAAAATAGACACCTCATTGGTGATGGCGAAGGGCACCTGGAGGAAGGGGTAGAGGTGACCATCCACCTCAAATGCAGTATGCTGATGGTCCTTCGGGTGGATCGGGACCTGGCAACAAGCCAACTTCAGGAAAGTAATGGAAAATACCCAATATTGAGCAATCTAATTAACCATATGGATATATGGGGAAGGGGGTATGCATCAAACTGCATACACCAGTTGATGGTCTGGCTATAATTTATGACCATACTGTTCTTTTCCACATTTTTCACTAGTACCCTCCAGGGGCTATTGCTGGCCTCGAAGTTGCCCTTGCCCAACAACCGCTGAACCTCCAATTTGATAAACGCTTTGTCTGTGGCGCAGTATTGCTTGCTCCTGGTGGCCACAGGCTTGCAGTCGGGTAGGTTTGCGAACAGCAGTGGAGAAGGGACCCTGACGGTCAAGATCCCACAGGTTATGTGTGGAGGGCTGACTATGAACTGTTCATTGCAGAATGGTGGGGGAAATGGGGCCATCAAACTCCAATGCAACACTCTTAAATTGGCATTAGAAGTCCAGCTCCAGAAGCAAGTGTTTGTAAACTGTGCCTTTAATGGTTAAAGTCACTACACAGGACCTGTAGACATCTGCCGTATGAGATCTTATGACTGACTGTCTATACTCAAATGATAGGCGCTTAGTGGTATCGGGGTAAATAAAGCTTTCCGTACTCCTGCTATTAAATAAACAGTTCGTTTACCTGGTTCATTTACCTGGTTATCCATCATGGATCTGGTGAGTTCGTGTGGTCTGCACTAGTACAGGGTGATGGAGGCCATTGTTGACTCACTCTTTGAATCTGAAGAGGGCCTGAGTTGCTTGAGTGCTTGGTCCCAAAATTTCCACCTTCATTGTTTCCCCACAGTGCTGCAGGCCTGAGAAGATGATGCCAAACACGTGGTCCAAGAATTTCGGCCCCCATAGCATTGCTGGTCTGCAAAGATGGCACCGATCACACTGTCCAGGGTGGCAAATGTCTGCACGTGGTTTTGCAGGTGGCTTGGACTTTTACATAATGTCCTATTTTCCCACAGCTAGAGCATCCCACCTCCTTGGCAGGGTAGTGTTTCCTCAGGTGCTTTCCCTGTCTGCAGAAGTAGCATTTGGGGTGATCATCTACCACAGTGGCCAAGGTCAGATCACTAGAGTGATGATGCCCGTGACCAGTCACTTGCGACATGGGACGATCCCCGTCCCAGAATGGTGGTACCCATGGTGGCCATGAGGTGCCGAGTAGTCATCCAAGTTTTGGAGAGCGACCTCCAATGTCTCTGTTAGCTCAACTGCCCCTTGTGGGTCGAGTACCTTCTGCTCCAGGAGTGTCTGCCTTGTGCCCGGAGTGGATGCCAGCCAAATAGACATCCTAGATTAGGTCTTCTGTGTTCTGAGCAGCTGACACAGCTTTGTAATTGCATGCCCTGCAAAGGACCTGGTGGGCCCATAGGCACTCGACTCACTGGGTTGCTGCTTCTGGGTTCCCAGGAGGTGCCTTGTATTGACCTAATTACCTTTCTGCAGTACTGACCCTTCAGAATACTCATGGCTTCTGTATACGATTCTGTGTTGTGGATCATTGGGAAGACTAGGGGTCCAATGCATGAGAAGAGGAGTTTTATTCTGTCCTCATCCACATTTGCGGTCTCCATCTGGAAGTCCTCAAAGCAGTATTGTGAGAATTTGAACATGTTTGAAGCACCAGGTGATAGAGAGCTTATGAGCTTCAGATACTGCTCCATCTTGAAAAAATATAGTCAATAAAGTTGATGCATCATCAATTGCCACAAAAGACTGAGGTTGTGAAACTGATAGGCTTTTATTGACTTTTGACTGGAGCAGCAGCCAGCCTCATCGACTGATCCTAGCAGAATGAATGGGGAGCATGTAAAGGGTTTATGGGTAGGATCAATCTCAGGAGGTGTGTCCTGCCAGCAGTAGCCAATCATAGTATTACTGTGGTTTACGACACCCCTGAATAAAAGTGGTTGTGCTACAGCTCCCTCTTCAGTCCACCAGTGTGGACGTGCCTCTACTCTGCTAATAATGAAACCACATCAGTTTCTATACAACTTCTAGTCATTTGAAGTAACTTATGGTGAATCAAGCTCAAAATGTCAACTTTCTTTTCATCCACTAATGCAGCTTGACCTTCTGAGTTCCTTCAGCAGAGTTCATTTAGATGCAGTTTTGAAATTTAATGTCAAAGTACATACATGATGTCACATACAACCCTGAGATTCTTTTTTTTTGTGGATGACGCAGAATTATCACTTATTGGTAAGGAAAACAAAATCTGTCCGCAGCAGACACACGTAAGCAAATAAAGAACTTCAAAAGGTGCATCCATCTTCAGCTTCTGTCCATCTGAGTTTGGATGAACTTCAGATCTAAGGGGAGGCATAGGAGTTTCAGGGAGGCAGTCACCCTTAAAGTTCAGGAGATGGGTAAATAGGTGACTGTCAGGAGAGGGAATGGGAAGAGGCAGACAGCTCAGAGCACCCCTGTGGCTATTCCCATCAACAATAGGTATATTGTTTTGGATACTGTTGGTGGCCCTCCAGAAGGGAAGGGGGAAGAAGAGGAGAGCAATGGTGACTCGAGACTTGTTGGTTATCAAGTGGATAGGAGGTTCTGTGAACAAGATAGAGGCTCCTGGATGGTATGTTCCCTCCCAGGTGCTAGGGTCAGCGATGTCTCTGATCAAGTTCATAGCTTTCTGGAAGGGGAGGGTGAGCAGCCAAATGTCATGGTCCACGTAGAGACCAATAACATAAATAGGACTAATGATGAAGTCCAGAACAGGGAGTAGAAAGAATTAGGAAAGTAGGGTGGTAATCTCAGGATTGCTGCCTGTGACATGCACCAGAGAGAGTAGGAACAGGAAGATGTGGCAGATGAATGCAGGGCTGAAGAGTTGGTGCGGGGGTCAGGGATTCAGATTTGTGGATCATTGGGACCTCTTCTGGGGAAGGTCTAACTTGTACAAAAAGGACAGGCTGCACCTGAACTGGAGGGGAACCAATATCCTGCCAGGCAGGTTTGCTGGAGCTGTTGGGGAGGGTTTAAACTTGTTTGGCAGGGGGAAGGTGGGAATCAGAAAGTGAGCACAGAGATTAGGGTAGATAGACATAAACATGATTCTATGTTCTCTGAGTTGGTGAGGAAGGACAGGCTGGGGACAAAACATAAAAGGTAGCCAATTTGAGGGTTTGAAATATGTCTATTTCAATGCTAGGAGTATTAGGAATAAAGGGGATGAACTTAGAGCATGGATCAGAACATGGAATTATGATGTTGTGGCCATCACGGAAATATTGGCTGATACAGGTACTGGGATTAGATGTTTTAAAAATAATAGGATGGGAGGTAGAAAAGGGGGAGGAATAGCAATAGTGGGCAGGGATCGTATCACGGCTATAGAAAAGGAGGATGCTGCAGAGGGAGTGTCCACTGAGTCAGTGTGAGTTGAAGTCAGAAACAGGAAGGGAGCAATCACTGTGCTGGGTTTAGTCAATTGGTCCCCAAATAGCCCTTGGGGTGTAGAGGAGCAGTTAAGCAGACAGGTATTGGAATGGTGTGGGAAATACAGAGTTGTAGTTATGGATGATTTCAACTTCCCCAATATTGACTGGCATCTGCTGACTACAAGGATAGATGGGATAGAATTTGGCAGGTGTGTACAAGGAAGATTCCTGACACAGAACATGTATCAGCCAACTGGAGGAGAGGCCATACTGAATATGGCTTGAGGGAAATTAATCGAGTCAGGGGATGAAATGTAAATTCTGTGGGGGAAGATTTTGGTGAGAGTGACCACAACTCCCTTAGCTTCATTGTAGCTATGGAAAAGGCAAAAAACATTCAAACTGGGAAAGGACTAATTATGAAGGGATGAGGCAGGAACTAGCAAAAATAAATAGGAAACATATGTTTAAGGTGAAAGCACAGAAGTAACATGGAGCAAGTTTAGGGATCAACTATGCAGGCTTCAAGATAGGTTTATTCCAATGAGATGAGGAAAAGGTGGTAGAAAAAGGGAACTGTGGTTGATGAAACAGGTCAGCCAACTAGTTAAGAGGAAGAAGGAAACATGCATTAGATATAGGAAGCAGGAAAAAGGAAGGGCTCAGGAGAAGTACATGTTGTAATGATAGAGATTATGTTTGCATGGCCACTAGCAAGGCCATGATTTATATTTCTGTTTGATTAGACTTGGCTGCCAGCAGGGGGATGACATAAATCAAGATCTGTAATGGAGGCTTGCAGCTTCATGGTGCTGTTTACAATAACTTTAAAGTAAAGAACCTTTTGCTTCATCCATGTGTTGCCTAAGAACTCACACATATGAATACTAGATGAAACATGGTGTCAGAAGTGAGATGAAGGAAATTAGAAGGAAAAATCTAAAGTCGGCAACTGATCAGTGAAGAGAAGCTAACAGTGAAAAATGGAAGGATTACATCCACCAGAAAATTTTCAGTTGACAGGTGATGTGGCTGAAAATTGGAACAGATTTAAACAGCATTTTGGATTGAATTTAGTGGCAGCCGGAGCTGATGAGAAATGTGATGAAGTGAAAGCATCAGTTTTTTTTTATATCGTGGGTGATGAAGCCCTGGAGATGTATAATAACTTCACATTTGCTATTGAAGGAGACAAAATGACACTGGAAAAAATAATGGAACAGTTTGAGGCATACTGCATACCTCAATGTAATGTTTGAGAGGCACAGATTTTTCACATGTACAGAAAACAGAAGAAAGTATTGATCAGTATGTGACCAAATTGAGAATCAGAAGCAACATGTGTGAATTTGGTGGACTGACTGACTCGCTGATAAAAGAGAGGTTTGTGTGTGGTATTCTGCATAACAGTCTAAAGGAAAGACTGCTAAGAGAGCAAAATCTAGACCTGGAAAAAGCCATAGCACTCTGTAAGGCTACAGAAACTGTAAAAACACAGGCAAAAGAGCTGTTCAGTAAAACTAGCTGCAATGTGGATGCAGTGAGCAAGAACAGACATGAACTGTTTAAAAAAAACATGCCAAAGTGGAAAGAAAGGGATGACCGAAAGCCATGTTGTCGATGCAGTACACAACGCATACCAAAAAAACATGCTATATGTGCAACAAAAGCAACCATTATGCCTGTTGCTGTAGGAACCAAGTGCAACAAAGCAAGGTTCATGCAGTAGATGAAAGGGAGATAGAAGAATTCCATGTAGATGTTGTGATTGAAAACAAGAAAGAAAACAGACACTGGATGTTGAGTTTAAAAGTGAATGACATTTACATTTCAGTTAAGTTGGATACTGGAGCACAAATTAATGTAATATCAGAGACTGATTTTAAGAAGATTAGACCAAGACCAAAGATGTATAGAGTAAAAATGAAGGTGACAGGATATTCAGGAACCGATATACCAGTCCAAGCAGAGTTGGACAGGATGGAAAGGTTGAATGTGGTTCAGAAGGCAGATGAGCCATTGGAGTGGATAAGTTCACTTGTCATTGCGGACAAAAAGAATGGAAAGCTCAGAATTTGCCTTGATCCAAGAGATCTAAAGAGAGCAATAAAGGGAGAACATGTTAAGCTTCCAATGTGTGAAGAAATCATGTCACAGTTCGCAAATGCAAAGTTTTTCAGCAAGTTAGATGCATCATCAGGATTTTGGCAGTTGAAATTGGATGAAGCTTGTTAAAGTCTGTGCACATTTCAATAGTCCATTTGGCAGATACAGATTCCTAAGGTGACCATTCGGAATTACCTCAGCTCCTGAAATGTATCACAAAACTATCCATATGGTCTATGAGCACCTGGATGGAGTTGATACCTCAGTGGATGACATCATAGTATGGGGAACCATGAGAATGGAGCATGATGAGAGACTAAGGAAAGTGCTGGAAGCAACAAGGAAAGCAAACCTGAAGCTGAATAGAGAGAAATGCCAGCTCAGGGTGACAGAACTAACATTTGTAGGAGATATTATTGGCAGTGAGGGCATCAGACCAGATCCTAGAAAGATATCTGCCATTGGGAACATGCCAAGGCCACAATGCAAAAAGGACATACAGAGGTTTAATGGAATGGTCAACTATGTGGGTAAATTCATATCCAACCTCTCAGAAAAGACGGCTCCATTGAGAAGATGAACAGAAAAGAACATTGAATGGGAGTGGGATCATGACCATGAAAAGTCATGGAGGGAACTAAAGAAATTGCTCACAGAGGAACCAGTTCTGAGGTTTTACAACCCAGCGAGACCCATCAAGATATCATCAAATGCATCACATAGTGGGCTCGGAGCAGTTCTTCTGCAAAAATATGAAGACTGGCAACCCATTGCCTATGCATCACGCTCATTGACAGACACAGAGAAGCGATACACTCAAATTGAAAAGGAGCTGCTCAGCATCACACACGTCTGTGAAAGATTTTATCAGTTTGTGTCATGACAAGCAATCAGGGCAGAAATTGACCATAAGCTCTTGATTGCTTTGTTCTAAAAGCCATTAAATGAATGTCCACTGAGAATACAAAGAATGATGATTAGGCTGCAACGCTGAATGTGGCGAACACTCCACGTAAGCTAATGTACACAGCAGGCATGTTGTCTTGAGCTGTTGAAACAAGAGAGCCCGCAAACATCAAAATGGATAAAGACATGAATGCCTTCGTGGACATGATCACAAGAGCACTGCCCTTATCAGATCCAAAAATGGAGCTCATAAAGTCAGAGACAAAAAAAGATGAAACATTGAGACAACTGAGAAAAAAACATCTTGGATGAATGGCCCAACATGAAGCAGGACTGCTCACCTGACATTTCAGAGTACTGGAACTGCAGGGCAGAACTATCAGTGGTTTAAGACATCATCACCAAAGGAAGTAAAATCCTTACCCCAAAGAGTCTGAGAAAAGAGACATCTCGGAATCGAAAAGTGTAAGAAAAGGGCACAAGAGGTGATGTACTGGTCAAGAATCAACAATGATATAGCAAATGAAGTGTCAAACTATACAATATCCCAGAAATATCAAGCATGGAATCCTGAAGAACCATTAAAGCCACACCCAGCACCATACAGACCTTACCAGAAGGTAGACACTGACCTATTTGAATGTCAAGCGAAGGACTATCTTGTAGTCACAGACTATTACTCCCTGTATCCAGAGGTGTGTAGACTGAACACAACCACTGCAGACACTGTAATAACAGGTATGAAAGCCATATTCTCCAGACATGGTATGGCGAGGTCTTCACAGACAATGGACCCCAGTTTTGGAATTTAAAGTTCTGACAGTTTGCCAAAGAATGGGACTTTGTACACACCACATCAAGTCCCCATTTTCCACAGTCCAATGTTCTAGTGGAAAAATCAGTACAGTCAGTGAAAAGACTAATGAACAAGGCAAAAGACAGTGGAACGGACGTCTACCAGAGCATGCTAGTATACTGCACAATGCAGCATGGTTGTGGTATGTCACCAGCACAATTCCTTATGGGACATAGGCTAAGATCAAACCTACCCATTCAGGAGAACCTCCTAAAAACAAAAGAAGGGGAGAAAGTGAGGAAATTCAAAGAACAACAGAAAGAAAAGCAAAAGTATTACTTTGACAGAGGAACAAATCTCCTACCGGAATTCTACATTGGTGACCAATAATGTTAAAAAGACAAAACAAACTTATGGACTCAGAAAGGAACTATCCTTAATGAAGTCCAACCAAGATCATAAACCATTCAGACGGATGAAGGTACTGTTCTCCAAAGAAATAATAGAGATCTTCAAATGGGACCAGCCACAGTAGATGGAAAGATGGATACTGTTGAACAAACTGAATGCACATCTGAGAAGACATCATCTGAGGTGACAACTCAGATTCAAGAACAATCAATCAGGAGACATGTGAATCCTCCCAAGAGGCTCATTGAGCAACTTTAAAGACTCCTGTTATAGAATGCAGTAGTGCTATCTTATTCATTCTTCAGGTTTTAGTGTAAGTAGATGTGAACACACAAAACAAGTTTTAAAAAATGTTAACAATTTTGATAATAATGAAACTGCAAGTTCTAGGTGTTAAAGTTAAAATTGCAGAGTTATTCAAAGAAAGCATGTTAGTTAAAAATAAGCTACTTTTGTTCTAAGGGAGATGTAATTATAGTGATCATGTTTGCATGGTCTCTAGCAAGGCCTTGATTATAGTTCCTGTTTGATTAGACTTGGCTGCCAACAGGGGCTGACACAGTGCAAGATCTGTAATGGAGGCTTACAGACTCATGGCATTCCTCATGGTGCTGTTTACAACAATTTAAAGTAAAGAACCTTTTCTTTCATCCATGTCTAAGAGCTCACACATACAAATACAAGATGAAACAAGATGTAGCCAGGAAGGAGATTAAGGACTTAGGAGAGCTTGAAGGGGGCATGAGAATCCCTTGACATGGAAAATTAAAGAGAACCTCAAGGCGTTCTATGTGTATGTGAAGCACAGAAGGATAACGAAAATGAAGGTTGGCCGCTAAGGGACAAAGGAGGCAATGTGCCTGGAGGCAGAAGAGGTTGGGGAGGTTGTACATGAATACTTTGTATCAGTATTCACAAGAGAAAAGGACCTTTATCATAAGGAGGTTGAAATTGAACAGCTCTATGTGCTAGACAATGTGGATATTGAGGAAGTGTTGGTTCTTCTGGATGTAACATAACCCAGGCTACTGTGGGAAGTGAGAGAAGAGTTAGCTGGGGCAGTAGCTATGATCTTTGAATCCTCTTGAGCCACAGGGGAGGTGATGGATGATTGGAGAATGGCAAATAGTAATAGGGAGAATTCTGGGAGTTGTTCACTGGTGAGTCTTGCATCAGTGATGTGCAAACTTATGGAGAGGATTCTTAAGGATAGGATCTATGAGCACACACCTAATGGTCTGAATATGCCTGAGATTGTTTGATCTCGGAACCTAAGCAGGCTCAGGCCTGGTCAGTACTTGGAGGGGAGACTGCCTCGGAACACCAGCTGCTGTAGGTTTCTGTAAGAGGTCGCTGGGCAAAGTGGCGACTCTGTCCACCGTAAGCTGGACAAAGTTAAAGAATTTCATGTATGTTGAATTCTAAATGTAGTATTAAGTGACATTAATGGAACTTTTACCTTTACCCAGGTTACCCTAATTTTTTTAGGTGCAGGAGCTCACCAAAAACAATGACAAGAAGATCTTGCCTGTGACCAGTCACTTGCGACATGTTGTATTTAGCAATGTACACTTGAGAGTGTTGTTTCATTTCATAATATTGCAAAGTATTGCATATTTCACTCACTAATTATAAAATATAATTATCAAGAAAAAGAAATAGATGGCAATCATGTATTTTACCAATTTAAAACTAATTACCTACTTACCAGAAATAAAGCAAATAAGTTATTATGCACTTTTAGCCACTTAAATTGGAACTAAATAATTAAGTATGAGAAAAGAACGTCTAAAGAACTAACACCCCACACCACCCCCAGTTCCTCTGGCTTTCCAAGCCCCGCATCACACCCCCCCCACCTTTAGCTTCCTAAGCCCCCCAGCCCCAACCCACATGGCCCTGCCTTAACCTACCCCAGCCCTGGCTCTTCTCTCTTTCATTTTACTGTTTCTGTTACTTTTTTTGTTGTTTTCCTCTTTAGTTTCTTCCCTTTTTTAAAAAAAAAACACCACTGCTGAGCATGGGCTTTTGTCAGAAGAGCTGGAAATTATGGCATCAAACGCCACGTAGACCTTGGTAGATCTGACATCACGCACACATGACTCAGGCATGCGCTTTCCCACAGCATTCCCCATCCCCTACCCCAACACCTGCTTCCCTGAAATCCCTGCTGCATTTTATACATGACTCTTGCCTCTGCTGTTCAATCCCCGCTACAGCAGTTAAAATTCCTCACTTTGTTTTTGTTTTTTTTTAAAAAGCAGAGGTGCTGGAGCGGCATACCCGTGCACTCCTGCAGCATTACACCCCTGCCTTTACTAATAGGAGAAGTGCAGTGTACTCAAGACTTTGTGAAGGGAAAGTGGTGCCTCACAAGCCTAACTGAGTCTTTTGAGGAGGTAACAAGAGAAGTTGATGAGGGTAGGGAGGGTTAGATGTGATCCACGTGGATTTTAGCAAGGTATTTGACAATGATCCCCACAAGAGATTCATCCAGAAAATTATGGGGCATGGGATCAGTGGAACCTTGGCCTTGTGGATTTTTTTTTAATTGGCTTGTAGAAACAAAGCAGAGAGTAGTAGTGGAAGGAAAGTATTCTGCCTGGAGGTCAGTCACCAGTGGAGTGGTGCAAGGATCTGTCTGGAACCCCAGAACTGTGATTTTTATATCTGACCTGGATAAAGAGGCAGAAGGGTGGGACAGTAAATTTGCGGATGGAGCTGGAGCCGTGGATGGCGCCAAAGCCGGGGGAGGGGTGGGGCGGTGTGGGGGATGTTTCAAGAGAATGTTGAAAGGATGCAGAAAAATGGAAGATGGGTATTAATCCAGCTAAGTGTAGGGTGATGCATTTTTTTTTGAAGGACAAACCAGAAGATGAGTAGTGTTATTAGTCAGTAACTTAAGAGTTGCCTTAGAAGTTGATAGGATAGTTAAGAAGGCCTATGGGATGCTGGGATTCATTAACATGGGGATTGAATTCAGGAGTAGAGAGGTCATGTTGCAACTCAATAAATCTCTAATGAGACCACACTTAGATTATTGTATTCAGTTCTGGTCACCTCATTATAGGAAGGATATGGAAGCTATGGAGAAGGTGCAGAGGAGATTTTCCTCGATTGGGAAACAAGTCTTCTGAGGCAAAGTTTTCAGAGCTAGGACTTTTCTCTTTGGAGAGTAGAAAGATGAGAGGAGTCTTGATAAAGGTCTACAAGATTATGAGAGGGTGGACAGCCAGCACCTGTTTCCCTGGGCAGGATCAGCATACACCAGAGGACACATGTACAAAGTAAAGGAAGGGAAGGCTTTAGGGGCAAGTTCTCCCGTGCCTGTGTGGGATTTCCCCCGAGGATTCCTGCTTCCTCCCACCGTTTGAAATATACTGGGGGTGTAGATTGGGGGGCGTGGGCTCATGGACCAAAATGACCTGTTACCATGCTGCATGACTAAATTTAAGTTACGAAGCCTGAGGTAGAGGTATGACAAGCCTTACACTGGTTGTGGTAACAGCAGAGTGTGCTGATGATATTTACAAGTGTGCAAGAAGTGTGCAATGTCACAAAAGCTATTCAGGAATGTTCAACAACCGATCATCACCATTTCACTCACTTTTCAAAATCTGGCTGGCAGATTTACAGATTGATTAAGATGCTAAAAGTACATGGTTCCACGGAGAACAATTGTGATAAAAATAAAAATAGATGGGGCAATGCATGAATGAATGGCCATTTTTTTTTGAATTTTTAATTTATTAATCATGATTAATAAAGATACAAACAAATAAAATATAATACATACATGATATTTTTACCCCTTACAACCACCTACCCCCCCCTTTAAATTACCCTAAAAGGAATGGAAAGAAAGAAAAGGGGAAGGAAAGAGAAATGAGAAAGAAAAATAAAAAGATCAATTAACATAACACTCTTTAATTATTTCCCATGGTTTGGGGCAACACCATCAATGCATGGGAAAAAGATTAATAATTCAACCCCATATACCAGATACAGGGTCCAGGTTTTAACAAAAAAAATTATTATTACATAAATTATATGTTATTTTTTCCAAAGAAATACAAGATCTAATTTCCAAATGCCATCGCTGAATACTCAAATTAGTCTAATTTTTCCAAGTATTTGCCAAACACTTTCTAGCCACAACTAGAGCCAATCTTAAAAAAAGGAATTTGAAATTTATTAAATTTTATCTCCAAGCTCAATTTCTTAATATAGCCCAATAAAAATACCATAGGGTCAAGTGAAATTTTAAATTTGAAAATAGCTTCTAAAAGTTCCTTAATTCTAGTCCAAAAGGGTCTCACTATCTCACATAACCAAAATAGAATGTAAAAAAAGAACCAAATTCCTTTTGACATCTGAAACAGAAATCGGAAGAGAAACTTATACAGGTACACTATTCTTTATCCGGACATCCAAAATCCAGAAAGCTCCAAAATCCAGCAAGTGGGGAGAGATCCTAGCAGCGCGAGTCGGGCAGGCAATGGGGAGACCCTGACAGCGTGAGTCGGGCGGGCGAGGGGGAGACCCCGGCAGCGTGACTGGAAGGGGAGGGATTGGATTCTGCAGCACAATTCATGTAGGCTTAAATCTAGCTTTCCGAAATCTGGAAAATTCCAAAATTCGGAACACGCTGTCCCCCCCCAAGGGTTCTGGATAAAGGATCATGTACCTGTATTTCCTTAATTTCTCCGAAGTATCACTGATTAAGAAAATTATAATGAACCAAACTAAACATTACATTTACAATTTTAGTCATACTATCCTCACATAAGTAAGGTCATCCAATCATCTTGAGAAATAGATTTTCAGAATTATTATGAAGCAGCACAGTTGAAATTTATTAACAGGATGCTTGAGGTGGATTGAATTATCTTAGATATTGAATTATATCAGAATGGTGAGAAGACGATGGATCAGTCTATTTATAGATAAAATTCTCAGTTATTAAATAATTATAATTTGCCTGTGTTAAAACATTTAATGGAATTATGGAATAAAAATGAAATTATAGACAATTTTAAAACAAATAATTGGCTGAGAATTTTCATGTAGAATTAGAGAACTTAGATATTGATAACTTTGGGCATCTAAGATAAATATCACAGCGTCTACTGGACTCACACAATCAGTACAATACTGGCTATGTATGACATAACATTTATTAACCAAAGAATTATCCATCTTTGCACCCCAGAATTGTACTATTTATTCTTCCACTTCTATTAATGTCTCATCAAAGGCAAGAGGATTTCCTGAAAAACTGTCATTCTGAATCGTGTTGTTTAAAATTGGTATTCAGATCTCAATTATCCTACTCTTTGTGGAATGGCAAATCCAAGTAGCCCAAAATGCAAATAATTCTGAAACAAAATGGTGATCCAAAAGCACCAGATAAAATGTAAACAACTAAGTCCAGAGTCAGTGACCCAATATTTGAAAATGATTGACTATTAAGCTGGAGTGTGAGGCCTAAATAAGACAGGAAGTCCTGTATTATCTATGCTTGTACATGAAATAAAATCTCTGCCCCATTAATCCAGCAGCACAAGTTTTTATTTCAAATTTCAAGTTCAGAAATTCATTTTAATTTTTCAGTAAAGAAATTAAATTAATAGCATGACTACAGACTCGTTGACCCAACTTGCACATGCTCACCAAGATGTTACCAGAGCTAGTCCCATATGCCTCTAAATGTTTCCTTTCCATGAATCTGTCCAATTATTTTTGTAAACACTGTAATTTTATCCATCTATGACACTTCCTCTGACAGCTTGTTCCATTTTAACACTTCTTCTTCTTGGCTTGGCGGACGAAGATTTATGGAGGGGCATGTCCATGTCTGCTGCAGACTCGTTGGTGACTGACAAGTCCGATGTGGGAGAGGCAGGCACGGTTGTAGCGGTTGCAAGGGAAAATTGGTTGGTTGGGGTTGGGTGTTGGGTTTTTCCTCCTTCATCTTTTGTCAGTGAGGTGGGTTCTGCGGTCTTCTTCAAAGGAGGTTGCTGCCTGCCGAAATGTGAAGCGCCAAAATGCACGGTTGGAGGTGATATCACCCCACTGGCAGTGGTCAATGTGGCAGGCACCAAGAGATTTCTTTAAGCAGTCCTTGTACCTCTTCTTTGGTGCACATCTGTCTCGGTGGCCAGTGGAGAGCTTGCCATATAACACGATCTTGTGAAGGCGATGGTCCTCCATTCTGGAGATGTGACCCACCCAGCGCAGTTGGGTCTTTAGCAACGTGGATTCGATGCTTGCGGACTCTGCCAGCTCGAGTGCTTCGATGTTGGTAATGAAGTCACTCCAATGAATGTTGAGGATGGAGCGGAGACAGCGCTGATGAAAGCGTTCTAGGAACCGTAGGTGATGCCGGTAGAGGACCCATGATTCGGAGCCGAACAGGAGCATGGGTATGACAACGGCTTTGTACACGCTGATCTTTGTGTGTTTTTTCAGGTGGTTGTTTTTCCAGACTCTTTTGTGTAGCCATCCAAAGGTGCTATTTGCCTTGGCTAGTCTGTTGTCTATCTCGTTGTCGATCCTTGCATCAGATGAAATGGTGCAGCCGAGGTAGGTAAACTGGTTGACCGTTTTGAGTTCTGTGTGCCCAATGGAGATGTGGGGGGGCTGGTAGTCATGGTGGGGAGCTGGCTGATGGAAGACCTCAGTTTTCTTCAGGCTGACTTCCAGGCCAAACATTTTGGCAGTTTCTGCAAAACAGGACGTCAAGCGCTGAAGAGCTGGCTCTGAATGGGCAACTAAAGCGGCATCGTCTGCAAAGAGTAGTTCACGGACAAGTTGCTCTTGTGTCTTGGTGTGAGCTTGCAGGCGCCTCAGATTGAAGAGACTGCCATACGTGCAGTACCGGATCTAAACATCATCTTCATTGTTGAAGTCTTTCATGGCTTGTTTCAGCATCATGCTGAAGAAGATAGTAAAGAGGGTTGGTTTGAGGACGCAGCCTTGCTTCACGCTGTTGTCAATGGAGAAGGGTTCGGAGAGCTCATTGCTGTATCTGATCCGACCTTGTTGGTTTTCATGCAGTTGGATAATCATGTTGAGGAACTTGGGGGGGCATCCGAGGCGCTCTAGTATTTGCCAAAGCCTTTTCCTACTCACGGTGTTGAAAGCTTTGGTGAGGTCAACAAAGGTGATGTAGAGTCCTTTGTTTTGTTCTCTGCACTTTTCTTGGAGCTGTCTGAGGGCAAAGACCATGTCAGTAGTTCCTCTGTTTGCGCAAAAGCCGCACTGTGATTCTGGGAGAATATTCTCAGCGACACTAGGTATTATTCTATTTAGGAGAATCCTAGCGAAGATTTGCCTGCAATGGAGAACAGCGTGATTCCCCTGTAGTTTGAGCAGTCTGATTTCTCACCTTTGTTTTTGTACAGGGTGATGATGATGGTATCACGAAGGTCCTGAGGCAGCTTTCCTTGGTCCCAGCAGAGCATGAAAAACTCATGCAGTTTGGCATGCAGAGTATTGCCGCCAGCCTTCCAGACCTCTGGGGGGGGGGGTGGGGGCGGCGGGATTCCATCCATACCTGCTGCTTTGCCACTTTTCAGTTGTTCAATTGCCTTATATGTCTCTTCCCGGGTAAGGACCTCATCTAGCTCTGGACTCAAGGGCTGTTCATGGAGCTGGAGCAGGGCGGATTCTTGGACTGAGCGGTTGGCACTGAAAAGAGATTGGAAGTGTTTTGACAATAGATTGAGGATGGAGATCTTGTCACTGAGGAGGACTTCGCCATCTGAGCTGCGCAGAGGGCTTTGGACTTGGGGTGAGGGGCCTTACACAGCCTTTAGAGCCTCGTAGAAACCCCTGAAGTCGCCAATGTCCGCGCTGAGCTGGGTTCGTTTGGAGAGGCTAGTCCACCACTCATTTTGGATTTCCCGGAGTTTGTGCTGAAGATGGCTGCATGCGAGACGGAAGGCTCATTTTTTGTCTGGCCAGGAAGGCTTTGCAAGGTGACCCTGGTGGGCAGATCGCTTTTTTGCCAGCAGCTCCTGGATTTCGTGGTTGTTTTCATCAAACCAGTCCTTGTTTTTCCTGGAGGAGAAGCCCAGTACCTCTTCAGTGGATTGCAGTGTGGCCATTTTAAGCTGATCCCAGAGGATTTCAGGAGACGTGTCCATGAGGCAGTTTGCATCCTCGAACTTTGCTTGGAGGTTTGCCTAGAAGTTTCCTCTCACTTCGTCTGACTGCAAGTTTCCAACATTGATCCTCTTTCTGGGGGCTCCACTGTTCTTGAACTTTGGCTTGAAGTGAAGTTTGAGCTTGCAGTGAACAAGCCAGTGGTCAGTGTGGCATTCCATGCTGGGCATGACCCTAGTGTGGAGCACATCTTGTTTGTCTCTACCTCGCACCAGAATGTAGTCCAGGATGTGCCAGTGTTTAGATCGGGGATGCATCCAGGTAGTCTTCAGGCTGTCTCTCGGCTGGAAAAGGGTGTTGGTAATGACAAGCCGCTGTTCTGCGCAGAGCTCCAACAGGAGGCGCCCGTTGTCATTGCACTTGCCAACATCATGCTTGCCAAGGATTCCTGGCCAGGTTTCTGAGTCTTTGCCAACGCGAGCATTGAAGTCGCCAAGGATGACAACCTTGTCAGCTGTAGGGGTGCGTTGGATGAGGTTGTGCAGATCAGTGTAGAACTTGTCCTTTTCTGCTGGTTCCGCCTGAAGGGTTGGAGCATAGACACTGATGAGAGTGATGTGTCACTTGTTTTGAAGGGGGAGTCGCATGGATATGATCCGGTCAGAATGTCGGGAGGTTTTCGAGTTTGGAGGCAATGGAGTTCTTGACCATGAAGCCAACACCAGATAGGCGTCGTTCAGCCTGAGGCTTGCCAGACCAGTAGAGTGTGTAGCCAGCGCTGTGTTCTTGGAGGCTGCCTACATCTGCAAGGCGGACTTTGCTGAGAGCAGCTATGTCGATGTCGAGTCTGAGGAGTTCATGTGCGATGAGGGCAGACTGACATTCAGGTCAGTGGCTGTCAGCCTTGTCTAGCATGGTTCTGATGTTCCAGCATGCTAGCTTGAGTTTGTGTGCATCTTTTGAGAGGGAGGACGTGGACATGTCCTCGGACCTGCGCAAAGCAGCTTTTAGGTGGAGTGCAGGGTGCCCAGTACTGGCCCCACCCTTTACACCCATGGTTCATGTGCCGTGGCCAAGCAAGCTGGGACATGGCAACGAGGTCCTTGGGTCGTAGGTTTTATATCGGAGTGTCCTTCTCCTATGCAGGTTGCTTAACCGGGCTGAAGAGGCCTGCCTCCCCTATTAGATCGAACCATATCGGGAGATATGGTCCACAGTTATGGAGTGGTGCACCCTGGAATCGGCCTGCATGCATTTACTCCTGCCGTGGCCGAGTGCTAGTCGTGCGGGCGAGCTTTCTTCTGCCCCTCCTGCTGGGTCCTGGGGCCCCCAGACAGGTGGCTCGGTTACTTCCACACCTGGCGCTCCCTGCACCGTGGAGAGTCCGCCGCCGCCACCGACACCGGAAATGGCGTGGTAATTAACACTACCCTCTTTAAAAAATATATACTGCCCCTCAGGTCCCCTTTAAATCTCTCTTCTTTCCCCCCCGCCCCCCCAACCACCATCAGCTTCCCTTCTTAGTTTTAGTCACTGCTTCATTTGGACAAAGACTATCTGACTTACCCATGTTCCTCATGATTTTATAAACTCCATATGGTAAATCCCCAAACTTTCTCTCCAAGGAAAACAGTCCTAGCGCACCCAGACACTCCTCCTAACTCAAGCCCACCAGTCTCAGAAAAATCCTTGTACATCTTTTCTGCACCACCCCCCCCCCCTCCCTTAATCAGATCCTTCTATGGTGAGCGGGACTGTACACAGTGTTCCAGGAGCAGTTTTATACAGCTGTAACATTATGAACCATCTCTTGTACTCAGTGACCCAACTGAAGAAGCTATGCATGCCTTATGCCTTTTTCACCACTTTGTCTACCTGCATCGCCATTTTTAGAGAACTATGTTCTCGTACTCCTATGTCTCTCTGACCTGCAACACCATCCCCATTTGGAAACCTGAGACATGTACTTCACTTCTATCCATGTGGATCCCATTGTAATGGCAATTCATTCATTTATTAATGTTTGTGTACAATTGGAGTTATTGATGTTGCCATTCAGTTTTTGCCTCTATCCTTTGATGTCATGGTTTTTGATCAGTGATGACATTAAATTTTTAACTTATTATTAATTCCATAATTTTATGGACCTGATTGTCATGGACAGACTCTTTGATTCAGATGGGATTCAGTGTGATTAAGAAATAAACTTTGAAGTTGCTTCAAATATTTATTTGAGAAAATGTCAACTAAATGTCATCCTATCTCTGGCTGAAGTCGCCAATGTCCGCGCTGAGCTGGGTTCGTTTGGAGAGGCTAGTCCACCACTCATTGCTGCATCCACAGTACGAGTCAAACTAGTTTAGACACTGTTTACCCATTTTAACCAGGATACCTGTTGAACCTGTCCTAGATAGCCAGTCCATTTCTGTAAAATGGCTCTGTTGAATTCTGCAGAGTTCCTATTCTACCGGCTATAAAAACTATTTTGTCTGTGTCAACTCTGCTTTCTGTGTCAAGCATTCTGACTGTGACAAATGTGCAAGCTGTCGCAGCCATGCCAGCTGCACTAAGTCATGCAATTGGGCTTAATGTGACAGCTTTCAGTACCTGTGGCACTGCAACAGCTGTTGCTTCAGATGTTGACACTGCATGTCAGCATCCCTATTTATTTTCTCCTTCATTATTCTTGGATGGTAAAAGAATTCAATTTCAAAGCACCCTTAGGGCTATGATATGCTTAGAGCAAGAATTAATCTAACTTTTTTGATGAATCTTAATAAATTATATTGCTGACATTTGCAATGAGGATGAATGCAACCTTTTATGTGTACAAAACGATTTAATTAACCACATCAGCAAAAATGTCAATAACCAACCACCTGTAGGAATGATACCTTTAAAATTTTCAATCATATTAATGGATAACAAGAAGAAAATTGATGAATTCCACGCTTGAAAGGCACGAATATAAAATATTTTATTGGTATCTGAACTCTAATCACTGTAGTGAATTGTAGGAAATGGCTAGATGTCTAAAGGAACACCAAAACAAATGGGGAGAAGACCTGATGAGATGGCTAACAGAGCAAATGAAATGGAATCCAGCAGTCAAAGGATCAATAGGAGAATTTGAGAAAAAAATGGCAAGGCCCAAGATACGCACATGTAGCTATACATGCAGAGCATTAAAGTGCCTTTAAAATGTACTTTTTTTTATAATATTTTATTTTTTTATAAATATACATAGTAAAATCTTCAATATCACAATATATTAAACTTTTTTCATATTAAAAACAAAAAACCCTCCCCAAACCTACAAAATATAAATCCACACATCAGAACTCAGATTTATACTATCTATTTAAAAAATCTATGTGGGGAAGTCACATCTGTTTATATTGTAACAGCATCTACTATAATCTTTATTTTAATTGGGTCCCTATATGGTCCAAATACAGTTGTCATATCTGGATAAATGTGTCATACTTGTTTTATAGATTTATGTAATTTTCTCCATAGGTAAACAACTATTCATCTCAGCAGTCCATCGTGCTAGGAGTAAGGGAGAGTCAGATTTCCAAGTAATTGCTATACACTTCTCAGCCACTGCTAAAGCAACTTCAACAAAATAAATTTGAAGTTAACCTATTACTTACTTCAATAAATTAGTTAAATTACCCAAAGAATAAAGCTCCAGGTCATCTGTGAAGGCCATTCCTGTTATCCTTGTTAACATTTCTGCAATATCCTGCCAAAAAGGTCTCACCTTTACACACAACCAAGAAGCATGTAAAAAACGATCCTGTTTCAATCCCACATCTAAAACTCATCTCCGATATTTCTGATTTTGATCTATGTAGCTTTTGTGGCCCAAGATGGGAAGTTACACTGAACCAATCCTTATCTTGCATTTATAATTCATATCATGCTATCCAAACACCAATCAGACCAACATCTTTCTAATATTAACCCACCCAAGTCCGACTGCCATCACACTATTGACCTTTGTAAACCTCGTTTTCCATGCACTCTGGAGAGTATAGTACCTTTTTGTTATCAATTTTAGTGTATTCCCCAGCCAGATCATTCACTCACTTCACTAATTTCAGGTGGGACCCATGTTGGCCCCCATCTTTCTCCAAGTGTGCCAACACCTTTTCTTTTTCAACTGCCCATGTAGCCTATTAACATTCGGACTATTAAACTTTAATGTTCTATCCATACTGTATTTTAAACAAATATTGTTCAGCAATAACACCTGATTATTCAAAAAAATAGTGATGTTATCAAGAAATCCCAGAAGCCTGCAAAACAATCTTGTGGAATCTTCTGAGAAAGAAGAACCCCTCTCTTTAGCACCATCTTGCCAAACTGCTCCTCTCCCAGTGCCATTATCCCCCTTAGACCGGAGTCTCCATCCTGCTATTATTTTTCAAAAGGTTCTCACTCTTTCTTGAGCTCTCCATGCAAATTTCCTTAACATTTAACAATAAATACAAGACAGTTTTATTAAAAAAAATACACTTTTTGGTGTATCCCATTGAGAGCATTCCTCTTAATCTTATTGCTTAACATCATTAATCTTTTTAAAAATTCTTCTTCTTCCTTAGTATTGATAAAATGTCGATTACTATCCTTTACTTTGACCATCAGTTGAGTCCTTTCTATGTGTAGTTTTCAGTTGAATTTATTTTTCCTCCAACACTAGTGGGATCTAAGTTTCAAAGAAGCTCACAGGGTCTCTCCCTTCGGACCCTTCCTTCAAACCAATAATCCAAACATTAGTGGATCTGCTGAAATTTTACGTGTGTTCATTCTTATCCAGCATAACATCCAAGTCCAACTTATTTGTGTCTTCTTCCAAAGCTTTCAGTTTTTCTTGCATTTTAACTGTGAACTTCCACTTGGCCCATTTGTTCCATTAAATCATCAATTGACTTTTTCAATTAAGTCATCTTCTCTGACACATCTCTCAACACCTGTGAAACGATTGCTTAAGGTCCCCATCTTCTCCAGGATTATATTCAGATCTCATGCCAACCCTCTCCCCTCCCCTCCCTCTCAAGCGCTGACAGGCTCAGTTGGTCCCAAGACCACACTTGTGCCACCCCCTTTCGGGCTTTCACTCGACATTCCTGAGTCAGTGTCTCTTCAGATTTTGTTTTTTGAGATCTTGGCTTCTTAGGGTTCATTTTGTTCATCCACAATGAAAAAAATTCTTAATTTTTAACCTTTAAAACATCTTTTTGAAACTGCAAGGAGAGCTCATCCAAGATATGTCCGTCTAGCTCCATCGCATGGCCATACCCCTCTAAAGTGTACTTCTGCAAATTGACCATACAAGCTCGTCAGGGAAGTAGCATCCTAGATAGACTTAAAAGGGAATGATTTCCATGGTGCTAACCATTCCACCCACAATTTAGTAAAGACCATAGAAATTGACTTTTAGCTGGTCAGTGCACTGAAATCAAAAGATATTTGAAAATAATTGTATTTATTGCTGCAAGAAAGGTCAAGCAGTTACAGTCTGATGGACTGAATATATGTTGTTTTGTAATATTGGATGTTTACAATGTAATGAATTGTATCATATGACTAATTGCTTTCCATACATCATTGAGACATTGCAATTGTTGGGGTCCATAAAAGCAGAATCAGGGTGTCACTGTATTTCCCTGTTTAATTTGCATACCTACATAATTTCATTTCATGTATTTAGAACATCCCAGTTATTCTGTATGCGTGTATATAGATAGAGCTATCTCTATCATACATACTGTATATATAGAGCTAGAGAGAGAGAGAGAGAGAGAGAGAGTAGAAAGACATGTATTATATATATATATATATATTGATATACATACACATACATGTGTGTGTGTAATACACACATACATACACACACAAAAACAAAAATCTATCTTCCTACCATCTTTTAATGTTTTTATTTTAAATCTTTTAATATTTTAGCATCTTGGAGCATACGGAATGGGAATTATATTGATGTAATTGAGAGTAAATATGTCAAAAGTTGCATGGGTGTATAAATGAACAGGCATGGATAAAAATTTCCCTTGGTGCTAAAAGTGCAGTTTTCAATCATCCATTGTTACGATTTGTCCTGGAGGATTGGCGGCCCATATATATAGTACTTCAGTGAATAAATGGAGGAAAGTTTATACCAAATAACTACAGGCTAATTAATTTAACTTCAGTGGTGGTTAAATTATTTATAAAGGATAGTTTAAACTTTAATTTAGAAATACACATGAATCAAAAACAATGTAGATTTATGAGAGAAATTCATGTGTGACAAAGATGGTCAGAGTAATTTATGAGGATTTCAGCAAGACTTTTGAATTGGTCTGCTTGGTGAAAAATAAAATTAAGGCCCATGGAATCAGAGAGAGAGAGAGAGAGAGTGAGAGAAACTTGATTCAAACTGGCACAGTCACACAAGTGGAGTCTAAACAGGCACTATTGTGACAGGAAGGCCATTGCCAGTGATGCTCTCCAGCACCCAGAAATAAGTCCCTTCCATTTTTTTGCAAAAGTGAACAACTTTGATTTACCATAAATGTAAGGACCGTGATAAAGAAGTTTGCAGATCATATAAGTTTTGTCATTACAGTTGACAAGAGAAGGATTGCTTTTCATTTCAAGGGGATAAGAATATGGTCTGGTCAATTGGTAAGTTGACCAGAAAAAAAATGTCTATACAATAGTTCTACTTTTCAATATACTTAACTGCAAACCACTTTTTTGATGTTTTCAATTTGATTGTAATATGATCGTTGTCAGATCACTCATCTGAGTGCAACTGGTACCATGTAACCCATTGCTACCTGTTGCATGGTCGGGTGGTTGGTGACTAAAGCAGCTCCCCCACCAAGCACAAGTTTTCAGAGTTTCTCTCCCCCTCCCCCCACCATTTACAGTATATCCCTCAATCTTATGTATCCAGTCATGTTCCCTCTGCTCTGGAGGACAACATACCTTGCTACACTAGCCTCTCCTCATGCCAGAAAATATCCTGATGAATCTCCTCTGCCTTCTCTCTAATGCACTCACATCATTTCCTTATCTTGGGTGATGAGATTGCATGTAATACTTCAACTTTCTAAATCATGTACTTTTCTACCCACATTGTCCACCTGTGTTGTCTCTATCAAGAATCTATGGGCTATACTCCAGGGTCCTTTGCTATCAATGTTTCATGATACATGTCCTAACCTAACTTGCATTTTCAAAATGCATCACCACACATTTGTGCAGATTAAACCCTTTGTGCCATTTCAACCCATTAGAGCAATATATTAATTTATCTCTATAGCCCAAGACCATCTTCCATACTGTCAACAACTCCTCCAATCTTCAGATCATTATTTAATTTACTGATCATGCTTCCCACATCCAACTCCAAGTCGTTCATGTATATTACAAAGTCCTAAAAATAGTTCATGTTAATTATCCAATTGCAACAAAAAATCCTCTCTATCATCATCCTTGATTTCCTCTTGCCAAGCCAATGTAGGGTCTAGTTTACCAACTCACCCTGGATCCCACTGGCCCCAACCTGTTGAACCAGTATCGTATATGGAAAAAAAAACTCAACAGGTATAACTGTGCAAGTGGAGGCAAAAGGATAGTGTACAGATATAGCTGGTGATGGGAGTGGGGAATGATTTAGAGGGTAGAAGCAGCAGTTGACACATTAGCATCATAACTGGCTCTGAGCCTTAGGGAAGAGTAAAGTTAGAAGGAATGACATTTGCTAGCGAGACAAGAAATGGGAAGATAGAGTAATTTAATGCATGGCGAAGGAGCTAGTGTGCAGGTGGGAGGGAATCAGATATTTAGCTCTCCTCCTGAGAAGGTGGGACCTGCAGAGGGTGGGATGGGTTACACCTGAAGTGGAAGGGAACCAACATCCTCACAGGAGAGTTTGCCACTGCTTCTTGCACTGAGGATAGGGATGGTAGGAGACTCCATAATTAGGGGAACAGATAAGTGTTTCTGTGAGTGAGAATGTTGTGTTGCCTCCTTCGTCCCAGAGACCAGGATGTCTCTAAGTGGGGACAGGACTTTCTGAATGGGGAAAGAGAGCAGCCACAGAATATGGCCCATGTTGATATCAAGGATATTGGCAGGAAGGGTGATGTGATCCTGCAGAATGATTTCAGGGTGCTGAGAAGCAAGTTATGAGGTAGGACTTACAGAGTTATTATCTTAGGATTGCTGTCAATGCCAAGTGCGAGTTTAAATGGATGACTAAGGAGCTGGTGTGCAGGAGGGAGGGAATTAGATATTTAGATTATTGTGGTCTCTTCCAGGGGAGGTCAAACCTGCAGGGGGTGGGATGGGTTACATCAGAACTGGAAGGGGCCAATATCCTCATAGGAAAATTTGCAAGTGCTACTTGGAAGAGTTTAAACGAGAGTGGCACAAGGTTTGGAAGCAGATCAGCAGGGCAGAAAGTGGAGAAGTTTAGTAAATAGCAAATGTGATGGCAAGGATGTCTGTAAGAAAGGACAGGAAGGGAAAGGTGAATGCTCACATCAGGACTGATGGGCTGTAGGGTGTTTATTTTAATACAAGGATTATTGTGGATGAGGCAGATGGACATAGAGCCTGGATCAGTACTTGGAATTATGATGCTGTGGTCATAACAGATACCTGGGTGCAAGGGGGACATTATTGGCAACTAGGTTTCATTCTTTTTATTGAATTGGGGAGAGACATAAAAAAAGGTGGAGACAGCATTGTTAATCGTGGAGAGTGTTACAACTGCATTCAGAAAGAACCTGATGTTGAGCTCATTTGCTGGGTCAATAGGGGTAGAAATCAGAAATAGGAAAGGTCCAGTCACTCTGAAAATGGCTATAATATAGGTCTCCTAATAGCCACTGGGAGGTGGGGGAACGGATATATAAATTGATCATGGTTGGTACATAAAGAGATTACTGGAATCTTGGCGTCCTCACTTGCAACTGGAGATGTCCCAAGGGACTGGAGAGTAGCCAATGTTGTAGAAGGGAGAAAAGGATAATCCAGGAAGTATCAGCCAGTAAACCTTTCCTCAGTGGTAGGAAAACTATTTAAAATATTACTTAGTGATAGGATATATGAAAATTTGGAATGTCATGGCCAGATTAGGGACAGTCAACATGGTCTTATGAGGAAGTTATATCTTAGCAATTTGATTGAATTTTTGAGGAGGTGACAAAGGTGTTTGAGGGTAAGGCAGTTCATGTTGTCTATATGGATTGTTGTAAGACATTTGTCAAATTCCGTCATGGGAAACTGATCCAGAATGTGAAGATGTATGGGTTCCATGGTGAGTTGATAGTTTTCATACTTAATTGGTTGTCCATTGACCTCAAGGAAGGGTGTCATTTTGGCTGGAGGTTCTACAGCAATCGGCACTGGGAATTCTGATGTTTGTCATTTTCTAAATGATGCATGAGTGGGCTAGTAAATTTGTAGATGAAAATAAGATGGATGGAACTGTGAATGTATATAGGCTGTCAAAAGTACGCAAGTCTATAAATCAGTTTTAGATATGGCTGATGATGTTTAATCTGGCCCAGTTTAACTTGTTTTAGTTTGAGAGATCAAATGTAAGAGGAATGTGTATAATTAAAGGCAGGAGTCTTAAAAGCATTGATGTGCAGAGGGATCTGTGGGTTTAGATACATTTTCAACTGGAAGTGGGCATGCAAATAGATAGGGTGGTAAATAAGGTACATGGTTAGATTGTGGTTATTGGGTGGACCATTCATTATAAAAGTAAGGAAATCATGTTGCTGTTTTATACACTTTGGCTAGGCCAAACTTGGAGTATTACAGAAAGAACGTGGAGTCTTTGGAAAGGGCACAGAGAGATTTACGAAATGTTGACAGGATCGGAGGGTATGAGTTATAAGGACAGGTTAGACAAATTTGACCTTTCCTCTGGAGCATCAAAGTGACCAAATTAAATTTATAAAACTATCACTAGATATAGGAGTAGGAGTAGAAGTAGGCCCATAGGTCTATCAAGTCTGCTCCACCATTCCAATCATGAACTGATCCATCCCTCCTCTCAGTCCCACTCCCCATCTTTCTCCCTGTAACCCTTGATGTCATGTCCTGACTAATCAAATACCTGCAAATCTGTGTCAGAGATATCTAATTGGGGGGCATTCAGGTAACCATGGGGGCAGGGCATAAACTGTCGTTCAAGAACTCACTCAGCAGGGGGGGGTGGGGGGGTGGGAGAGAGCAAGCACCATATCTGCCATGGACCTCCTCCATCTGCTGCACCATCGCACTTCCCCACACCCCCACGCCCAATCAGTGTTTCAGATAAACGTGTGTGCTTGTAGCATGTGGAGACGAAACCATGTGATACATTTTGGTGACACCCTCTCTGATGGAATCACCTGGTGCGGTCTCACCCTTCACTTACAGTTGAATGGCATAATTGAATTCTTTATTTTGTTGTTCAGTTAAAACCTTAATTCAGAGAATTGAATGTTAATCTGCACATTTTTGATGTCTGAATCAAATTCACAATCCAAAGATGACTGTACAGAATTTTCAGTTAGTCTCAAGAAACAAATGAACTCTGTGTCCAATAATTAGCAAAGAATAAGCTAAAGTGGTCGAATGGAAGGCAGTGGTTTCAACATGGAACTACCAACTATCTCAAAGTACAATACAGGGAAAAGCAACCAGTTTGTCTGATCTAACTTTAAAAGTGTATGAAGTCAGACTCTTTGGCACTTGATAGGTTTTGAAATTTATATTAAAAAAAACAAACCGGTCGTTTTTCCCTGTACTGTTCTTTCAGATTCTGTTATTTCACGTGAGCTCATGTTATACACTATTTGGTGGTGATATAACTGCTTAGTTTGTATTTGTGAATTTACAAAATGCCTGCAGCATTACAATCTATTACCGTAGTTAAAATCTGTCCTGTAACCGTGTGTAAAGTTAGATGATCTCAAGGAGAATAATTGCACCATTAACAACAGTTATACAGCACTGACTCTTTTGTTGATCTTGGTATTCTCAACTGGATTTCTAAATTCCATATTTAATTTTACTGAAGAAATTTCCACTTACTGTAGAAAATTTATAACACCACCAAAGGTTGTTTTCCATTCAGGATATTTTTAAATTAATCATCAAAAAACAAAATAATCAATAACCTTCCCGATCAACCAATGGCATTAAAGTAAACACAGTCGATTTTACAAGAATACAACTGATCCACTTGTGCTTTTTAAATCCCCCCCCCCAAAAAAAATCACTCATCTCTAAACGTGCACACACATCATTCCTTATATACTCAAAGTGTTTGTTAAGATGAGAGAAACAAAGTACATGTAATCAGGTTCTCCTATTTCTTACATCTTGTTTCTCATACTTTGATGAAGGGCACAGGACTCAAATGTCGGTTATGTATAGTATCTCTGCCTCCTATGGATACTACGAGACCTGCTGAGTTCCTCCAGCATTTCTGTTTTTACTACAATCATAGCTTCTGCAGACTTTGTAGTTTTACTCGCGTTTCTTATCACTAGGGATACAGTGCTAATTTTTTTTTAGATGCCGGAGTAACCAAAAACAGCAACAAGGAGGTCCTGGAGCTGCCCCATAAGAGTCCTGGAGCACTGCATCCCTTCTTATCACTGAATTTACCTGACCCTCATCACTGTCTTTTCTTTTTGGGTCAACATTTAATGCAATAGTCTCCCAAGTATCTGGCACAATCTGACTTCAGCCATGCCATGCCCATGAAGACTTTCTAGGTGTGAAAACATCCAGCAATCAGTCAGACCTCTCAAATTTCCCAAGTTCCTAATACCATATCTGCCATACCAGGGTTCCTCAGTTTCTTGTTCCTCAACACAGAGATGGTGATCAGCACGTCACACAGGTTGTTCATTTTGATGCTGAAAAATCAGGATCGCAGTCAGTGCTAGGGTGACTCTGACCCCATCGAAGGGAGTCCACTCTGATGCCTAGGAATCGGCCTCAGAACAGTTCCCATCTTCAGCCATTGCCGCTGCTTTGTATTCAACTCCTGACCTCAATGGGCAAAGTCAGCCCCGAACGTGGGCTTAAGCCGAGCAAAGGCAGGTCACCCCATTTCCCTCGCCCCATTTCCCTCACTCTGTTCATCTCTCAACTGCTCCTAGATCACAAAGTTGACTCACTTTGAGCACCATTGCTTTCTGAAGTCAGGGTTGGGGGACCAGTTGTGCATTCGTGCTCACTCTTATCTCCATGTGCACCGCCTATATCTCAAGATATCCACTCTCCTTGCTGGGTGGACAGCACTCCTCTGCCTTCTGCAACTTTTCTTGGTGACCACCCTCGGGACTTTTATTGGGAAGACTGCATCACTGATTTTGACTTGTAATGAGGCTCACGGGCTACTATCCTCTCCATCCTGCACTTGGCAATCACATTGTGAGCAAGTGACACCATAAAACCACTAGTGCTGCAAGTGGGTGCAGGGCACAATAACTCATTTGCCACATCTACTCTGTCCAAGCCTTTCAGCATTCGAAATTCCTCTAAAAGGTTCCCCCCTCCCATCCTTCTGTACTCCAACATGTACAGACCAAGAGCCAGAAAACATTCCTCATATGCTAACCCTTTCATTCTTGATATAATTCTAATAAATCTTCTCTGAACCCTCTCCAACTCTAGCATGTCTATTCTCAAATAAGGCGCTCAAAACTGTACACAGTACTCCAAGTGAAGGCTCATCAGTGCTTTATAATATCTCAACATTACATCCCTTCTCTCTCGTGATCTTGGCTACACTCACTTCTGTTCCATGAGAGTTCAGTATGTCTTCCACAGTGAAGACTGATCCAAAATATTCATTCAGTTCCTCTGCCCTCTCCTCGTCTCCCATTACAATTTCTCTAGTGTCATTTTCTATTGGTCCTATGTCTACTTTGGTCACTCTTTTACTCTTTATATATTTAAAAAAGCTTTTAGTATTCTCTGATATTAGTTGCCAAACTTTAATAATTCAGCTTTTCCTTTCTAATCACCTTCTTACTTGTCCTCTCCAAGTTTTCAAAGGCTTTGCAGTCCTCCATCTTCCCACTAATTTTTCCTCCCACCCTTCAAAACATTTGGGGGTGGGGGGGGGTGTTTGTAATTGGGTGGCATGGGCTTATGGGCCAAAAGGTTCTGTATGTCTATCTGTCCGTAAGTATGTCTTTCTTGTACATCCTCTCGTTTGCTTTTACTTTGGCTTTAACTGCCCTCACAGTGGCTCTTGTCCCATTTTTCCATTCACAAATTTATTTTTTCTTGATATGTACCTGTCCTGCACTTTCCTCATTTCTTACAAACTCCAGCCACTGCTGATCTGTTGTCATCCCCATTAGTGTGCTTTTCCCCAAATCGACTTTGTTCAGTTCCTCTTTCAAGCGACTGCAATTTCCTTTATCAACACATTGGACTCCAGTCTCTCCTTTTCAAATATTAAAGTGGACTCAATCATATTGTGATCACTGCCTCCGAAGGGTCCCTTTACCTTAAGCTCTCTCCTCACCTCTGGTTCATTACATAGCATCCAATCCAGAATCCAGAGCAGCTCAGCAAGCTGCTCCAAAAAGCCATCCCGTAGACATCCACAAACTCTCTCTCCTGAAATTCCATACCAACCGGACTTTCCCAATTTACTTTCATGTTAAAATTCCCATGATTATCATCCTTCTGACATCCCTTATCTATTTCCAGTTGTATCTTGTAATCCACATCCCAGCTGCTGTTTGGCCATTTGCGTCCTTTTACCTTTACTATTACTTAACAATCCATGAGTATTCTACCTCTTCTCATCTCTTCTTCTATTGTTGCTTACTAGCAGAGCCATGCCACCCCCCTCCGTCTTCCTGCTTATATTTGGATACATTGTGTATCCTCGGACATTCAGCTCCCAATAGCATCCATTCTTTAGCCACGACTCAGTGATGCTCACAACTTCATACACTCCAATTTGTAACTATACAGCAAGATCATCTACCTTGTTTCTAAGGCTACGTGCATTTAGGTATAATACCTCCAGATCAGTTATTGAACGCACCGTGTCTCTGTCATCCCCCCGGCTACTATTTTGACTCATCGCCTGCCTGTCATCCTTGCTGTACACTATTTTCATTTTCCTGCTATTCTTCAGCCCTAACACACTGGACCCCTTCCCTCTGCCAAATTAGTTATGAGAATCATTGATAGGGTAAATAGAAACTTTCTCCCAGGGTTTAAATTTTGCATATTTGAAATTCATTTGAGATGAGGAGAATGGGGTTTGAAAGGGATGTGCAGGCAAACCTCTTATCTGATGTGGGAGGTGCCTGGATTAGTGGTAGAAACAGATACAATTAAAGCAGGTACTCCCAGAGCTACGACTATAATTCATCCTGAAGGATCAGTCATATCTCGAAATGGACACAAGTCGGAATTTTGCCCACGTGTGTGCAGCACCTAAGTCCTATAGCAGATTTTTAAAATCAAATGTTGTATTTGACAAACTATAACAGGGATACATGGCATGCAAGAGACAAAATGTGCATACTTGCCTTGTTAGTTGCCATCCTGGGATCCATAGGCTGGGTGCGCATGTGTGAGTCCTCGATTGGTGCACGAGTAGTGGGTTCACATATTGGAGTTTAGTTGGCGCATGTGAGAGTTAAGTACCTGACAATATTGAATTCATGCCCTTAACTTGCGCGCATGCACCAACTGAACTCCAATACGCGAACTCATCATACATACGCCAACCGAAGACTCAGGCATGTGCACAGAAATCAAGATGGCCTTACCTATCCTACGAACCCTGGGACTCTGACTAACAAGGTCAATACAGATATTTTGGCTCTTGCATGTGTTTGTATCCCTGTTATAGTTTGCCAAATACAATAAACCATGTAGATTTTACTTTTTTTCATATATATAAATAGGCATAGAATAGAGGACATAAGAATTTAAGAAATACAAGTTGGAGAGGGCCATTCGCCCCACTGACCCTACTCTGTCATTGAATAAAAACATTGCAGATCTGGCCAAGGACTCAGGTCTCCTTACATGCTTTTTCACCATAACCTTAATTCCCTTATTTTGCAACAAAATGTTTATCTGAATTTTAAATATATTCAATGAGGTACTGCTTCCCTTGGCAGATGGTTCCACAGATTTGCCAGGAGTACAGACAGGACAGAGCAAGGAGAACCGGATGGTGGTTTGCCTTCCTGGTGCCAGGGTCCGGGATGTTGCTGCTCGAGTCCAGGACATCCTAAAGGGGTAGGGAGATGAGAAGAAATCATGGAACATGTAGGTATCAACGACATAGGGAGGAATAGAAAAGAGGTCCTGAAAAGTGAGTACAGGGAGTAAGGGCAAAGGGCAGGGATTCAAGTTTGTGGATCACTGGGACCATTTTTGGGGTAGGTGTGACCTGTACAAAAAGGACAGGTTGTATTTGAACCCCAGGGGGACCAGGATTCTTGTGGGGACATTTGCTAGGGTTACTCAGGAAACTTTAAACTAGAATGGCTGGGGGGGAGGGAACCAAATGAAGGAGAACAGCAAGGAAAAGGTTAGAGTGCATTCGGAAAAAGCTTGTAGACAGTGTTTAGGGGGAAAAGGCAGGTGATAGAAAAGGGGGATGTTCTATACGAAGATGGACAGAGGTCGATTGCAAAAGATCATAAGAGAGCTGTTGGTAAAGATAGGGGCCTACAGGAAGTAAAAAGTGGGAAATCTCGAAAGTGCATATATTTTAATGCTAGGAGCATTGTAAGGAAGGTGGATGAGCTGAAGGTATGCATTGACACTTGGAAGTATGACGTGGTAGTGATTAGTGAAACATGGTTACAGGAGGGATGTGACTGGCAGCTAAATATTCTTGGATTTAGTTGCTTTAGGTGTGATAGAACTGGGGGCGGCAAGAGAGGGTGGGATTGCACTACTTGTTAGAGAAAATATTACAGTGGTGCTTAGGTGCGATAGAATAGAAGGGTCATCCAGTCAGGCTATTTGGGTGGAATTGAGGAATGGGAAAGGGGAAGTTACAATTATAGGGGTGTATTATAGAGACCACCAAATGGGGAACGTGAATTAGAGGAACAAATTAGTAGGGAGATAGCAGATATTTGTAATAAGCACAGGGTAGTGATTGTGGGGGATTTTAATTTTCTGAATATTGATTAGGAAACCCATTCTGTGAAAAGGCTGGATGGGTTGGAGTTTGTAAAATGTGTGTAGGATAGCTTTTTACATCAATACACTAGAGAGGGAGCTCTTGTACCAACTAGAGAGGGAGCTGTGTTGGATTTACTGTTGGGGAATGAGATGGGTCAGGTGGGGGAGCACTTCGGGTCCAGTGATCATGGTGCCATTAGCTTCAAGGTAATTATGGAAAAGGATAGGTCTGGGCCCAGAGTTGAGGTTTTTGAGTGGGGAAAAGCTAGGTTTGAGGAGATGCGAAAGGATTTACAAGGGGTGGATTGGGACAATTTGTTTTCTGGGAAGGATGTAATAGAGAAATGGAGGGTCTTTAAAGGAGAGATTTTAAGATTACAAAATCTTTATATACCTGTTAGGTTGAAAGGTAAGGTCAAAGGTTTGAGAGAGCCATGGTTCTCAAGAGATATTGGAAACTTGGTTCAAAAAAAGAGGGAGTACTACAATAAATATAAGAAACAGGGAAAAAAGGAGATGTTTAGGTACTATATTGAATATAAAAAGAATCTTAAGAAAGATATTAGAAAAGCTAAAAGAAGGTATGAGGTGGCTGTAGCAAGCAGGGTGAAAATAAATCCAAAGGGTTTCTACAAATATGTAAATAGCAAAAGGAAAGTGAGAGATAAAATTGGTCCAATAGAGAATCAGAAAGGACAAATGAGTGTGGAGCCAAAAGAGATGAGGGAGGTCTTGAACAATTTCTTTTCTGCAGTATTTACTGAGGAGAAGGATATTGAACTGTGCAGGGTAAAGGAAGCAAAGGGGGTAAATATGGAGACTATAGTGTTTAAGAAAGAGGTAGTACTGGAGCTTTTGAAACATATAAAGGTGGATAAGTCTCCAGGTCCTGACAGGATTTTCTCCAGGACCTTGAGAGGTTAGTGAGGAAATAACGAAGGCTCTGGCAGTGATTTTTCAAATGTCATTAGAGATGTGTATAGTGCCGGAGGATTGGTGTGTTGTGCATGTGGTTCCTTTGTTTAAAAAGGGTTTGAGGAGCAAGCCTAGCAATTATCGGCCTGTAAGTTTGACGTCTGTGGTAGGTAAATTGATAGAAAGCATTTTTAGAGATAGTATATATAAGTATATGGAGAGACAGGGTCTGATCAGGGACACTCAACATGGATTTGTGTGTGGAAGGTCGTGTTTGACCAATCTTGTTGAAATTTTTTTGAAGAGGTGACTAGGAATGTTGATGACGGTAGAGCAGTGGATGTTGTCTATATGGACTCCAGTAAAGCCTTCGATATGGTTCTGCATGGGAGGTTAGTTAGGAAGGCTAAGTCCCTGGGTATTAATTTGGAGATAGTGAAATGGATTCAACAGTGGCTGGAAGGAAGGTGCCAGAGAGTAATAGTAGATAATTGTTTGTCAGGATGGAGGCCGGTGACAAGCAGTGTACTTCAGGGTTCGATATTGGGACCGTTGATGTTTGTATATTAATGATCTGGAGGATGGGGTGGTAAATTGGATTAGTAAATATGCAGATGATACTAAAATAGGGGGAATTGTGGATGATGAAGAGGGTTTTCAAAGATTGTAGAAGGATTTAAACTGTTTAGAGGAGTGAGCAAAAAGATGGCAGATGGAGTTTAATGTTGATAAGTGTGAGGTGCTTAATTTTGGAAAGAATAAACAAAGCAAGACATATGTGGTAAATAGGAGGGCATTGAAGAATGCCGTGGAGCAGAAAGATCTAAGAATAATGGTGCATTGTTCCCTGAAGGTAAGAGTGCATGTGGATAGGGTGGTGAAGAAGGCCTTTAGTATGCTTGCCTATATAAATCAGTGCATAGAATATAAGAGTTGGGAAGTAATGATGAAACTGTACAAGGCATTGGTGAGGCCAAATTTAGAGTACTGTGTGCAGTTCTGGTCATCGATTTATAGGAAGGATATTAACAAGATAGAGAGAGTGCAGAGAAGATTTACAAAAATGTTGCCTGGGTTTCAGCATCTGGAATACAAGGAAAGTGTGAGAAAATGAGAGCTTTATTCCTTGGAACATAGAAGGCTGAGAGGGGATTTGATAGAGGTTTTTAAGATAATGAGAGGGATAGAGTTGATGTGGAAAGGCTTTTCCTATTGAGAGTAGGAGAGATGGATACAAGAGGTTATGGGTTGAGAGTTGACAGACAAAAGTTTAGGAGTAACATGAGGGGGAACTTCTTTACTCAGAGAGAGGTCATTGTGTGGAATGGGCTTCCGGGAAAGGTGTTGGAGGCAGGGTCAATTTTGTCATTAATGAAAGAGTTGGATAAGTGTATGGATGGGATTGGGATGAAGGGATATGGGCAGAGTGCTGGTAAGTGGGATTGGAGGAGGGTACTTGGATAAGGGCCAAATTGGCCTATTTCCGTGCTGTAATTGTTATATGGTTATACTTTCTGGGAAAATCAGTTCCTCTTCATCTCCAACATAAATCTGATGCTCTGGCCCAAAGACCTAGTTTCATCAGTGTTGCTACAAGATCCTCTCTCATTCTTCCAAATTCCAACAGTCTCAGGTGACTCCATCTCTCCTCATGGACTTGTCCCCTTACGGTATCTCTGGAATCAATCTGGTGAACCTCCTCTGCACCACTTAAAAAGACAGCTAATCTTGTCAGGAGACCAGAACTACATACAGTACTCCAGATGCAGCTTTACCAATACCATGTACAGTTGCAGTAGAACATCTGTGCTCTTAAATTAAACCCCCTCCAGCAATGAAGGTGAACTTGCATTTGCCTTTTTGATAACCTGTTCCACCTGCAAATGAACCATTTGCCATTTATGCACAAGAACTCTCATCTCTCTGCTCAACAGCAGGCTGCAATCTTTTACCATTTAAGTAATTATCTGATCTTCTACTTTTCATTGGAATGAACAAGCATTTAACAATACTATAGCCCATCACCCAGACCCTCACCCACTCACTTAACCTATTTGTCTCTCTGCAAACTCACCACATCATTTGCTTTTCCATTCACTTGAATGTCATCAACAAACTTAGAAATTCTACACTCAGTCCCTATATTTCCAATGTACATTATGAACAGTTGCAGGCCTAGTACCAACCCCAGTGGCATTCTGCTCACAACTGATCGCCCACCAGAGAGATATTAATTATTCCACATGTCGATTAATCAAACCTAGCATTATTTCCCCCCCCCCTCCACCAACTCCCTACATCCTTATCCTTATCAATTATTCTTTTATGTGGCATCTTATTTAAATGCCTTCTGGAAATCAAAGTACAACAATATCCACAGACCACTACACTCATAATTATCCTCATATAACTCCAGCAGGTTTGTCAAAAAAAAAAACACCTGCCTTTCCTGGCTCAATGCTGTGTCTGCCTGATGAAACAATTTCAATGCTCATGCCCCAATATTTCTTCTTAATGATAGCTCTGAGCATTTTCCAAACTACACATAAGCTAACTAGCCTATATTTACCTGGCTAGTGCCCATTTCCTTTTTTAATCATTGCTATCACATTCACTGTCTTCCAAACTGGTGGGATAAGCCCAAAGTCAAGAGAATTGTAATAAATTATCACTAAAGCATCTACAAGTATTCCTGAAATTTCTTTCAGAAGCCATGGGTGCATTCCATCAGGACCAGGAAGCTTACCTACCTTGAGGCTAATGGCTTGGTATTACCTCTCTTGTGATATGATTGTGTTGAAATCTGCACTTCCCACAATATCCATGGTATCTATCTTTGGCACATTAGAAGTGTTCTCCACCACGAAGATGGACACAAAATAGTTGCATTGCCCAAAATTAATTCCATCTTCTTATTTTCTAAGAGACACACATTCATACTAATCACCCTTATAGCAGACTTGAACAAGGATTTTATATGAAGCTGCACCTGGTGACTCAGGCAGTTGGATTTGAAAAGCTCTGATCAGCAGGAAGCTGAATGGGCAAAAGAGATCAAGTGATCCAGGAAACTTGTGACACAGGGTGGTATTAGTACACTTTAACTCAGCAGTTTAGGGGGATAGTCTAATCAATTGGAGTTTCACCCAGTGTATGCAGTTGTGAGTAGCAAATTTGCAACTAATTTTCCCCCCATGCCCTTTTCTCCTTAATTAAGTTATTGAAAAAAAGACTTTTACTCTCTGTTTTTGTATATTGTGCTGGATTACTTTCATAATCTATCTTGGAAGAGAGGCAGGCTTCATTGCTTGCTTAGAGATTCTCTATGGATTTTTAAAAATTTTCCCAATCTTCCAGTTTCTCTACTCTTCGTGATTTTGTATGTGTGAACATTTAGTTTCATGGCTTCTGTTATTTTGTTGGTTATCCAAGCCTGCCTCTCTTCCACAGTTAGTATCCTTGCTCTTCACTTGTACATACTTCAGAACCACACTGCAAAAATTATAAAAAAAAAACTGTTTGAAAGTCTTCCACTGTTTCTCAATGATCTCATTGTGTAACCTGTGTTTCAAGTTTATGCTAACCAACTCTGGGTGGCATGGTTTAAATTTAAGCTTAAACATACAGCATGGTTACAGGCCATTTCACCCATGAGTCTGTGTTGCCCAATTTTCCTATGCCCCTGTATGTTTTGAATGGTGGGAGTAAACTGGAGTCCCTGGGGGAAACCCACATGGGGAGAATGTACAAACTCCTTACAGACAGTATGGGATTTGAACCCTGGTCCCAATTGCTGGTGTTGTAAAGGTGTTGTGCTAACTCTGCCCATCACCTCCAGCTTGCCTGATTCCATCTATCATGTTCTACCCTCTCCTTCTTGGTTCTTTATATTGGCCACCACACTCTCTCATGTTACAAGGACACAGTGTGAAATATTGTTTATCCCATTGCTCCACAAATGCTGGCTGGGTTCCTCTTGGAGTGTGGTTTTGGTCCAGATTCCAGCATCTGTAATCTCTTATATCTCCTTGTCAAAGGGCTCACTAAAGTTCCTGTAAATCATTAACTGCATCCCCTAATTTATACACTTTGTTAATTAATTACATCTAATTTTTCACTATGAAAGTAAATGTTTTGCTTCTTAAAAAAAATTCCTTCTCCTGCTTTTCTCATTTCTTTATATTTTCCTCATATTGCTGCTTTTTCATGTATTATTTGTTTTCTGTCCAGTTGTACATTTAATGGAGTTTAGTATTTGTTGCTTATTACTTATATTTGCTCTTTATTTAATGTCTTTTCACTCTCCTATTTAGCAACATAAAGGACATTCATTCAGTTCTGGAAGTGTCCGTTTTTGATGAAGACCGGGATCGGAGAGCTGACTTTCTTGGCAAAGTTGCTATACCTTTGCTATCTGTAAGTTTAGTCTGGTGATACATTGTTTTTCTTACTTAGTAGAATTCCAGTTGTATGTCTGTCGTTTCTCGAGCAAGGTTCGCAGTAATAATACTAAAATTCTAGCATGCCCAATCCACAACTGTGTGGAATCCCATGATAATTTAATTTTTGACAGTCTTGGTGCTGGGAATGAACAGGTACTTGTCAGATTTGCCACAGTTGTTTTGGGTTGTCTGTCAGTTTCAGCAGCTTGGGGTCAAAGGTTGCTGGGTGTGTGTATTCAGCAGAGACTGAGAGACAGACGGCTGTCATGTCCTTTTCCCACAGATTCAAAATGGTGAAGAGAAAGCCTACGTGTTGAAAAACAAGAATCTGACAGGGGCAACAAAGGGGGTCATCTATCTTGAAATGGATGTGATTTTTAATGTTGTAAGTGTTAACTTTGTCTCTTTAGACTTGATATAAACTTTTTTTTTGTTGGTTATATTGCATTGGTGAGCAATTTTATGTTACATAAAACATTTTATTCTGCTTTGTGTTCTTTTTCTCTCTTTGTAGATGGCCAGTGTAAATATTGAACAATTCTTTTCACAGTTCTAAGATTTCCATGGGAAATATTTAACACTGAGACTGAAATATTTTTTGTCTGTCTGTGATACTATGCAGGTAAGAGCAAGCATAAGGACCATCACTCCCAAAGAACAGAAGTATGTTGAAGAGGAACAAAAAATCTCCAAAGAAGTAAGATTGCTACATTGAATTTTTTTTTCAAATTCATATTATCCCAACAATCTTTCAAAACCTGGATCCAGAGTAATATCAATGATTCTATTTGCACATTGAAGTTTCTTTAAGGCTTTTACCTTTCACATCAATAGTATCCAAAGAAGTGTCACAATGGCATGTTTTACTCTTTGGCACCATGCTTCAATTATATAAATCAATGAAAAATAGACACACTCTGAACTTAGACTGAAGATTTGACATAAAACTGTTGTAATATGTACTGTGCTTACAGTTGATTTAACTTATTTTAATGTTTCAAACCTTTTAAGTTCATTATTAAAATTTGAATAAACTAATTGTTTCTCAGTTTCAGAGGTTAAAGAACTGTATAATTTTGATAGATGAGAGAGCTGTGGATTGGACTTTAATGTCTTCCTGAGATGTACAGACTTTGATGGGTGGACCTTGTTATGCTGCTTACATCAGACAATTACACTGTGCCAGACATGGTGCTGGTCTGGGCTTTATTACTTAACTCTGCGATTGCCTGGCCAAGACTTGTCCAAGCTGGAGTGTGGGACTGGAACAGACCTTGGACAAAACAAAATGTACAATAACCAGTAGTTTGTGTGTGGGGGAGCCGAAATCACATTATTAGATATGATTACCAATATACCATAGATGCGTAGCTCAGTCTTTTGATGCAGGAGCACCTCATATGCAGGTAACATTGGTTTCTTTTTCCTGACTTCTCCCTATCTTAAGCCAGTGTGACTTCACGACATGATTTATCACTTGATCTTGATTCACTGCTTTTTTCTGCCTGAAAGATAGTCCACGAAGATGTCATTGACACTAGTGCTCAAAAATGCATTAGCCACTGAAGATCCTAGATGACTTTTGGTTTTACCTAAGCCAGCACCTCATGGCAATTTGGTCATTGTTCAGCATTGACTCACTCACTCTGGTCATTCCCATCATTTTCTGCAGAATCAAGTATCCCCTTGACTCCAGAAAGATTTGGCCTAGCTTTGCTTTGTTCAAAACTTTTCTAAATAATAAACAGGTGTTTCTGTCGGCAGAATCACAAACGACAATGAGGAAGTGTACAGGAGGGAGATAGAACAGCTCGTTGAATTGTGTAATGAAACAACCTTGCACTCAATGTCAGAAAATCAAAGGAGATGATTGTGGACTTCAGGGGAACACAATCCAGTCCTCATAAGGACTCTGTAGTGGAGAGGTCAATAACTTTAAAATTCCTGGGTGTCAACATCTCCGAGGATCAGTCCTGGAGCCTCCACTTTGATGCAATCACAAAGAAGACTTGCCAGTGGATATTCTTTGTGAGGTGTCTGAGGAGATTCGGTATGTCACTGTGGATTCTCATAAACTTCTACAGGTGTACCGTGGAGAGCATTCTGGCCGGTTGCATCACTGCCTGGTATGGAAGCGCCAACTCTCAGCACAGGAATAAACTCCAGAGTGTTGTTAACTCAGCCTGCAACATCACGGACACTAGTCTTTACACCATTGAGGACATCTACATGAGATTGTGTCTTAAAAAAGCAGGATTTATCGTCAAAGACCCCCACCACACAGGCCATGCCCTCTTCACTCTGCTACAATCGGGGGTGGGGGGGGAGAAGCCTAAAGCCTAAAGACGAGCACTCAATGGCACAAGGACAGCTTCTTCCCTGCTGCCATCAAATTCCTGAATAATCAATGAACCAAAGACATTGCCTTAGTTTTTGTGCACTATTTATTTATAGTAATGTTGTAACAATGTTTATACTGTGATGTTGCCACAAAACCAAATTTTATGGCTTGTTCATGACAATAAATGCCAATTCTGAATAGTTTAATAAAATAATGCAGTTCAACAAAGACACATTTTCGAAATAATCTGAGTTTTGGCAGCATCTCCTCAACTATTCACAAAACCATGGTCCACCATTTTAAAAAGAGACATTCCCCACAGATTTGGGTGCTCAAATGATGGACATCGTTGTCAATGGGAAGGTAACAAAATGCCTGTTCGATAGCGGTAGAATTGAAAACTTGGTGCACCCAAATGTGGCTCGGACTCTAAAACTCATAATTCACCCCATGAACTTTTCTATCGGTTTTGCTGCCCAGGACCGCTCCGTCACGGCCCTTGGGCGCTATTCAGTGAAATTGGTGGGGGGGGAGGGGGGAAACATACCAAGGGTACAGGCTCCTGGTTATGCCCCAGCTCTGTGTAGAGCTCATCGAAAGAACCAAAGACTTGTTGATCCAAACCAAGGCTTTTATTAGCAAAAGACCAGAGCTCTTCACAGGTGGCCGACCAGTCCGGAATGATCCGACCTGGCTAGGGACACAACCCTTTAAGGCCCAGACAATAAGTGTGGCTTAGCTCTCAGCCAATCGCTGTAAGCATAGTCTAGATACAGTAACTATATACACTATGTACATTGGTGATAGATCTGTACTATCACACTCTGTGCTCCAGTCTTCAGGGCTGGACTTCCAGTGCCACCTCCAAAGCCTCACCCTCACCTTCAGCGGGCCCTTAACTACCCCACCCCCACTCACACTCCACAGCACATCATCCCAGAACACATACGCCTACCAATGGATTTGCCCATCCCCCACACACTCAAGGCCCTCTGCAGTGGCCTTGGGCTTTTCTCTTACTACTCCCAATGGGTCCCCCGGTTTTCAGATAAGGTCCACCCACTGGCTCAAGCCTCCACCCTCTCCCCCACCCCAACCCTTCCCCGAGGCACAAGCAGCTTTTGCTCACATTCAGGCAGGACATCACCAATGCCACAATGCATGCCATGGATGAGACCCCATTCCAGGTGGAGTGCAATGCCTCTGATGTTGCCCTCATGACCAACCTCAACCAAGGGAAGGGGGGCTGACCCATGGCATTCTTCTCCATGACCCTCCATGGTTCCAATCTCGGGCACTCTGCCACTGAAAAGGAGGCCCAGGTGATCATGGAAGCTGTTGGCCACTGGCACCACTACCTGGCAGGCAGGAGGTTTACCCTCTTCACCGACTAATGCACAGTGGCTTTCATGTTAAGCACCACCCACAGGGGCAGGATTAAGAATGACAAGATCTTGCGCTGAAGAGTCAAGCTGGCCATGTTCAGCTACAACATCTAGTACAGACTGGGGAAGTTCAATGATTCCCCCGACACCCTGTCCTGGATGTGCACCACTTTGCAGTCTGACCAACTGCAGGCACTTCATGACACCCTTTGCCACCCGGATGTTACACACCTGTACCATTTCATCAAGTCCCCTTCACCGTCCAAGAAGTCTGGACCATGACCAAGTCATGCAGGGTCTGTGCAGAGTGCAAACTGCGCTTCTTCTGCCCGCCACAAGCCCACATCATCAAGGCCACTTGGGCCTTCGAACGGCTTAGCATCGACTTCAAGGGCCCCCTGCCTTCCACGAATAAGAATGTCTACTTCCTTGAGGTCGTAGACGAACTTTCCCATTTTCCCTTCGCCATCCCTTGCCCTGACACCTCCACAGCCACCATTATCAGGGCACTGACACAGATCTTCACCATGTTCATATACCCGGCAATCGTCCACAGTAATTGGGGGTCTAGCTTGTGGTACCTGGTACCACAAGGCATTGTGGCTAGTCAAATGACCAGCTAAAACCCAAGGGGCAATGGGCAGGTGATGCGCGAAAATGGGGTGATCTGGAAGGCAGTTCTCCTGGCCCTGAGATCCAAAGGCTGGTCCATTAACTACTGGAAAGAGGGCCTCCGCTAGGCACTCCATGCCATTAGGTCGCTCTTGTGCATGGCAACAAATCAGACCCCTCACGAAGACCTTTTCATGTTCCTCAGGAAATCGGTGACTGGGGTCTCCCTCCCATCTCCAAAACATGTGGCCCCACAAGTCTGACCCGCTGGTTGAGCAGGTACTCCTCCTCCATGCCAACTAGAAATATGCCTATGTCAGATACCCCAGTAGCCGACTCTGGCTCCACCAGGGACCCCAACCCACCAGCACCACGACTACCTGGCTCAACCTCCCCACCATGGGTACCCTTGGCCCACCCAGGGTTCAACCTCCTCCCTCCACCCCTCCAGAGAGCCCCACTCCTAGCAGACCACATCCACCCAACCACCCTCCCCCCCACGGACAGACGTACAGATAGACACCACGCTGCCCACACCAATGCCCGCCAAGGTTACGCTGGACCCAGCCAACCCTCAGGCAGCAACCTGATGAGGAGTCAACCCTTTGATGGTCCCTGAGGTGAATGTGGTGATACGACCACCAACCTACTGCAGGGGGTGATCTCTGTACTTGCAGGAAGACCACCTAAGGGGCTGACTCCACTTGGCCAGCTATCAATCAGCCAACCTGAAAAGACCCCTAGGGGGCTGACTCCACCTAGCCAGCTGTCAATCAGCCAACCTTAATATAAACCTGAGCCAGTCACATGGGGAGCCACCAAGGCTTGAATTGGTGTTCAGACTTTTACTGGAATAAAGCCTGTTGTACAGTCTTTGAGTTTGTGGTTGCTTGCTGCAACCTCAGCGCATCACAATGACATCACATACAACCTTGAGATTCTTTTTGTTTTGAGGGTGAGTCAGAATTACCACTTATTGGTTGTGCAAACACAACTGTGCACAGCATATACATGTAAACAGAGCAATTAACTGAGAAAACACTGTACATTTTGGAGGGGGGAGGAAACTGGAGAACCACGCAAGTCACAAAAACAACATACAAATACCTTGGACAGTGCTGGATTTGAACCTTGATCACTAGTGCTGGCACTGCAATAGCATTTTGCTAACTACTACACTAACTGTGCCACTCAGGCAATTCCTGAGTGATTCCTTGGGTTCAAAACTGCCTTGCTTTCATTTTGTTTTCCTTAATTCCATTTATTTGTCCCTCCCCCTATATTTATAATTTCTAATATTTAATATTTCTCCTGATAAGCTTAGTTCTACAGAATTGGATCCAAATTTATTGTCATGAACTTTGTTGCTTTGTGGAAGCATTAAAGGTGCAAATATTGCTATAAATTACATTTTAAATATATAAATTATTCGTGCAAAAGATAAGAAAGTGAGGTAGTGTCTGGTTCATTGTCCATTCAAAAATCTGATGACAGTGGAAGAAGCTGTTTTTATGCCACTAGGTGTTTGTCTTCAGGCTCCTGTACCTCCGTCCTGATGGTAGCAGAGTGAAGAGGGCATAGCCTGAATGGTGATGGTCCTTGAAGATAGAGGCTGCTTTCTTAAAACACTGTCACTTGTAGATATCCTTGATGGAGTGAAGACTAATGCCCATGATGGCACTGGCTGAGTTCACAATTCTGTAGTTTTTTCCTGTCTGGAGCATTGGTATACAGGCAGTGATCATCCAGTCAGAATGTTCTTCATGGCACAGCTGTAGAAATTTGCAAGAGTCTTTGGTAACATCCCAAATCTCCTCACGAGTCTTCTTCATAATTGCATCGACATGATGGTCCCAGGACAGATCTTCAGAGATGTTGACACTGAGGAATTTGTTCTTAACCCTTTCGACTGCTGACCCTTGGATGACGACTGGTTCATGTGTAATGCAACTGACTGCACTCAGAGACAAGTGAGGAGTGCAAACAGGCTTTTAATAGCTTACAATCAATGGCCAGTTGGCACAATGTCCTCAGGTGAATAAGAGGTAAGGTGGAAAAACCAGGGTTTATATTGGGGTAGGTGAGGGTGGAGCCAGGAGAGAAGCCAGCAATTTGAACAATACACAGTGAATTCCAATTCACTGCAAATCCCTTCCTTCTGAATTGAGCCTGTAGGTGAAAAGCCGAGACCATACATTCAAAAAAACATAATACTTTACAAATATTTACAAGTCTGTCAGGGGGCCTGGTAATTCTGGTTGAGCGCTGCAGTCCTGGAGGACTTTGAGCTTCCCAAATCTCCTGGACCCCCTGTGGTACAGGATCAATGGGTCTCGAAGGCTCCGTCGCGGGTTGTGGGATGGATTGGTCCACTTCTTGAGCAGTGTCCTCCAGGACCCTGAATGGGGTACTCGGTAGTCCCTGGCACACGAGGCATTGCTCAGTTCAAGCAGGTGCCAGGTCTCTGATCGAAATGGTGTCCTCTCGGCCGTAAGGGTATGCCATGTAGGTAAACGTTGAATTGGCGTGCAGCAGATGCACCCCTCGATCAGGGGGTCTGTCATGCTCCTCCTCACATCCTTTCTCAGCAGGACTGGCCCTGGTGCCATTAACCAAGCCAGGAGAGTAGTGCCAGACATAGATTTCCTCTGGAATGTAAATATAACTCATGAGGAGTTGTGTTGGTCGCCGTGGAGAGGAGCGACCATCTAGAGTGGAGCACCATGGGTTGGACTTCTTGCCAGTGTGAGTCTGGAAGGCCTTTGGTCTGGAGAGCCAATTTCACGACCTTCCATACACTCACGTTCTTTTTCAACTTGTTTTTCAGCTTCCTCTTGACAGAGTATCTGGAGTTTCATTGAGAGTATCTGGCCTCTATGCTATGTCACAATTCTAGGTGGAGAGTTACTACAATTTGCTACATATATAATGTGATTAATCATTTTTATATTAAAAAAAAACCCCAACCTCCCCAACCACGCAACTAATGCCCTCCCTCCCTCTTCCCCAACTACAAAAGAGAAAAAGATCTTTATCTAATACAATCACTTTTAAAACTTTAAAGCTTCTTGGCTGCAGGAGCCGGGCATCCACTGGAGCAGACCAAGACTTCACATTTTAACATCAATAGTTTTGAATTATTGGCTCCAAACGTTGGCGAAGAAAAAATATTTATCTCTTAAATTATATGTAATAGTTTCTGAAGGAATGCAGGCTTTCAATTCATTATAACCATCTTTTCATCCCTAAATTCGAGTCTGATTTCCATGTAATAGCTAAACACTTTTTACAAACTGCCAATGATGTCCAAAAATTCAATATGATACATATTCAATTTCAATTTTAAAGGTATTGATTTAATATCTCTTAGTAAAAACAACATTGGGTGAAAACGTAAATTTACTTTTAATATCTGCTCTAAAAATAATTTGCATCCAAAAACTTTTAACCTTCGGATGTCCTCGTCGAATGAGAAAACTTACCTACCTCTTGGCTGCATCTATAAATCTGAAGACTAAGTTGAAAAGTTTTCATTTTATTCAGAGTCAAATACAATTGATGTAAAAATTTGTACTGCACTAATCTATAACGTACATTTATTACCTTAGTCATACTACCTTTACACATATTTCTCCAAACATTTTCATCAATCTTTCTATATTCATACTACCTTTACACATATTTCTCCAAACATTTTCATCAATCTTTCTATCTAAATTCAATTCCCATTTCATTCTTGATTTATGCTCAGGTTTAGACATTTTATTTTGAAACAATTTATACATTTCAGAAGTGAATTTTTTCGAGTCATCTTTAGTAAGTAATGATTCTAAAGAAGGTTGTCTAGGTGGTTTTAAATCATGACACAATTGTTCTGAAAGTGGGGAAGTTGTAAACCTCCCAATTCAAATTTTTCCAGAGAAACCCTATTCATCTTCCCTTTCCACAAAAATTTATGTATAACTAAATTTAAATCTTTAAAAAAATGTTGGGGTATGAAACAAGGAATAGAGTGAAAAAGGCACTGTACTCTTGGGAAAATATTCATTTTAATACAATTCACTCTTCCCATCAAAGTAATAGGTAAGTCATTCCATCTTTCTAAATCTTTTTTAATTTTCTCAAATAATGGAACATAATTTAACGTATAAATTTTTGTCAATTTTAATACCTAAATATTTAATTGCATTTTTAGTCCATCTAAGTTGAGCAACCTCTTTACACTGATCATAATTCACTTCCACCAATGGCATCACTTCACTTTTATCCCAATTAATTTTATAATCCGACATCATACCATAATCCTGCAATCTTTTATACAGTACGGCTAATGGATTTTGTGGATCTGTCATCTAAATTAATACATAATAAAAGATTTGTATTCTTCTTTATTTACTATTATTCCCTTAATTTCATTTTCCTGTCTTATCCATTGTGCTAATGGTTCAATTGCTAAAACAAACCATGCAGGAGATAAGGGACAACCTTGCCAATCTTGTTAAAGGAAAAGGCAAGGAAAGTTGTTTATTAATCACTCTAGCCATTGGATTACTATATAAAGCCTTAATCCAGTTAATAAACATTTGGACCAAACTGAAACATTTTGTAAAACTTTAAACAAATAATCCTATTCTAATCTATCAGATGCCTTCTCTGCATCTAAAGATAAAACCAACACCAGCTCTGATTGTTTTTGAGCACTATGTATTAAACTAATCAATTTTGCTACATTATCAACCGAATATCTATTCTTAATAAATCCAGATTTATCTGAATGAACCAATATAGGTAGATATTCATTTATTCTATTTGATAAAACTTTAGCTACAATTTTGTAATCACATTTAACAACTATATAGGTCTATAAGATTCTGACTTCAATAAGTCTGAATTGAATTATAATGCATCTTTTTATTTTCCAATTTTAACTTTTTTCCATATTTAAACATGACATCAAGAATGGAGAATGAATCTAGGTTTGTATTGTATATTTTCAATCTTTCTTTGCAAATGGACTGACATTAAGAAAAAAATCAATTCTAGTATATGAGTCAAATCGATAAGAATAAAATGAATAGTCTCTTTCTCTAAGATTCATTCATCTCCAAATATCAACCAAGTTCAATTCTTCCATCAATATCAATAATTTTTTTTGCCATTTTCATTTTAGCCACGGATTTTGTAGATTTATCTAAGGTCAGATCTAAACAACAGTTAAAATCTCCACCAATTAATACATTCCCATCTGTTTGTGCTACATGAAGAAAGACATCTGAAATAACATTTTCATCAACATTTGAGGCATAAATATTCATAAAAATCCAAGATTCTGAATAAATTTGACAGTTCATTAATAAAAATCTACCAAAAGGTCAGTAGTTACCGACTGTAACTTAACTGGTAATTTTTTATTAATTAAAATGGCTACACTTCAAGCTTTAGATTTAAACAATGAAGCAAAAACCTGGCCCACCCACTCCATTTTCAATTTTTGATGCTCTAGAGCAGGGGTGTCAAACTCAAATTCACAGAGGGCCAAAATTAAAAACTTGGACTAAGTCGTGGGCCAAACTAAATATTTATTGAAAATTTTCAACAACATCTGCATGTTTTCTCTTCTTTCAACATATGTAATGTTAAACTTTTTCTTATTAAAATAAATGTTTAATAATAGTTTTGGTTAAACTCTTTCCAGAAGAAGCATTAACAAATGAGAAATAAAATATTCAATAAATAATATTTCTCTATAGCCTTTAAGCTCCTTTTAAATATTTTTTTTTCACAAGCCAACAAGTCAGAAATATAACAACTTGCTTCAATGACAAACAGGTTTGTATTTTAAAATGATGAACATATAGTCTGCCTCCCACCTGTCTTGAAAGGTCCTGTTTTCTGTCTTTCATTTGGCCATTTTTCGTAAGGGGTTTATTACATGTGAGTTAGGCGACAGGTCGCAGATACTAATGCAAGTAAAGAGAGGAGGTGGGGGCGATTAGCGAGCTGACGGGCCGGCACCAACGCATTAGCTGTCCATGCGCTATACTGGCACGGTGACCAGCGGGCCAGCTCTAATACATATTTGATATGATCTTGTGGGCCAAATATAATTATATCATGGGCCAAATTTGGCCTGCGGGCCTGAGTCTGACATGTGTGCTCTAGAGAGTTCTTGATCCTAAGCAAAGGGGATCTAGATGATGGGAGGCCAAGCTCCACTGCATGGGTATTAATGCTCCTGGATAAGTGCTCACTTGCTCACACACAGACTGCCTCTCTTCTCACTCATTTCTCCTCTACCTTACCTGCCATTCCTTCATGTTTCATTTTCCAGTACATGAGCTCAGTCGCATGACATCCTAGCCATGGTTTCACACTTAACCATTTAACAATATTATTGTATTGAAACTGTTGTTGTAGTTTTCTTTTAGAAAATAACCAGTTTGGCTGCAGCAAGTAGGAATTTTGGTGTCTATGTACATTCTACTTATATGTATGACAATAAATTTACCATCATTATTATTATTATCAATTACATTCCCAGTGCCTGGCAGAGCTAATATAAACCAAAATCTTCAACTTCATCTGCCCCATAAAAATCTTCTAGCTCTAGAGACAGGCTGGTAAACAAGAGGTCTGCAGATGCTGAGAAACTAGAGTAATGCTCAAAGCACTGGAGGAACTCAGCAGGTCACCAGCATCCATGGAAAACAAAAGACAGTTGATGTTTTGAGCTGAAAACCCTTCATGACATGAAGTGTCAACTGTCTATCGGATTCCATGGATGTTGCCTGACCTCAAGCGCTGTGTGTTTTGATCTGGAGAATGGCCTTTTTGACCTCTAACAAGAACACTGTTTTCACCTTTTCTTTAGGTGCTTAAACATTTTTTTAAATTCTCTTTGATTTTATCATAACAATCGTTTTCCATGCATCCTGATTACCTTTTTAACTTCCCCACTACACCTTTTGCGCTGCAGATTAATCTCCAAGTGCTAACAGAGAAAACACTTGGTGTGAAACCTTTCCAACTCTTTTCCGTGCCTGCCTCCCAATCATTATAATTGAAGAGCTGTTTCTAGTTAATTTTTGCCAAATCCTCTATTAGCCTTAAAAAAATGGCCATGCCCAGATTTCTATAAATCTGCTGAATTGAACTGAATATTGATAACTGCCAAAATATCCTCCCTTTGCAATTCTTCTACATGCCTCAGTTCATAAATCAGTAAAGGAAACCTGCTATAGACAGGATTAAACAATCTTATAGCCAACAGATCAAAGTTCTGCAGTCGTGTGGCATCTAACACACAGGAATAGAAATGGTTTGAAGAATATGCCAAACTGTTGGTGCAACCCAACATATGTGTGCTAAAAACAAAGCATTTAGTCAGAAGTACTTGGCGAATGATTTATCTCAGCTTCTTCTTCAGATTTGCGCCATCACAGAAGATAAAATGTAAACAATTCAATTCATTCCATGTGATACCAAGTTGTGGCTGAGAGTCTTGGCACAGCAGAGCTTCCTCGACTAGAAAACGTCCTAATGTAGTTCTATGATCTTACATATGAAAATGTGACATGTTTGTGGCATCCATTTGCCCAAGTGCAAAATTGGCCAAATATTTCCTGTCCACAAAAAAAAGCACAAATCTAATCACATTATCAATTGGCTCACTCTCCTCAGCAAACTGATGTGAAGTGTTATTAGAATTGTTATCATTTTGTACTTATTAATGAATAACAGGTCACCAAACTCCAGTTTGGATTTTGCTCAGACTACATCAGATCATAGTACAGACTTGGTGCAGATATAGGCCAAAACACTGAAATTGGGGTGAGAGAAGATTTCTTGTCCTTGAATCTAACATAATATTTGACTGAGTGTGGCAATAAGGAGCATGCTAAATTGAAGTGAATAGACATCAAGAGGAAAATGGACCAGTAGCTGAGGTCGTATCTTTAATGTTATGGTTCTTGGAGGTTAATCATGCTACACAAATTTCTCAGAACGAGGAGTCACGTAATGAAGCAGTGACCGGTAGGAGAATACTAGCCTTCTCCAGAAAAGAAGGAAAAAAATGAAGAAACATCAAAGTCCCAGACACGCAAATCACAACAAATAAAAAGTAAAGGTGTGGAGAAAATGGTACCTAAGAAAGAAAAGCCAAAAGCAACTGGAAGAAAAGAAGAAAGAAAGATGCCGGAAGAGACATGTGAAGGTCTTACCTGCATGAAAATGCAGGGACCTGCTGTGGAAAGAGGAGCCCACTCCCCAAGGTTAGTGGAGACCCCATAGGGTTGCGAACCACTAACCGCAGGACTGCAAAAGTGGATCACGGAGCCAAACAGGTGCACAACAGCGCATACATGATGCCTCATGCATGCGCGATGCGCACGACAAGGACAACACCAACTATGAAACTTGACAGCACGAACAGCTGAGAGAGGCCCGACAGCAGGGCTCCCAGCTGGAAGATAAAGTAAACAACGGGAATGGGAAGGGTGAGAATGAAAAAAGGAAACTAGAGGCACAACACAATAGATAACCAACCCAGAAGAAGAGAACCAACATCAAGACGCCATGGAAAAAAAAAATTCCCAACAAACTGAGACAAGCAGCTCAACAAGAAAGTCAGAAGAGACACAGATACAAGGAAGAGAAGTAGAAGACACAACCCCAAGTGCAAACACAGAAGAAGAAGTAGAAGAAGAAGAAGAACAAGCTCTGTACAAAGGAATAGAAGGTAAAATGAATGGACAGTACATAGATTAAAAAAAATTTCAAGAACAAATGAAAGCATTAAAAGAATGGCTGACACTAAAATTTAGTGAAATGAAAAGAAAAATGAAAAGTACAGAAGAAAATGTGAGTAGAATAGAACTGGTCATAACAGATGTAGGGAAAAGATTAGAAAATGTGGAAGAACGTGTAATGGCGGTAGAAATGAAAGTGAACGACTTAAAAGAAAGTGACAAAAAAGTTAAAGAAACACAAGAGTTGTTAGCTCAGAAGATAGATATAATGAAAAACTATAGTAGGTGAAACAATATAAAGATAGTGGGCCTTAAGGAAGATGAAGAAGGCAAAGATATGAAAGAATTTATCAAAAAATGGATACCAAACATCCTGGGAATGCCAGAAATGCAGGAAGGAATGGAAATAGAAAGGGCACACAGAACATTAGCCCCGAAACCACAGTTACAACAAAAATCAAGATCTGTTTTAGTAAAATTTCTGAGATACAGGACAAGAGAAAATATATTGGAGAAGGCAATGAATAAAATGAGAGAAAACAAAAAAACCACTGGAATACAAAGGACAAAAAAAAATTTCTACCCAGACATAAGTTTTGAGCTCCTGAAGAAGAGGAAGGAATTTAACGCAGCAAAATCGATCCTATGGAAGAAAGGCTATAAATTTATGTTAAGATATCCAACGGTGCTTAAAATAGTTATCCCGGGGCAGAAAAACTGACAGTTATCGGATCCAGAGAATTTGCAGAACGCCTGCAAGACAGAAAGAGAGATGAAGTGATGTAACAAGAACAAAGAATGACAAAAAACTACATATAAAGAAGTAAAAATAATGTATCTTCTTCTTTGGCTTGGCTTCGCGGACGAAGATTTATGGAGGGGGTAAAAAGTCCACGTCAGCTGCAGGCTCGTTTGTGGCTGACAAGTCCGATGCGGGACAGGCAGACACGATTGCAGCGGTTGCAGGGGAAAATTGGTTGGTTGGGGTTGGGTGTATAAGTAAGAACTAAAGGAGGGAAGAAAAGGGAAGTAAGGGAGAAGGAGTAAAAAAAGAGGAGGGGGGGTTAAAAAATAAATAATTAGAAAAAAGAGAAGAAAAGAGGGGGAGCTTTGTTGTAATGTGAAGATAAAAGTCTTTTCTGGAGGGGGTTGGTTGGGAGAGAATAACAGTCACTGTGAAATCAGTTCACACTTGCGAATGGGTTCGCAGTCCGAATGGAGAGGGGAGTTGTGGTTGCCAAGCAAGGGGCGACTCAGAGAGTGGGGGGACATTTGGGGTTAAGGGAAGTTTAGGTGTGGGAATGGTTGAAATATTTTATGTTTTAGAAGTGTTGTCATACAATGCGTTTAAAAAAAGAAAACTGAGAAATGGAAATGGGGAAAAGGGGAAAAGTGGTGGTGAGGAAGTGGAAATGTGATGTAAACAAAGTATGAAATGGCCATGTTGAACTAAATGACTATAAATATTAATGGAATACATAACCAAATCAAAAGGAAGAGACTATTAAATTTTCTGAAAAAAGAAAAAATAGATATAACATTCATGCAGGAAACACATCTAACTGAAGTGAAACACAAGAAATTAAGGAGAGACTGGGTAGGGCACGTAATGGCAGCATCATATAACTCAAAAGCCAGAGGTGTAGCTATATTAATCAATAAAAATGTACCAATCAAAATAGAGGAGGAAATAATAGATCCAGCAGGGAGATATGTAATGTTAAAATGTCAGATATATTCAGCACTCTGGAATTTGGTCAATATATCTGCACCTAATGAAGAGGATCAAAAGTTTATGCAAGATATTTTTTTGAAGATTGTAGATACGCAGGGGAATATATTGATAGGAGGGGACTTTAACCTTAATTCGGATTCAAAGATGGATAAAACTGGACAAAAGACTAGCAGAAAGAACAAAGTAGCCAAATTTATGGTTAAATCAATGCAGGAAATGCAACTTTTGGATATATGGAGGAGACGACACCAAAAGGAGAAGGAATACTCATATTATTCAAGTAGACATAAAACATACTCAAGGATTGATCTGATCCTGTTGTCAGCCCATATGCAAGGGAGAGTTAGGAAAATGGAATATAAAGCTAGATTGTTATCTGATCACTCGCCCCTGTTATTAGCAACAGAGCAGGAGGACATCCCACCAAGAACATATAGATGGAGATTAAACTCCATGCTACTTAAAAGACAAGAATTTAGAGAATTTATTGAGCGCTAAATTAAAATGTACTTTGAAATAAATACGGAATTAGTGAAAAATAAATTTATATTATGGGATGCAATGAAAGCCTTCATCAGAGGGCAGATATCAAGTTATGTAACTAAGATGAAGAATGACTACAATCGGGAAATAGAACAGCTGGAAAGGGAAATAGTAAGTACAGAAAAAGAACTAGCAACAAGGGAAGATACAATAAAAAGAAGAGAATTGGCAGAGAAAAATAAAATACGAAACACTAAAAACGTATAAGGTGGAGAAGAACATAATGAAGATAAAGCAGAAGTATTATGAGCTAGGAGAAAGAAACGCACAAAATACTAGCTTGGCAGCTTAAAACAGAACAAGCTAAAAGAACGGTATTGGCATCAAGGAAAAAGGACAAACAAATTACATATAACCCAACAGAGATCAATGAAAACATCAAGGAATTCTACGAGTAATTATACCGAACTGAGAATGAAAGGAAAGAAGACAAAATCGATGAGTTTCTAGCTAAAACTGAACTACCGAAATTGCAAGAAGAGCAAAACAAATTGATAAAACCATTTGAAATAGAGGAAATATAGGATATATTAAAAAAGCTACCAAACAATAAAATGCCTGGAGAGGATGGACTCCCAATAGAATTCTATAAAACATTTAAAGACATTAATTCCTCCTCTCCTGGAAGTAATGAACCAGATTGAAGAAACACAAAACATGCCAGATTCATGTAAAAGAGCAATAATTACAGTAATACCAAAGACGGGGAATGATCCACTAACACCAGCATCGTATAGACCAATATCTCTACTTGATTCCGATTATAAGATAATAGCAAAACTATTAGCAAACAGATTGGCTGACTGTGTACCAAAAATAGTAAAACTAAATCAAACTGGATTTATTAAGAAAAGATGAACAACGGACAATATAAGTTCATTAACTTAATCCATGGAGTACAAGGAAATAAGACGCTAACAGTGGCGGTTGCTTTAGATGCAGAGAAAGCCTTTGACAGGGTAGAATGGAATTATTTATACAAAGTACTACAGAGGTTCAACCTACCAGAGAAATATATTAATTGGATTAAAGCATTATATAAGGGACCATTGGCGAATGTGACAGTAAATGGATATATATCGAACCAATTTAAATTAAGCAGGTCAACTAGGCAAGGATGTCCACTATCCCCATCACTGTTCGCTTTTGCTATAGAACCCTTGGCAGAACTGATAAGAACAGAAAATAAAATAAAAGGGATAAAAGTAAAAAAGAATGAATATAAAATCAGTCTATTTGCAGATGACATCATAGTATACTTAACAGAACCAGAATTAGCAATAAAAGAATTACATAAGAAATTGAAGGAGTATGGAGAAATATCGGGGTACAGGATCAACGCAAATAAAAGTGAAGCGATGCCAATGAATAATGTGGATTTCACAAAGTTTGAGAAAGAATCACTATTTAAATGGCAAACACAAGCAATCCGATACCTAGGTATAAGACTCAATAATAATCTAGGCCATCTATATAAATTAAATTTGTATTAATGAAGAAAGTACAAAATGACTTAGAACATTGGAAAGATTTACCACTAACACTGATAGGAAGGGTAAATTGCATTAAAATGAATATCTTCCCAAGGATACAATACCTATTTCAATCATTACCAATTCCCTTAACAGAGAAATTCTTCAATGAGCTAAAGAAAATAATAAGGAAATTCTTATGGAAAGGGTTGGAAACTAAGGATAGCGCTAGATAAATTAGCAGAATGGTACAAACAAGGGGGTTTACAGCTACCAAACTTTAAGAATTATTATAGAGCAGCACAATTAAGATATCTATCAGATTTTTATCAAATAAGGGAAAAACCAGATTGAACCAGGTTAGAACATATACTTTATAAGTGGGTTGAAAAACTGGTGCAACATAGAATTTCCCAGTACTGCACCATCTGCTCAACATTTGGAAGAAGATTCACATAGAGAGGAAAAAAAACAAAATATCAACAACCATAATTATTATTGATGCAAAATCAACTAATCCCTTTCACAATAGATAACCTTTCCTTTAGAGAATGGGAGAGAAAAGGGATCAAAAGAATAGAAAATTGTTTTTGGGAAATAATTTATTATCTTTTGAACAAATGAAGTACAAATATGGAATAACTCATGGTACAATGTTTGTATACCACCAACTGAAAACCTACTTGAAGGACAAATTGGGAAGCAGGCTGAGGTTACTAGAAGGAAGCAGCTTTGAATATGTGATTACAGACACAGTGATAATTAAAAGAGTTATAATCAACATGTATATCAAGCTGCAAGAGAAAGAGAATGATGAAATAAGCTGTAAACCCCAACAAAAGTGGGAACAAGATCTAAACATAAAGATAAAAAATTAAAAATGAGAAAAGGTATGCTCCAGAACTATGAGAAATACAGTAAAGACAAGGTTACGCATGATACAATATAATTGGTTACCCAAGGCTATACAGCATGCCCCAAAAGTTAAATAAATGGGACTCAACGGTATCAAATAGATGTTTTTGCTGTAAGAAGGAATCGGGAACAACAGTTCATGCAATTTGGAAATGTGAGAAAGTGGAAAAGTTTTGGGAAGATCTAAATCAGGATTTAAATAAAATCACAAAAAGCAACATACCAAAAAATCCAGAGATCTTTCTTCTAAGTAATACAAGAAGTAAGGAATTAGGCCTCAAATTGGATGAAGCACAAAAAGGATTTATTATGATAGCTTTAGCTGTAGCAAAAAAATGTATAATGTCAACCTGGAAATCAAAAGAGAGCCTAAGAGTACAGCAATGGTACATAGAAATGAATAAATGTATTCCATTGGAAAAAATAACATATAATTTAAAAAATAAAGTCACATTATTTGAACAAATTTGGGAACCGTACATGGAATACAACAGAGAGGGCCTACTATGGACCTCCACCCCCTAAAATGATAGAATGAGAAGACAAAATGAACTAACCCAGTGTGTAAAAGTAGATGACACAACTTTCTTGTTTATTTTCATTGTGTGAGGACATTGTTTAATGGGTTTATTGTAATGTATATGTTGAACGTTTAGTGGGTAGGGAGGGGGGTGGGAAGGAGGGAGGGAAGGGAGGGGGAAAAAAGGGGAGAAAATGACACTGTATATTCAAGAGGGAAATGTTTGTATGTATTTTGGTTAATATGGTTCATAGTGTGAAAAATAAAATAAAATTTTTTAAAAGTTTTTCTCAGAACCTTATTCCTGGATCAATCACTTCTAGATACTACAGTTTATTTCCGATTAACCAAAATTCTGAACTTCCAAAAGATTTTTTGGGTGAGACATGACATCACAATTAGAAAAAAGTTGGAAAAAAATTACTCACTGTGCTCAGTGGGGCTACAGGGAATAAGTTTTACAAAGGAGATGTTTGTCCACGGGTTACACATTAAAGGAAAGGATAGCTCTGATTTTTTTAATTATAAATTGTCATTTATTTTTGCCATGAGTTACTGCAACTTGGTGATAAATTACATTGTGGCATTCACAGAATTTGAATTGAATACCACGCACCCACCCTGCTCACCCGAGCCACTCCCTCTGTCAAATACCCTTTCAGTGGGGTGACAGAAATTTTGCAGGAGAACGATCCCTGTGTCATCTCCTACCTCATAGATCAAGTGAGACCTCTGGCTCCCGGGCAGGTTTGGTGACAGCGGTGGAGAGGTGTCAGGGATCTGTGACAGCCGATACAAGTATTCTCCTGATGCTACTGAGAGTGGCTTTAGAGAAAGTTACCAAATATCCCAAAAATTCACTTAACTGAGCTAGGTTCAGTCCCAACCATTTCAGATAATCAGAAATGTATGTACTTCAATGTTTTTTTTTCCTTCCTGGGATCAGCTGCTGATAAATAAAGCTCAATTCCATTTTAATTGCTGTGTAAATGAAGCAAATATAGGCCATTTTTCTAGAGAAGTAGCAAGTAAGAAAGGCCAATCAGTGAGCATCAGCATACCACCAATGAGACCCTTACCACCAAAAACCTAACTGGACTAGCCAATAAATGCAAAGGCTACAAGAACAGGTCACAAATCAATAAATAAATGCAAACAATTCCCATGTACACTTACTTGGCATCACTCAAGATAAATGTGACATTCAAATGTATTTTTAGCTGTGTTTTTTTTATTTACCTTGCTCTGATTTTAACTTTCATTAATTTTTCTGGCTTCTTGACCAGCTGTCAAATATTTTTAACGATTTTCTAATTGTACATCCAGTTGACTGATTTCCCTAATAAGTTTGTTGGTTCCAACTCTTGGGACTAATCCATCAACATTCCTTGGCATTTAAGCACTTGTAGGTCAGGTGCTCAATGTAAGCCAATGAGTGAGATTTTTGGCCATCTACTGATTGTCAGTTTAAGCTTCCTCTCAATCTTGCATTTGTTTAGTGTTCTGGTAGACTGGGGTCTGATACACCTCATTCCTCTGGCATTGTGATACATATGTATTTATTAAAGTTTTCTTTTAAATTTAGGCATACTTACAGCACGGTAACAGGCCATTTCAGCCCAGGAGCCAGTGCGCCAAATTAACCTATTGGTGGGAGGAAACAGGAGCCCCCATGGAAAACCTATGCAGACATGGGGTAGAAGTATAAACTCCTTAAAGTCAGCGTGAAATTTGAACGCATCCCGATCGCTGGCGCTATAATGGCATTGTGCTGACTGCTATGCCAACTGTGCCACCCCAATGTTCTATACACTCTGTAGCACCAATTGGAATTGATGGGTGAATTTTTTTATTTCTTGAGTTAATATTTCAAAATCAATACAAATGCCTTTGAATTTTCAACTCAATTTTAAAAAATCTTAACATCAACATTTTTGAAGCAATTAGTCAGCATGATGGCCAAGGGCCGGTTAAAAAAAAATTCCGAAAATCTATTTCCTTGTAATTGATAAATTGCCTTTTTTACTCAGATTTAATCTGTATTCTTCATTAATTGGATTTTAGCTCCTTACAGTATTGTGTAACAGAGGAAAGTAAAATTAAGTCGTCAACCGTTAATACTCACCTAAGGGAGTGAAGGATCATAAACTAGAGTCTAGATTTTTTTAAATATAAGCACTAAAAGGTACACTTCTCCCAACTGGTTTTTGCCAATCAGGGAAATGATCTTGAATGCAGTATTAGGCTACTCATGAAATACATCATGTGTGGTGATTGCTTTTATATGCCTGGAATTGCCTCAGTTCATGCCTTGTGCTGGCAATAATTTAGAAATGTTACATTCAAGATCATTACAACTTACTTTGTGGCTTCTAATCTGAGACGTGCATTGCACTTTCATTGGGCAATTAGTATTTCTAATACATTTTTTAACATCTCTTGTCGACTTTTGGGATCCAAGTATATTTTAACAATAGCAACAATTGTTAACATTTATTCCAAATGTAATTATTATGCTTTCGCAACAGCAGCACTTCAGCCTTAATATTTTTGTTAAACTCTCCATCTGTGATGCAGCTGACTGGCTGCATCATGGTCTGGTATGGAGACACCAATACCGCTGAGCATAAAGCCCTGCAAAAAGTAGTGGACACAGCCTAGGGTATCACAGGCAAAACTCTCCCCCCATTGAGAACATCTACAGGGAACACTGCCATTGGAGAGCAGCAGTAATAAGGATACACACCACCCACTACATGCTATGTTCTTTCTGCTGCCATTAGGAAACTCACACCACCAGGTTCAGAAACAGCTGCTCCCCCTCCACCATCCGACTCCCCAACAACAAACTCAATCAGGGCCCTACTTAATAACTCTTACTTTTGCACTTTACTGATTTCTCTCTCTTTCTCTCTCTCACACTGTGTTGCACTGTCAGTTTGTTTACTTTTCTTTATTTGTTTAAATGTGTACATTGAGTATATTTTTTTGCATTACCAGTAAGTGGTAACTCTGCCTTGCCTACAGGAAAAATAATATGAATGTTGTATGTGATGTCATGTGTGTAATCTGACAATAAAATCTGATCAAATCTAATCTTGGCTCAGCTGTATCTTTACCCTGGAACCAAGCAGTATCTATGGAGGCCCCACTGAGTTCCTCCAGCAACTTGTCTTTGCTCCGGGCTATAGAATCTGGGGCCTCTTGTGACTCCAATCATCAATTACACTTTTGTAAAATGCCTTACAATATCAGCTAAGCCAAGGGAGCAGAGGAAAAGCAGATATTCATGAAGGTGCCCTGTCTTAATATCTAATAGCGCAGTTACAAAAGGTTGAAGGACATCAAGGTTGCACATGAGCTAAGAACTAAAGGTGCATGAATAAACTTAACAAATAAGATCCTTGGCAAATCCAGCAGACCAGAGACCGAATTGTGCACACTATGCTATAACTGGCAGAATGAAATAATCTGTCATTGGACAGCTTTATCACAATGGAAGGGGAAGAAAGAATAAATCACTCTAAAGGACAGAAGGTATAAAGAATAATCATACATATAAATTTCAGAACCACAGCCATAAATACAAACAAATGGACATAATAATATTAAATTTTTTAAAACCAAAGTGCTTTATACTTTCCTCCCTTGTTACTTATCATTGCTAATTATTTAAAATGACTACAAGGAGAGCTCAAGCTGGAAAAAATGGCAAAAAGGAGGAAGAGACAGCTACTCTGACTATGGACTCCATTTCTGATTTTTTAAACAAGCGTACACGGGAGATAACTGAAACAACAAAAGAAAGCCAACATCAAGTCAAATCTACACATGAAAAAGTTCTGGAGTCGTTATCAGATATTGATGTTCATCTGGGATATGTGGAGTGAGATTTGGAAACAGTCAACAATTATGTGGATAAATTTGCTCGGGACTGTCTGCTGGCAACTTTAAATTAACTTTGAAAGTTATCGACCTGGAGAGCAGAAGAGAGAACATTTGAATGTTGGGCTTGGCCGAAAATGCTGAATCTGGCCAACTGACCATCTTTTCAGAGAGGCCTTTGGAAAGGAGTTCTTTCCTTTTAAGCCTGAACTCGACAGAGTGCGCTGCTCTCTGATTCCCAGGCCAGCTTTGGGACGTGGCCTCTTCCAGTTATTCTTCGGTTTCACCACTGCCAAGTAAAATATCTCATAATTAGGAAAGGAACGCTTCAATATCATGAACAACATATCAGATTTGTGACAGTCTTTGTCCTGAAGTGATGAATGTGTATACAAAATATAGAGAAGTCATGAGTGAACTGTACAAGAAAGGTTTCAAACCTGCTTTGTTATACCCAGCATGTCTCCGAATTACATACTTTGATGGTCACAAAAAGTGTTTGAATTCAGATATGAAGATTCTCCTTCAACATCAAGTCTTTCGTGAACTGTAATTTGGTGTCTGAAGTTTTTTGGTTGTTTTTCTTGGTTGGGTGAAGCCTGGCTGTTTTCTCATTTTTCATTGGAGGGGGTAATGTACTCTTTTGGTTTTTAGTTAGGTAAATTGGTTTTTCTTTCTATTAATCTCACTACATTTTAATTACTTTTTCTTGGATGAGAGTACTAAGTTGAATACATTAATTTTATCTTAATAATAATAATAATTTGTATTCGCTACTTTAGTTAGTCACTTATTAATAGCGCATGAAATGCTCAGGTTATTAGATACTGTGGAAAATGTAGTTATATTAATATATATGCATATAGTCCAAGTTAAATGTGGTAAACTTTAAATTTGCCATGTATGTGCTTCAGTTATTTGTTCTACTGCAAATCTAAATGGGGAGTAAGCAGAGCTTTATACATACATTTTTCCTTTAGTATTAATGACATACTTTTATGTTATTTCGGAGACATTGCTTAGAAACACTTGAGACATCAATGCGTTAAGCATGCATTTTATTCTATAGCCACCCGTGGTAAAGGGTGACAGGAATACAACATTCATGCACGTGTATTAAGGATGTGAGTGCGAACCTTTAATGTAAATTCCTTGTCTTTCACTTTTGTTGTAGCTTTAAATACTAGTTTGTATTGTTTGGAAACATTAATAACTTTTTTTTAAAAAGAGGAGATCGAATTAGAATTTATAGTAGAAGAGGTTTGGGGTTAAAATGCCTTTTTTTTAACTTGTTGCTGTTACAGCAACCTTCCAATTTTGGTTGTTTGGGAAGGAAAGAAGGTATTTTGGTTTAAGGTGTTAGGTTTACAAGGTTGCTTTGGCTTTAGATTCTGTGTAAGATGTATTATTGCATGGCTTCAAGGTGGTTGATTGGAGTTTGGTGATAACTTGTGCTTAGTTTTCTTCAGCTATTTTATTGAAATGGAAAAGAGATTCAACCCCTTCTCATATGCAGTGACTATATGATGTAATGTCCTATTTAAGTTTAGAGAAAATCAGAAATAATATTAAAATTAGAAAGTTTAAATTTATGAAATTATGAGGCCCATTCTTAGAATTTTTTTATAATTGGAAGGATCAATAATTATTATACATTCCGGTAATTCTTTGTCTGTTCTTTGGGTATCACCAGTGATTCTACATCATTATTGATTTTTTTCCTCTTCACTTGGGGCCCACTTGTCTAAAGTCAAATTATCTCCTTTTAACTCATATCTAAATCTTCATTGTAATAAATGCAAAATAGGTAGTGCTTTTTTAATCTCTATGTTCTGGACATATAGATTGGGAAAAATATTGGATAAGTTTTTCAAATGTTATTGGTGATTCTAAATTTAAAATTAGAACCAAATCTCTTAGTTGCTCTTTTGCAACTCCCCATTTGCTCTTGGAGAAGACTATGTTTTAATAATTCCAATTAAATGTTGCATTTTATCCAAAAAACTTCAGACACCAAATAACAGTTCACGAAAGACTTGATGTTGAAGGAGAATCTTCATATCTGAATTCAAACACTTTTTGTGACCATCAAAGTATGTAATTCGGAGACATGCTGGGTATAACAAAGCAGGTTTGAAACCTTTCTTGTACAGTTCACTCATGACTTCTCTATATTTTGTATACACATTCATCACTTCAGGACAAAGACTGTCACAAATCTGATATGTTGTTCATGATATTGATATTTACTTTGTTGCTGGCCAGACCTGCTACTATGATTAAAAGAAAAGATGTACCCTACCTATTCATGCACAATGGCTTAGGGATGTAATGTCCTGTTTAGATTTAGAAAAAAAATAGATACACAAAGAATGAGTCAAACATTAGATTCCAAATTTTATGGGGCCGGTTCATGGACTATTACCATAATCTTTAGGTTTAGTGTTAATATAGAACTTTGGCACTGTGCTATCCCACTTCAGAGTGAGCAACGTTGTTTCATAAATAATAATTTTCAACCTTGTTTAGTGTTCAGGGTTCTGAAAAATTTAAATTCTTTATTATTATGGACAGAAGGTTAGAATGTTGTTAATATCCCTTGTAGGCATTGCATCTGGCAGTAGCAGAGTGCATAAGTCGGGCTTGAGTCTTGTACAGAAACAGTAATCCGTGCATGAGCATGGGTGACTAGAATGACCGTGACTTGAGGGCTGGGCTGCCCATCAAAGGCAGGTCATGGACATTGGCAGTACAGGTAATAGAGCTGGCCAACTTGTGTATCTCTTTACACCATTGCCTATTTTAGTGCAAAACCATAATGAGTTGCAAGAAATAATGAAAATTCACTGATATAATTAAAATAAAATACTGAAATTCTGAAATTCAAAACAGAAAATACTGGAAATACATAACTGGTCAGTAAACCTCTTTTGATTTAAAAAAAAACACAAATTGCTGAACTGACCTGTCATGTATTTCCTGTATTTTCTGTCAGTAATTTCAGATTTTCAGTATTTTGATTTAATGAAATCAGTGAATTTTGGAGAGTGTATGTTTCATTGAGTTTATGTTTCACATCACTATATTGTGAAAATGTGTTGATTGTTTTTCAAACATATTATTATCTCAGGATATCTGATGAAAAGTGGCAGTTTCTTCATTAAATATGAAGGAATTAAGAATTTTGCAATTCGTGGCATAAGGGGAGGGACTTTGCTACTTATTTCATATAAGCTCTTCTGGTAAATGCCAGATTTGCATTGGAGATTTAGAAAATGGAAATTGGTTTCTGCAGAATATTCTCTCTCATTTCGTGACATGAACAATATAATTTGCATGAGACTGCTGCAGTTTCATCCATATTTCTGTATTTTTATTATCATTTCTTTGCATTCATTACAAATTTTGAGAGGAATCTGTGTTGTCACATATATATCCAGGAGGATTATCGCTTCCAGAACTCGTAGCTGGGTCTCCACCTGCACTGATTCAAATTAACACAGGACATTTACAGTTGTGCACAAACCAAGAGAGAATGCTGAATGACTAAATGAACTACTCACACTAACTATCCAAGATAGTTACTACTTTTATGTTTGTTTATTTGTCCTGCATATGTATTGCTTGTCTGTATGTGTGCTATGTCTGGTTGTGTGTTTGCAATATTTTGTACTGAGGACCAGAGAACGCTGCTTCGTCAAGTTATATTTGTGCAAATGGATTATAAATAAACCGACTGGTTTCCATGCTGTATGATACAATCTGAATGGATTTCATTTTAATGTATTGTTAGTATTACCTACTCTGCTCTATATTCAGCCACTTAACAGCAATGTCACTAAATGCTTTGTAATCTTTCTTAATTTATGAAGGTTTCTTCTCTTTTCTGTACGTCTTTGCTACACAGTGAATTGACCGTCTTAATAATGAACCCACACATTACTTATTTTCTTAATAAAACCACCCATTGCAAATCCACAAATCAAGTAATGTCTTGATAGAGAGTATATAGCCCCTTTCACACTTGCAAGTGGTCCCTGGAATTAACGGTCAATTGGCCTTTAAAGTGTCTAGTGTCAAAGGAAAACTGCCTCGATCACTAGTACAATCCCCGGCATCTGCAGATGTTGGCATGGCAATCAGGCAAATGTAGAATGGGCAATTGCATTGTGGGATTGAAATGATCTAAGTTTTTGTGTGATTACAGAAATGTGAAAGAAGAAAAGATTAAAATGAAGGTATAAATTTTGCATGTAAAAATCACAGAAGGAGAGAGTGAGAGGAAATAGAAATAAACAGCAGTTGCAGACAATTTTTAAAGAGCGTGGGAAAGTTGATAGTGCACAATTGATAAAGACTGTGGGAAAAAGTGATAGCGGTCCTTACTTACCAAATGCCTTGTGGAAGAGAAACCCCTCCATGAGTGGTCCATCCATACAGCCTTGCATATAGCCCTTTCTCTGCCGCATGGCATTTTGGGGGGATAGGTCTGCCATCGCTTTGCCCATGGTATGTCTATATTGTGTACGATAGTGCTACTAACTTTCCCACGGTCTTTATCAATTGTGCGCAATAGCGCTACCAACTTTGCTACGCTGTTTAAAAATTGTCCACCATTGCTATTTATTGCTAGCGTTTTCCCACTTTCCCTTATAAAGATTTTTTACAGGTTGGCACAACAACAGGCTGAAGGGATCCTACTGTGATGATCAGGATTTAGGGCAGGTCCATCATTGCTTGATGTGTCATGACATCACTGGTAGAAGGTAGAACAGTCCTCACCCCAGGCATGGCTCCTTGCAAGTGTGATAGCGCTCAGTCTCCCAGATAGGAATGGTCAAGTATGAAAAGCTAAACCCCCATACCTATCCCGGGATACTGAACAGCTGATTTAGTGAGATGCAAGTGTGAAAGCATCTTAAGATATCATTATATCGAGCAAATGTGGAGTCCACAAAGTGTGGAATTAACAAATTCCATTACATTTAGACAGATTAGATGGTCTATCAACCATTTGGGGAAGTTTAAACATTACGGTGCAGAACCAGAATCAAGTGCATTTGACCTTGGAGAGTTCTTTTAATATATTTTATATGAAGTAAACTTTGGTTAATTTCAATGCTTACACATTGGTCCTGCTGTCAAGAATCCAGTAAAAATGTATAGAGGGCTCTGGTGAAAGTGTAAGTTGTTTATCTTTCAATTTGCATGTATAGCCAAACAAGCAGTTAGATGCTTGCCAGAGCAGATACACATATATCCCAGAATTTTCAGTCGGACATGTGTGAGAAATAAGTTTAAAGGGTACAGGGAAATGAGAGAAAGTAATGGGACTAATAGGCCTGCTGACCTGGGAGATAGCATGCACTAGATGGATCATATGGCCTCCTTCTGTGCGGTGATATGTTTATAAGTGTGGCATCTTGGTATCAGATGGGGTGATTTTTGCCAATGATCCCCAGAATTCATTTGCACTTTCCAAAGAGTAGAGAACATTAAAATAAAAGCAAAAAAATAATGGAAATATGAGTTCAATGAAAGGTCTTTGAAATGAAATTCTGCTCCATTTTACAGAGATGTATTTCTACTATTTGATTTTTTTAAATTTCAGGTTTACAGCATCTGCAGCTTTTTTTATTTTGATCTTTATTGCAATAAAATACATTTAACACTTGTATTGTTAAAATGTTAATACTGGACATCAAGAGCAAAACTAATGTGAAACTTAGCATTTATCCCAATGCAATTGGTGTATGATTTTCTTGCACAGGCTTTGTACAAGAATTTGAGAACTCAGTGTTTATCTTTTTAGTGCACATATTGACTGCAAGACATTTCTAGATTTTAGTAGAACAACTCAAAATGTCCTGTGTTAAATTGTATCCGTGCTGGTGGAGACCTGTCTACAAGATCTGGAAGTGACGTTCCTCCTGTTTTGCCATGCATCCAAGAGGACTAACAAGTTTATAGTGTTTCATTCATTAAAACTTTGGAATATCTGCAGTTTAGGCCAAATTACATGATTCAGAAAGGTGGTAAGAAATCCCCACCCACCCCTCCCTCTCCCCTTGGAGTAGATGCATCTGTGATATCATCAATGCAACTGAATGTCCTAAGGTGTGACATGCTTGGATCATCCTGTGAGTAGGAAGTGCATGGAGATTGTGACCTTCACTTCAGCTGGCAATGCAATCCGGACATTGCTGGAGGTTTGCCTTTGGTTAGTGACAGATCACTCCCTTCACTACCTTGGCATATTTTGCATAGTTCCTCGGACAAAGTAAGAACAATGCAACTTCCACACGATGTAGGAGAATATGCCCATCTTTTTGACCTTTGTAAGGAAACCCTTCCCTTCAGCCCTTGCTTTCTGTCTCTGGTTATGTTGGAGGCCCGGTAGAACCAAAATTTAGGCACTTTTTTTTGTTTTCATCAAAATACTGATCAAACCGTGGCTGATTTTAATATATGATTAATTCCTGTAATGTTTCCAAATAAATGCACTTAACAGCTGAATGTACAGGCCATTAGATTGTCCAGTGCAACCAATGTAATTTAGTCACTATTTTTTTAGATTCCAGTCACATCTACTTTGAAAAAAATTCTAGCCTCTGGGTTTTCAATTAATTGTACATTTTGAATTATGTTAACTAGCAGAGTCATGTTTTATTTTAGAAATTGCATATCTGATAAAAGGTGACCTTGTATATTAAAATGTGTTCATTTTCATTAGGAATTTGCAAAGTAGTTGATATTTCTCTCATAGCTTTGTGAATCATTATGAATGTCTTACTCAACAATGATGACATCTAAGTACAAGACTTCAGTCTATTTTAAACCCTATTGCTTGAGTCTTTTAAACAATACTGTCATAAGACAATAGTACCATGCCTATAAGAACTGATAAGATTTTGCAGACCTCGGGCAATTGCTTCCCCCTCAATGAAGATTTATATACTATCTTTGAAATAGCATTGAACTTCTCATGTCTGTGTTAAAATGGGGATAATTCAGGTTGACTTTCTAAAAAGTTGTATTTAATAAAAGATAAACAATTAGATTTTTTATTTTCTTTAAATGTAATTCTCTATTGTATTCATGTTATAAAATTTTAAATAAAGTCTTCAAAAAAAAAGATAAACAATTAGATATAGATTTGGCTCTTTACACATTTATTACTAGCTCTCAGGAGGTTGCCATTCTTAAAAATAATATTGTTTTTGGTCAAGGAGATTTTTTTCTTTTCTTTTTCTTTGGTTTGGCTTTGTGGACAAAGATTTATGGAGGGGTAATGTCCACGTCAGCTGCAGGTTCGTTTGTGGCTGACAAGTCCGATGCGGGACAGGCAGACACGGTTGCAGCGGTTCCAAGGGAAAATTGGTTGATTGGGGTTGGGTGTTGGGTTTTTCCTCCTTTGTCTTTTGTCAGTGAGGTGGGCTCTGTGGTCTTCTTCAAAGGAGGTTGCTGCCCGCCAAACTGTGAGGCGCCAAGATGCACGATTTGAGGCGATATCAGCCCACTGGCGGTGGTCAATGTGGCAGGCACAAAGAGATTTCTTTAGGCAGTCCTTGTACCTCTTCTTTGGTGTACCTCTGCCACTGTGGCCAGTGGAGAGCTCGCCATAGAACACGATCTTGGGAAGGCGATGGTCCTCCATTCTGGAGACGTGACCTACCCAGCGCAGTTGGATCTTCAGTAGCGTGGATTCGATGCTGTCGGCCTCTGCCATCTCGAGTACTTCTATGTTAGGGATGAAGTCGCTCCAATGAATGTTGAGGATGGAGCGGAGATAACGCTGGTGGAAGCATTCTAGGAGCCGTAGGTGATGCTGGTAGAGGACCCATGATTCGGAGCCGAACAGGAGTGTGGGTATGACAACGGCTCTGTATACGCTAATCTTTGTGAGTACAGCATTTATTCTGTCAAAACATTCATCTCAATTGGCCAAACAGGTATCAATCACCACAGCTGATGATGCGCCGTCAGATAATGACAAACCAAATTGAAAAGTTCCGCAGACGTTGGAAATCCAAGTACAAACAAAAAAAAATAGTCAGGCCACATGTGGAAAGAGAAACAGTGAATGTTTCAAGTCTTGAAACCCTCCTCTTTAATGAATTCTCATGAAGGATCCATGATGGTGGGCCTAAACCTGATGAAGTTACGTACACCAAGTTATTTCATAGCGGGAATGTTACTTATTTATAAGCTTTGCAGAACAATTTGGGCTAATTATAACTTTATTTGTGCAGATTAATAAGGCTCACATCTGGTAAAATTTTAATTTGTATGATTTTAATGGAAGGAATTTTGAAAATCTGCTTGTCAATTTCCAACTTCATCTGATGCAGCTAAATTGAAAGAGAGTTTATTGACTTAAAATGGTCTTCGGGGATTATCCAAATCAAGTATGACTTGGCTCAGGAATTCCTTGTTATGTGAATTGTATCCAACCAAACCATATTTAAAGTTTTTTTTTCTTTGTTTGACTCTACTTGCCTTTAGTTAATTCTCCCTTTTGATTCAACATTTTTATCAGCAATTTCATTTCTTTGGAGGTGCTATGTAAATAGGTTTCTGCTCACTTCAAAGAAAGTCAAAAAAGAATCATGAAAAGAGATGTGGTAATTTAAATCCATGCTGTCAAATGGGGAAACCATTACCTATAATTTTCTATCTATGATCATTAGCCAACTGGATGCCTCAGTAAGACACACAAATTATGATAACCCAGATAATGGTTTGGTAAGCGAGGTCACTGGCATAGATGCTGTGTTCTACACATAAGCTGGGATAAAAAGGCCTCAAGCGAGATAAGTTTTCCAGATGGACTTTGGCTCTCACTCTGCAGAGAAAGAAAGAAAAAAGGGGCGGCACAGTTAGTGTAGCAGTTAGTGTGGCACTTACAGCCCCAGTGATCGGGACTGGGGTTTGAATCCCACGCTATCTGTAAGGAGTTTGTACATTCTCCCCATGTCTACATGGGTTTTCACCTGGTGCTCTGGTTTCCTCCCACTGTTCAAAATATACCAGGGATTGTAGATTAATTGGGTGGCACGGATTCGTGGGCCAAGAGAGATAGTGAGAGTGCTCTTGTAGAAACAACCAAGGAAAATCTGGGTCTCTGCTGCCCTTGGCTCTACTCCTCATCTATGAGGGGCAGATTCTGAACATCTGAACATGGACCTGACTAAAGCTGGTCAGCCATTCTTTTCTACTGTTTTGACTGACCTTTAAGCAAGTCCATTTCGCACAGTCGGGAACACTACTTCTGTCCATAGTTTAGACGGACAGCTGTACAAAACATATTGTGCTAACCAAGAATCACAACTACATAGAACATGCAGTTAATGATATAAATTGTTCATTCCTTTGTGTAAAAGGATTTCTTATTTAATACTGGTTGGAATTTGTATCGTCAGGATAGCAAGAACGTAAAAACTACAGATGCTGGAAATTAGAAATAAAATGAGGAAATGCTGGAAATACTGAGCAATTCAAGCAGTATAGAAGCACACAGCAGAGGCCAACCTGTACAAGCTGCACCGCACATCAATCAAACCTTCCCAATCTCACAGCCCATATTCCCTTATTTTTGTTACATTCATGTGCCTACCTCAGAGTTTTTAAACATTCCTATTATACCAGCATCCACCACCACCTTCCACAATGCATTTCATGCAAATGCCATTGTTTTAAAAAAATCCCTTTGTTACCTCACCCCTAAACAATGTTATTCCGACATAAATACGCTCCAAAAATAAATCTAAACATTCCCTACCTCATAACCCTCTATTTTTCTTTCATCCATGTGCCTGTCTAAAGTCTCTTAAGTGCCCCCATTGTTCCAGTCTCCTCCACCACCCTTGGCAATACATTCCAGACAGCCAACTCTTGTGTGTGTAAGAAAAAAAAATGTCCCTGATGGCTCCCCTAACCTATCCTCCATGTCCTATGGTGTTTTCTATGCCTGCCCTGGGAAAAAGCAGCTAGCTGCTTACCTTTTCTGTGCTTCTCATAATCTTATAGACCTCTACTAATTAACCTTTCATCCTTCTTCATTCCAAAGAGAAAAGCCTTCGCTCTGCTAACCTTTGCTCATAAGACATATTTTTACAATCCGGGCAATATCTACACCTCTCGTAATCTTATAAACCACAGTTAAGTCACCTCTCACCTTCATCGCTCCAACGAGGAAAACCTAGCTTGGTCAATCTTGCTTCGTAAGGCAGGATCTCCATTCCAGACAACATTGTGGGAAATATCCTCTGTACCCTCTATAAAGATTCCACATCCTTTTGATAATGAGGCAAACAGAACTGAACACAGAAGACTAATCGGGTCCAACAAGAGTTTTATAGAGTTGCAGCATTACATCGTGATGCTTGAATGCAATTCTTCAACTAATGCAGGCTAGCACTCTATACTTCTTAACCACCTGTTCGAATTTTGCAGCAACCTTGGGGGAATATAAGGACATTGACCCCATCATTGCTCTGTTCTTCCACAGTATTAAGAATCTTGTCATTACCACATACTCTTCCTTCAATCTTCCAAAGTTCATCACTTCATACTTTTAAGGATTTAACTCTACCTGCCACTTTTTCGCCCAACTCTGCATCCTGTATATATTACATTGTATCCTGCAATAATATTCTGCACTATCCACAACACCTCCAAACTTTGTAACATCTTCAAACTTGCTGACCACCGCCCCCCCCAGTTCTTCATCCAAGTCATTGATAAGGATCACAAAGGAAAGGAGTCCTTGAACAGATTCCTGCAGAACGCCACTAGTCACCACATGTTCCATCTACTACTATGCCCTGCTTTCTGTGGACGAGCCAATTCCGAGTCCAGGCAGCCATGTTTCCATGGATCCTGTGTCCCTAACCTTCTGAGTGAGCCTACCATTGCGGGGAGGGGGGGGGGGGCGGGGGGTACACCTTGTCAAACAAAATTATCTGTGGAAGAGAAGCAGAATTAAGGCTTCAGGTCTGAGACTCCTGAACAGAACAAGGAAAGTTTTCTCATTTTCCCTGTCCTTTGACTAAAAAAAATTATTTCCACGAATTTTGATAATTCCATAATTTTCTCTATTTTTAAGGTGAAAATTGTCCACAAAATTTTAATGCCAAATATAAAATAAATATATTTTGCTGAAAAAATACCATTGAAGTTATAGCAATAAAAATTATTTGTGTCTTAAATACCCGTGCTCATCTTTATTGGTCTGTTGTGTGTTCCAGATCCTTCAGCAAAACTTCTACCGTGTGAGACGTTGCATCATGTTGTTTGTACATACTGGCCGTTTCATTAACAGTTGCTTTGAATGGGAGTCACCACAAAGGAGTCTCACTGCCTTCTTGGTATGTAAAATTCAAAATTAGTACAATTAGGTTAATAGGTTTTAGATGAGAAAATGAAATGCACGGTCAAGCACCATGATTAAAGCAAGTTTGATTATAAAGGTAGGAACAAGATTTAAACATAAAGAAAAAAAATTAAATATGGGAAAAGCTATGCTCTGGAACTATGAGAAATACAATAAACATGAGGTTACGCATGATACAATATAATTGGTTACACAGGCTATATATCACGGCCCAAAAGTTAAATAAATGGGACCCAACAGTATCAGATAGATGTTTTCGCTGAAAGAGGGAAACGGGTACAACAGTACATGCAATTTGGAAATGTGAGAAAGTGAAAAAGTTTTGGGAAGATCTAAATCAGGTATTAAATAAAATCACAAAAAGCAACATATCAAAAAATCCAGAGATCTTTCTTCTAAGTGATATAAGAAGTAAAGAACTAGGCCTCAAATTGGATGAAGCACAAAAAATATTTATTATAATAGCCTTAGCTGTAGCAAAAAAATGTATAATGTCAACCTGGAAATCAGAAGAGAGCCTGAAAGTACAGCAATGGTACATGGAAATGAATAAATGTATTCCATTGGAAAAAATAACATATAATTAAAAAAAATAAAGTCACAGCATTCGAACAAATTTGGGAACCGTACACCCCCTAACATGACAGAATGAGAAGAAGACAAAATGAACTGACCCAGTGTGTAAAGGTAGATGACACAAATTTCTTGTTTATTTTCATTATGTGATGACATTGTTTAATGGGTTTATTGTATTGTATATGTTGAACGTTTAGTGGTTAGGGAGGGGGGTGGGAAGGAGGGAGGGAAGGGAGGGGGGAAAAAGGGGGAGAAAATAACACTGTGTATATTCAAGAGGGAAATGTTTGTGTGTATTTTGGTTAATATGGTTCATAATGTGAAAAATAAAAAAAAGTTAATAAAAAAGAAAGGAAATACTTAGGAGGATACTGGCATTGCCGTGCCCATTAAATAATTTATGTTGATCGTTATTATTTGCAGAACTTTAAGAAAATACATCTTTGTACAAGTGATGGATTATCTACTGACCATTTTGCTTCTTTTCTCCATTGTTTTTTGATTTCATTAATACTAATTTGGCTGACGAAGGGGGTGCCAGGTGCGATGTGTGCGAGACCTAACATTTTTGTAGTCTGAGAGGATGAGACCTGGCCAACTTGAACTGTTGTCACCTTCTCTCTGTAGCTTGATCTGATCTGACTAGATTGATGAATTGTCAATTAGTTTGGAACAAAGTTTTAAAAGCAGGATGCCTTAGCTGATAATTCATGAAATGGCCTGCAGTTGTCAGGGAATTGGTAAAGATCAGGACGAGAGGGATTGGAGTGGAATGAAGGGAGAACAGCTCAAAACATATTATAGCTTTGTTGAGTAGCCAAGAGGAACACTTGCATTTCTCTAGAGCCCCATTCTTCAAACCTGAGATTAATATTCCAGTACTTAACAAATTTAAAGTTGGGAACTATTTGTCACATTATATTCAGCTGGTTAAGAGAGGTTAATGCAAGGATTAAGCATGAATATAGCAGGATCAGAGGAAGGTATTTCACCTTGGAGATTTAAACTGCTACCACCAGGGATTGGATGGAGGAAAGGGAATTGATGCTGTTTAATATATTTGGGATGAGGAGGTTTAGTGTGGTGCAGTGGTTCTCAACCTTTTTCTTTCCACTCATATAACACTTTAAGAAATCCCAATGCCGTTGGTGCTCTGTGATTAGTAAGGGATTGCTTAATGTGGTCTATGAGTGGGAAGGGAAGGTTGAGAATCACTGCTCTAGACCCAGTTGTTACTGAAATAGTTTGCTTGAGAAAAATTGTCATTGGCCCATTTCCTTTGGAGTTATGAAACCGTGCACATAATGAGTCAATTAGGTACAATTAAAACAGTGGTTTTCAAACTTTTTCTTTCCACCCACATACCACTTTAAGCAATCCCTTACTAACTACAGAGCCCAGATGGCAAAGGGAATGTTTAAAGTGGTACATGAGTGGAAAGAAAAAGGTTGAGAACCACTGGCATAGCAGTTAGCGCATTGCTGTTACAGTGGCAGTGATTAGAACTGGGGTTTGAATCCCACGTAATCTATAAGGAGTTTGCACATTCTCCCCATGTCTGCTTGGGTTTTCCCCAGGTGCTCCGGTTTCCTCTTGCCATTCAAAATGAACTGGGGGTTGTGGGTAATTGGGTATAAATTGGATAGCATGAACTCATGGGCTGAAAGGGCCTGTTACCTTGCTGTATCTCATTTTAAAAATATTGGTGTTCTTATTTGGTATCCCTAATAAATCCTTCATCATCTATATTTAGTGCATAAATACTCATCAAGGTCCAATTTTCAGAATAAATTTGGCAATGTGCTAAGCAAATCTTCCTTTCTTCTTTTCAATCAATAGTCACTCTATGGATTTGAACAGGTAATGTTTCCTTGAACAAAATTGCCACAATTCTTGCTTTAGAGTTAAAGGTTGAAGCTACCACTTGTCCAACCCAATCTCTTTTTAACTTTAGGTAAAACAGGGGTAAAACTACTACAGGACCCCACCACCAGGCACATTTTTCCTTCTCCTCCCCTCTCAGCCTTCCATAAGAACCGCTCCCTCCGTGACCCCCTTGTGCATGCTTCCCTACCCACCCTGGCACCTTCCACTGTGGTCATATGAGGTGTAATACTTGCACTCACACCTCATCCCTCACTTCAGTCCGAGATCCCGTACATTTCAGGTGAAGCAAGACTTCACCTGTACCTTCAAAGAACTCATTTACTATATCCGGTGCACCCTCTGTGGCCTTCTCTACATCAGAGAGGCCAGTCGCAGATTAGGAAATCACTTCGCCCAGCACCTCCTCTCTGCCACAATGACCTCCTTATAGCCAACCATGTCAATTCTAAGTCACTCTCTCAAACTCACATATCTATCCATGGCCTTTCATACTACCCCACTCTGACCACCACAGATTGGAGGAACAACACCTTGTTTTTCATCTGGGCACCCACCAATCCCAGGGCATGAACATTGAGTTCACTGTATTCCATTAATCATCTTGCCTTCTTTACCCACTTCACCCCCCCCCTCCTTAACTAGTTATTCCAGTTCCTACTTCCTTGCTCTCTCCACCTAGCCTTGACTCTTTCCCCTCCCCCCTTCCTGTGGTCCTTCCCCCCTTCCTGCAGTCCTTCCCCCCTCTTCTCCACCTATCATCTCCCACCCTCACTACCCCCCCTTCTCCCTTTTGTTCGAACATCTCTCATGTTCCCCCACACCTTGATGGCTACATAAAGGTACTGTTTGACCTGTTGAGTTTCTCTAGAATTTGTGTTTTTTTTTCATTTTAACTTTTGATGTTCCTTATCTATTACCCGAGTTTCTTGTTAAAAAAAAGCAATATTAACTTTATTTTTCTAAATAAAACAACACCCTCTTCCTCTTAATCTTATTATTAAACCCATTAATATTTAAACTTACAAAATTTGATGCTTTTCTATTTGCCATTACACTAAACTCAAAGTTCAAAACTCCCCACTGCCTCGCTTCCTGGACCTCTTACATCTCAAAGCTATTAACCACATTTTGCCATCTCTATCAAAAGAAAAAAAAGAAGAAAGTGACATAAAAAAAATTAGAAAAATAAACAGAATCATAAAAAGAGGTGTACTGCCTCCATCTATCATGTGGGTAGTGGCTCTTTCTGCTAAGTGGCACCTACCTAGAGAGAAAGTTCATATTAATTCCAAATAACCACAGTTTATCTTTAGGTAAAGGCAGCTGCTTCAAGATCTCGATTGATTTGATCATCATCATCAAGGTTGATGACTTCCTGCTATATCAACTCCTTCTCGCCTGATTGCATCTTCTCAATTTGTTGAATATTTGCCATTAACAAACCAATCTGTTGGGTCCATGTATTATTTGGAAGAGAATTAGAAAATTCTAAAGCTTCCATATCTTCTGAGAAAAATTTTGCCTGCTTTATTTTCCAAGAACACTTTAAGTACCGCAAGATGATGAAAAGAAAACGTGTATCCTTCTTCCAAAGCACTGATTTTGCAGGATTAAATTCCTTTCTTCTTTTCACTACCTCCATACTCAGATCTGCACTTTTTAAAAACTTATCAGCCTACTATCATAGGACTTTGAAATTGAACCGCATCTCAATATCTCTCCTTATTTTGATAACGCAGACATCTAATCAAAACTGAGTATGGGGTATGTACTGACAATAACCACACCAGCAGTGCAAGTATAAGACAGCTTTAATAAACTAATATGTACACTAAGAGGTCTTGTCTCTCTGCAAGACGAACCTGGAAGGCTAGACTGTAGCTCTGGACTGCTTTATATATGTATATGTAATTACATATCACCACAGGGTCTGACCAGGCAACAGTTTCTTTATATTCGCCCTGTGCGCTCTATCTAATTCAATTCCATTCGGAAAATCTTCCAGTCCCAAAATCTACGGAATCAATTTTTGAAAAATATTGTACTGTATTGGGATCTGAATATCTTCTATTAATCCAACAATCTTCACATTATTTCTTCGACTTTCATTCTCTAATCCATCAATTGTTTGTAGAAGCTGTTTCTTCTTAACACTCCATGCCATAACTGAGTTTTCCAATTTGTTAACCACATAGGTACATTCATCCACTTCATAATGACATTCCTGCAAATTTTATTCAACTTTTTGAACTTTAACTTTTTCAATTACTTTAACATATTTCTTCATTTCCTCCTTAATTATCTTCAGTTCTCCTTTAACATATTCAAATTGAATATTAACATCTCATCTAATAGATCCACACTGTAAATTCACTTTCTCACTCATAGCTTGCAATTGATTCATCCATTGTCTACTTATACCATCCCCCTTTGCTTTCAATGCATTTACCTGCACAGTTTCCATCTCCTGTATTAAATGAGGCTTTTGATATTTCCTCTTCTCCCTCCACTTCCACTCGCTTTGCTTTGTCCTCATCCTTTTCAATCTCACTCGTTGAAAAGATCACTTCCAACTCTGCCTCTGACTCCAGGGGAGGCACTTCAAAGCTGGTAAGACCTGATTTACTCGTTTCCCATTGAAGTTCTGGTCTAATAGTCTTCTGTGGACACTAGCACCATCTTCTCCGGCTCCCTGGAGGAGCGGCACTGTGGTTATTTGCACTCATGCAGCCGTTGCTCTCATCACACGTGGAGAGAGAGATAATCCAGCCCAAGGCTCTGACGTTAACGTAGGCCTAATATTTTCAAATCTTGCAACTTCCTTTAACATGATTTTTCTTGTTGTTTGAGGCTTTCCTTGCAGCCATAATCAAAACTGTGCAGGCAGGTTCCCCACCCTATTTGACTATCAGAAATTTTTTTAAGAAAACTTTTTTTGACCAGGTATTAATTAATTCTCCCAGGGAGGCGAGGCGTATTCCCACATCCTTCACTCACACCATCATGCCATGCCACCTCCCCCCCGCTTTCCGCCGGGGTCCTTATTTGGGATGCTGGTTTGTACAACTTGATTATGCCATTCTCAAGTCCACTCTAAAGCATGTTTGTAGATAACTTTGACAATGATTTAAATTTTAAGACATGCACAACGGTAACAGGCCATTTCAGGCCACAAGCCCATGCCGCCCAATTACAGCCTATTGACCTACAATCTTGGTATGTTTTGAAGGGTGGGAGAAAACAGAACACACAGAGGAAACCCACACAGACACAGGGAGAACATACAAGCACCTTACAGACAGCATCTGATTTGAATCCCAGTCGCTGGCGCCGTGATAGTGTTGCACTAACTGCCACACTAACCATGTCAGCCTTGAAGTAATGCAGTGTCTATATTTCACTCTCTCCATGAAGGAATTAGTTCCATGTTCCTGACTAAATTAAGGGTTTGCAAAACCATTTTTCATCTCATCCTACCACCTTGACTGCAATTTCCTAATCCAGAAAACTAGGAGTTGATCATGGAATCTCCTAGTTTCTTTCATATAGTGTGCACTTATCCAATTGCCTCAGACCCAGGGAGAAAACTTGAAATGGCTTTGTAAACTTATTAGTTAAAACACTTTTTAAAGATCCATGTTGCAAGTAGCTTTCCTCTTATAAAAACATAAGATGATAAGATCAAAAAAGTCCATTAATCCTCTCTCTCCTCATGAGAACGTGAGAAATCTTTCATAAAAACTGTTTTATCTTGTTGTGGTCTTCTTGGCTTTGTTAAAAATATTCCCATTATCACAACTGTCTCTTCATAAATGGTAGCTTCTCATCATATATATTCTGTTGGATTAGTACTGTGAGGTCCTTGAGTACTGATGGTATTTTTTATAACAGAATAACAAAACTCTATCCCATACTATCACTGAAGCTTAATTCTGGTATTGTAGAACTATCACTAAATCTTTGGCACATAAACCAATAAATTCATAAAATCCAAAATGTTACTGATCTTTCATATAGTTTTACATAACAAGACTTCCATTTTCAAAGTACAGGAGAAGGTTTGTGTTCAATTGTTGGTTCCAAGGGGTGGCACGGTTAGCTCAGCAGTTAGCGTAACATCTTTACAGTCCCATGTTGTCTGTAAGGAGTTTGTACATTCTCCCCATGTCTGGGTGGGTTATTCCCCACTGTTTGAAACGTAACAGGGTGTAGGTTACTTGGGTATGATTGGGCAGCGTAGACTTGTGGGCCGAAATCGTCTGTTACTGTGCTGTGGGTCTAAATTTTAAAAATATTACATTTAAAAATGTTAATTTAATTTAAATTTTTAAAAATGCATACTATGCTCACAGCTGTGCCCTGTACTCTACTTCCATTGACTTCAGATTCTTTTGTGATTCATGTCTTATGAAGTGGGTTTTTCTTTTCTGTACATCAGAACCATATATTTCTGTGAAATTCTCCTCCTTTAATAATGGATGGTTTTTCTTCTGCATGAATAATTGGGATACTTTGCAAAATGCTGTAATGAGCACACATCTCTTTCTGAGATTGAAAACTATGTGTAATTAGCCTGTAAATGTCGGTTTAGTAGAGAATGTGCAGTACCAATGGCATCTTCAGTTAATAGCTCAACCTTCATATTGCAACTTTTGCCAAGATGCTTCACAGAAATGCAATCGGACAAAAATGGATTCTGAAGCAAATACAGAGATGTGAGATAAAGGATTGTTCAAATGCAAGGTGAGGAATAACCTCTTGACATCAAAATAATTCTAGATGTTAAAGGTGCAAAAGTTCTGCTGAGGCACAAGCACATCTGCCTGTCTGGAGGATATTGTGACATTTAATAAAAACAGTAGGACTCCAAAATAGGCTAATCAGCAGATATCCTGTAACTTCAATTATCCATCACCCAAATTGACTGGTAAATAGAAGGGCACCAATTTTTTTTTTAAGCGTAAGTTCACATTCAAAAGTCAATACATCATTTGAACAGAGCAACTTGTTACTTTTTTTTAAAGCAGTTCAGGTAATTTGCTGGGCCAGCTTTTTTGTCGACTCTAAATGAGATTTTGCAAGTTGTATTCTCATCTGTGTGACACTATTCAACATTTACATTTGATATTTCATGCAGTTAATTTCTGGTTTGAAGGCCCACTGGGAAGTGAACAGTAGTGCTACATAAAAGAGGCAGTGTATTGATCAGTTAACATTTCCCGTGCATTTTCATATGGCTTGAAATTAATGAGACTTCAAGACAAAAATGTCAAAGTAGTCCAGTAAGCAAAGATGATTAGTTTTACATTTACAGTCTGATCTGCTCAAATTAATAAATCATGGATTATTGAAAAAGCCTTGGTTCTGCTTACAGAGCACATAAAGGAACAGCTCAGCCATGCAGGGGAGTACTCTCATTCAAAGTTTAGGGCAATCATTAAATTCACAATATGCTTAGTTTGCTTTTATTATTAACTCTTTAAGAATAAATAAAGGATGGAGTGAATTAATTTTGCAGTCCTCTAGAAGAGGAGAGAAAAATAGAAATTTCTAAGATCCTTCTGTTAATTTCTGGGACATAATTTTTGTTTATTACTTGTCAATTAATATTTAACAATTATTGCTGTGCTGAGTTATTAATTCCTTTGGAAGGTAAAATTGCTTATTTTGGAACGACTTTTTAATGGTGTCAATGCATGCAGTATGGAAGAGTAATGGCAGATGTGTTTTGTATAGAGGTTTGACTGAATGTTTACATTTTCAAATCTTTAAATCATCGGTAAATTAAATTTGGACATGTAGCACATTAACAGGCCCTTTCAGCTCATGAACTGCCCAATTACACCCAAATGACCTACAACCCCGGTATGTTTTGAAGAGTGGGAGGAAATCGGAGCAATCAGGGAAAACCCACGCAGACATGGGGAGAACGTATAAATTCCTCACGGCGTGGGAATTGAACCCCCGTACCGATCTCTGGTGCTTTAATAGCGTCGCACTATCCGCTATGCTCACCGTGCCACCTGAATATTGGGGATTATGTCATTCCTGTTCAGTCATCTAACATTGTTGTTTTATTCAGATGAAACTTATTTTAAGCATTTGCAGAGCATTCCAGATTATTAAATCAGCAATGTTCAATTGAGGAACATTCTGTTGAATAGGTTCAAGGTACATTCAACTATCTACCTCTTTTACATATGAGAGCTACTGTCGATCTGCAGACTTATCTGAGATTTAAAAGAGTGAAACAAAAAATATGCAGACACTGTGATTGTAGTAAAAAACATAAAAAAAGCTGGAGGAACTCAGCAGGTCTTGCAGCATCCATGGAAGTTAAAAATGTATAACCAATGTTTTGGACCTGAGCCCTCTTCAAGGTGTGAGAAAATAAGCAGACAGGCACCTGAATGGGGAGAAGGGGAAAAAAAAGAGGAAGAGGGAGGGGCAAGGCCAAAGGCTATTTAGACACAGATAGGAGAGGATTGATCAGGATGGAGGGAAGGAGACAGAGGGAAAAGGAAAGCGAAAGAGACAGAACTAGAAAAAAGGAGAAATAGGGATGGGGAAGGGAAGAGACAGAATGGGGGGGGGGGTGGGTGATGGATAACGGAAACTCCAGAAATTGATATTCATACCATCTGGTTAAAGGGAGCCCAGACATAATAGCAGGTGTCGTTCCTCCAATTTGCAGGTAGTCTCAGTTTGGGAGTGCATAAGACCATGGACAGACATGATAGCAAGGGAATGGGATGGTGAATCTAAATGGGTTGCCTGTGGGAGATCCCCACTCTTGTGGCAGACAGGGCTAAGGTGCTGAGTGAATTTATCTCCCAGTCTCTCCAATGTAGAGGAGACCACAACAGGAGCACTGGATGTAATAGATGTCCCCCACAGATTCACAAGTGAAGTGTTGCCTCACCTGGAAGGACTGTTTGGGGCCCTAACTGGTAGTGAGAGAGGATGTGTAAGCACAAATGTAGCACTCCTGCGGTCACAGGGGTAGGTGCCAAGGGGACAATTTGTGGGAAGAGAGGAGTGAATGAGAGAGTTACAAAGGGAGTGGAAAGCAGAGAGGGGGCTAGAGGGAAAGATGTGTCTGGTGGTGGGATCACACAGTGGGTGGCGGAAATTGCGAAGGAGGATGTGGAGGCTGGTGAGGTGGTAGGTGAGGAGAGGGGAATCCTGTCCTTGTTGCGTGTGGGGAAGAAGAGGGGGGCCAAGGCAGATGAGTAGGTAATTCCATACTTTAGTTCCACTGAATCCTAAAAAGACAAAGTTGCTGGAGGAACTCAACAAAACATCTTTGGAGGTAAAAAGGAAGGACGATGTTCCATGGAGACGGAAGTTGAGAAACATGAGAGTGTTGTGAAAGATGGACCAAGTGAATTTGAGGTCAGGGTGGAAGTTGGCAGCAGAGTGGATAAAGTCAATGAGCTTATCATGGGTGCAAGAGGCAGCACCAAAGTAGTAGCAAGCCCAACAACATGAGAAAGAGAAGCAAAAGAAAGTCCTTTTCCTTTCTTGCCCTTAGCACCCACTCTAATTCTGGATCCAATACCTAATTCCCCTGTGCCAGTCTCCAGCAGCCTGTTTTCTTCATACTCTCCAAGATGAATCACAAAGTCAGACAATAGAAATTGTTAAATGTACTGGAGGAACTAAAAGAAACAGAAAGCTGCTTGAAGAAAACAGGTAGAGGGGAGGGGCAGGAGGAGAGGAGAGGACCTGCCTGTTTTTGTTTATAGCTAATGAAGGGCCTAGGCCCAAAACATTGTTTTCCCTTTACTTCCTATGGATAATGCATACCCTGCTGGGTATCAGCACATTGGGTATTGCACTCAACCCCAGCATCTGCAGACCTTCATGTCAAACTGAAGGAATTATTCATTGGTTCTGCACCTTCACCCATGCAGGACAGGGAGCTGCCTCTTACTCACTGGCCTGTGACTACAAGCGACGGAGATGAGGGATGTGCTGTGAGAGGGAGGTTGTGATGATCTCATGGAATGGGGAAAGGAGGAGGGAAAAGAACAAGGAGGGGAAAGAGAGTAACAGCACATTGGTGTCCTTTGGGTGACCACTCGGCCAAAATGGCTTGTTAGCATGCCGTATCCTAAATTTATTTTTTTTAATTTTCATTTTTTTAAATTAAAAAATTTAATTTATAAGATGTCATCTACTGTTTGCTACTCCCACCCTGGGGTAAAAACAGGTGTTGGCTGTTTACCTTTCATAATGCCTGTGTCTCATAATCTTGTAGACACCTCTCATCATTCTTTGTCCCAAAGAGAAAAAGCCTCAAATATTTTTCAATCCAGCTAATATCCTGATAAATCTTCTCTGCACCTTGTCTAATAGGTTCTACATCCTTCCTGTAATGAGGTGACCAGAACCGAATAAAATATTCTAAGTGTGGGGTCACTCAAGATTTAGAGCTACCACATTACCTCACGACATTGGAACTCAATCTCCTGACGAGTGAACCACAGCAAACCATAGGCATTCTTAACTATACTATCAACCTGCATGACAACCTTGAGAGATCTATGGATTTGGACCATGGGCCCCTCTGTTAAGTATCCTACCATTAACTATTTACTCTGCCATCATGTTTGACCTTCCAAAATGCATCACTTCACACTTATTCAGATTGAACCCAATCTATCACTTATCCACCCAACTCTGCATCCTGTCTATATCCTAGTAAAAAACACAATGCTGGAGAAACTGAGCAGGTCAAATAGTATCCTTTATATAACAAGGATAAAATTACATAACTGGCATTTATATCCTGTCTATATCATGTTCTAACCTATGACAACCTGCAACTCTATCCACAGAACCTTCAACCTTTAAATCATCTGCAAACTTATTGACCCATCCCTCTACTTCTTCATCCAGGTCATTTATAAAAAACAAAAACAGCAGGGGTCCCAGACGGACACTGGTCAGAATACTTCCCTATTACTCTGCTTTCTTCAGGAAAGCCCATTCTGAACCCACGCAGCCAAGGCTCCATGGATCTCATGCCTCATGACTTTCTGAGCGTCTCCCATGAGGGATCTTGTCAAATTCAGAAACACACGTCTAAAATCCATAAACACCACATCTACAGCCCTATCTTCATCAATTTATTTTGTTACCTCTTCAAAAAACTCAGTTAGGCTCATGAGGCACAACCTTCCCATTACAAAGCCTGAGATGGCTGTACTTCTCCAAATGCTTCTAAATCCTGTCTTTAAGAATCCTCTACAATAGTTAGCCTAATACAAGACTCACTGGCCTATAATTCTCAGGATTCTCCCTATTACCATTTTTCAACAAGGGGACCACATTTGCCATTCTCCAATCCTCTGGCCAAAGAGGATGCAAAGTTCATTGCTAATGCCCCAGCAAACTCTCTCTCCCACCCCCCCCCCCCCACACCTTCCCACAGCAATCTAGGGCATATCTTGTCTGCTCCCAGGGGACTTGTCAATCTTAATCTTTTTAATTTCAAGATGATGCAGCACACAAGTTTCTTTTTTCTATTCTGACCTCATCATGGTCCATTTCTCTGGAGACCGCTGAAGCAAAGTACTCATTTAGGACCACCCTAACATTTCCACCTCCAGACACATTCTTGCATCTTTCTTTTGTTCAATTTTGTAACTGACGCCTTGGGGTTTTCCTTAATCCTCATTACTAAGGTCTTCTCATGCCCCCTTTGACATCTCCAAAATCCTTTAAGTTCCTTCCTGGTTACAATACAATTCTGATGAGCCCTTCCTATATTTTGCTTCCCAATCTAATGTATGCTTCCATCTCCCTCTTAATTTGCTGCCTCACCTGTTTTGTCAACCACTGTTTCCTTTTCCTACTATCTTTTCCATGTCTCAGTGGGAGAAACCTATCAAAAATGCCACACAAATGACTTCTAAACAACCTAGACATTACTTCTGTGATTTCTTCTGAGAACTTCTGTTCCCAATTTGCTCTCTCAGTTCTGCCCACACCTATAATAATTAGCTATTCCCCAAATAAACACTTTCCTTTTATCCTTGTCCATATCTATGTAAAGCTCAGGTCACTATCGCCAAAATGCTCCCTTACCAAGCAGTCCATCACCTGACCAGCTTCATTACCCAGTATTAGATCCAGTATGACCTCCCCTCTAGTCAGCTGGTCCACACAGTGTGTCAGGAATCCTTCTTGGACACACCTGACAAATTCTCCCCCATCTATCCCTTTTGTGTTAAGGAAGTACCAGGCAACATTTGGGAAGTTGAAATCTCCCTTTTAAAACATCTAAACCCCCAGTACCTACATCAGCCAATCCTTGCATCAGCCATGTCTCTATAACGGCCACAATATTGTAGTTTCACATACTGATCCATGCTCTAGGTTCATCTCCTTTATTCCTAATACTCCTAGCATTGAAATAGATAGATTACAAACCCTCTGACTACTTTTTGTGCTTCCTCCCTGCCTGTCCTCCCTCACACAGCCACAGCATTTTGCATCATCCTTTCCACTTCTGCTCTATTCTCTGCCCTCACATTCTGATTCCTACCCCCCACTCCTCTTGCCACCACCCCCCTCCCCTGCCAAATCAGTTTAAACTCTTCTCCTACAGTTTTAGCAAACCTACCCACCAGGATATTATTCCGTCTTCAGATCAGGTGCACCCTGTCCATTTTATACAGGTCTTAGCTTCCACAAAAGAGATCTCAATGATCCACAACTCTGAACCCTTGCACCAACTCTTAAGCCATGCAGTCATCAACCACATCTTTCTATTCCTATCTTCACTTGCACGTGGCGCAGGCAGCAATCCAAAGATTGCCACCCTTGCGATCCTGCTTTTCAGCTTCCTTCTTAACTCCCCATATTCTCTCCTCAGCACCTCATCCCTACTCCTAACTACAGATATGTTACTGGTACCAACATAGGCCACAAACTCTGGCTGCTCACCCTCACAATTCAGAATGCTGTGGACTCAATCAGACGCATCCTTGACTCTGGCACCTGGGAGGCAACCTACCATTCAGGAGCCTCTCTCTCATTCACAGTGATGGACCAGACCTAACCACAATGACGTCCCTGGTAGATCAACCCCCACAAATGTAATCAAAACGTTGTTGAGGGGAACAGCCACAGGGAATCTCTGCACTGACTACCTATTCCCCTTCCCTCTCCTAACAGTCACCCAGTTACCTCCTTCTTGCCTTTTGTGGGGGTGGGGGGAGATGACTGTCTCATTGTAGCATCTATGTATTATCCCCTCTGTCTCCCAAATGTTCCGAAGTTCATCCAGCATCATTTCTGAATATGCTCTGAATCACAAGTGTAGTCACTGGGGACAATTGTGCTCTCCCAGATTTCCCACATCCTGCAGTTGGAGCATTTCACTGCCCTAGCTGCCATCTCCACTACGTACTCTCTTTTACTGTCCATACACTTACCTGATCTTCTCTACTGCATGGGCTCAGCTTGCATAAACCTCCACTCCTGCACTGGGTTGCTCCATTTGAGCATCCCTTTTTTTTAATTGGATGCAGGACATTGGCCAGTGGAGAAATTTAATAAGCACCTGTCTCTCCCACTGCTTTTTAACATTCCTCCTCTCATTGCAGGGTTTTAGGTGACCTTGGGTGTAATTGGGCAGCAGGGGTTTAAATGGCTGGAATCAGCTTCTACTGTGTTGTAAATAAAATTTTAAGGTTTTAGGAGGTCACCATGAGTTCATGTGAATGTTGCATTTCTTCAAGGAGACTCCAATCTCCTGTCTGCCCTGCAGTGTCTTCCTGTCACAGATCTGAAGTATAGTGTTTTTGTCAGTCTGATATCAAGCATGCAAATGCCCTGCTGAATTTAATTGGGGTTGCTGGCTTGTGAAAGGATACTGACATGGGTTCGTGTATTATGTTGATGATTTTGTGTGGGTGGCATTTGTGTTGATCCAACCACTACTCTGGCTGCACTCCTACCAGCCTGCAGCAGGAGACAAACACTGTACCTTCAGGTAGGCAGCCTGGGAGACTGGCCCCACCTGTCCTCTGTCAATGACCAGCCCGTATATAGACTCAAGCTGGCCCCTCTGGGGACGGTCAGACACGTGGAGCCAGGAGTGTACTGGTGGGTACAACTTTAAGCTAATTAAAACCTGTTGTACAGTCTGTGGGCTTCGTGTCAGAATTATTCACACAGCAGCGCTCACAGCATTATTGATAATCTGAACAATATCCCGTGATGCTTATTGCAATTTGTCCAGTCTTGCAAGCGTACTGGATTTTTTTTTTCTTGCTGACCAAAGTCTGTGATATATTGAGGACAATAGTAAATTTCTGCTTCAAACTTGGCCTTCACTGAAAGATGGCATGGGAAGTGGTCCATGTTGCAAGGGATTCTGGAAAATCTTTATCATTACTTTCGTGAGGTAATGTCTCACAGGGATTGAAGATTACCAGGAGTGCAGTAGCTGAGTTAATGAGATGATGAGTTAGCTGTGAGCACGCTGATGATGTCTTTGACAAGCACAATCTACATAGTTAGGACAGATGTATGTATTGAGGGAGATTGATGTTGCTATTGAAAAATCAGTTGTAATTTGTACTGATATTCAGTCTACTAATATTTTTTAATAAAATATAAGATTAGATTTCACCAAAAATATGTTTAATATTAAGGCATTAAAAAAAGAAGAGTAGAATCAGTCCTCTAAGTCTGTTTTGGGAGGCATTTCCATTTTCCTGTACCACCCCACACCCATTGATTTCCCTTCACAACAATCTATCTTGGTATTGCCTTGCAAAGTAATAAAAGTAAGCTGACTATTTGAGAAAGCAGGAAGAAAAGCAAATGACAAACTGCAAACCATTTAGCCTAACATTAAGACAAGGGGAAGTGCAAGAATCAATTATTAAGAAAGTGGCAAAAGAGCACGGAGAAAATTAGAATAAGATTGGGCGTAATCTAACGGGTTTATGAAAGGAAGTTGTGTTAGAATTTTTGAGGCAGTAACTAGCAATAAAGATGAGGCAGGGTTAATGGTTTTCTTAGTTAGGGTGTCTTGAACAACCACAAATATTATCAAACCAATGTCCGTAGTTGCGAGCCCAGCAGGATCAGGATTCCCAGTGGCCGGGGTGAGGGGTGGGGGGGCAGCAAGAACTCTGGGATGCACGTGACTTCAGAGGTCAGGTGATTGTGATAGCGTGCCAACTGGAATTATTTAAACTCCTGCGAAGATTCCATTGAACCACTCTGTTGTTTCACCTCACAGCCAACTTCTGTTGTGCTTTATTCACCTCACCACTCGGTAAATTGGTGACCCCAATGGTCCCCAATGGTCCAAACGACATCTTGGACCTCGCTAAGGATGTGCAGAATGCCATTGTGCTCAAACTTCCAATACTTTGGACCTCGCAGCCACAGGTTAGGTACGAACAGGCCAAGGTCCAGTTTCGTCTATGCCAGATTACTGCTGACACAACGAAGATATGCTATTGTATTGCACAATTTCTCCATGTGGATGGCCTGGGCAACCACACTCCTTCTGAACTAATGATCGAGATGCTGGTGCTCATGGATGGGCACAAGCCCTGTCTGCTTTTCAAGCAACTTTAATGATTCTTGTTGCTTAGCAGCCCATGCTGAAGGATTGTGGAAAACAGTAGACTTTTGGTTGGGCACATAGCAGTGCCTCGGCAAAGTTCACGAACCCTGCCCACTCCGGATAGTGATGCGGCATCAGACTCAACCGGATGCAGCGCAGACAGAGCAGTGGTGCTATTATCATCAGAGATGGGGAGTTGCAGCCCGCCGCTGCTGTCTCTCCTGAACACATCTGGAAAACGCCGAGGCTGGCCGTTGGTCGCAGCCATGATGGACGGCCATAAGAACAACCTCATTTTCCTCTAGAATCGACACTCAGGCCATTGGTTCTTAGTTGATCCTGGAGAGGAGGTTAGCGTGTTTCCCTCCTCTGACCCAGACACACGTTCAGGAAAGAAGGGCCCTCCTCTCATGGCTGCCAACAACTGCAGCATCCGGACATACGGGACACAGACATTTCCACTCAATTTCAGCTCGTCACAGTTCAGCTGGTTCTACATCATTGCTGATGTATCACAGCCACTCCTAGAAGCTGATTTTTTTTTGCCAGGACACTCCCTTCTAGTCGATCACAAAGGTGGCAGTCTAGTTAATTCAAAGACTTTTGAGTCCCACACCTTGTACCCCACAGCATTGCCCACACCTCGATTCAACTCAGTGATGCTCTCAGACAATGAATATGCCAGAATCTTAGTGGAATTCCCCAGCATTATTACTCTGCAGTTCTCGACAGCCCAACTGAAACATGGAGTACAGTACCGCATTCCAACTCGTGGATGCCCCCTGCATGCTCGAGTGGGCAGGCTACCTCCAGATAAATTGCAATTGGCTAAAGATGAAATCCAACACATGGAAGAAATGGGAATTGTTCTCCGCTCTGACAGCCCTTGGGCATTATCGCTGCATATGGTACTTAAAGCATCTGGAGTCTGAAGACCTTGTGGGGACTATCGGTGTCTGAACAACATCACTGTGGTAGATCGCTACCCAGTTCCCATATAAAGGATTTCTCTGCGATCCTTCATGGAGCTAAGATTTTCTCCAAAATCAACCTGGTGCGCAGGTACCTTCAGATCCAATTTCACTCAGATGACATTCCTAAGACTGTCTTGATTACTCTGTTTGGGCTTTTTTGAATTCCTCCGATTGCCTTTTGGTTTAAAAATCATGGCCCAGACATTTCAACGCCTAATGGTCACAGTTATCCAGTGCCTGGATTTTGCATTCGTTTATTTGGACGGCATCCTTATCGCCACCACTTACGGCAGCAGCACCCGGCCCATCTCCGTCAACTATGTCAGCAGCCAGATGGCAGCAGGTTAGCGATCAACCTGGGCAAAAGCCAGTTTGTCTTCACATCATTCGATTTCCTCAGCCACCGTATCAGTCAGCAGGGAGCAGTTCCACTGCCTTCTAAGGTCGAGATCATTTGCAAATTTCCAAAACCCTCTACCATTAAAGGCCTGCAGGATCTTGTTGGCATGATTAACTTTTACCATCGTTTCGTGTCAGCTGCAGCCAAAGTTATGCAGCCACTTTTCAAACACTTGTCTGGACATCCCAAGGAACTGAAATGGGATGATGAGGCCATGACCACATTCAAGACTGCCAAAGGAGAGCTAGCAAGAGCCACTATGCTCATGTACCCGAAGGTTGATGTGCCAATGGCTCAGACGGTGGATGCATCAGGCACCGTGGTAGGAGGGGTCCTGGAGCAGCTCATCAATGGCAGCTGAAAAACCCCTGTCATTCTTTAGTCATCATTTGAGACCGCTGTAGCAAAAATACAGTGCATTTGACAGGGAGCCCCTTACCCTCTATTTGGCCATATGACATTTTCGCTATTTTCTAGAAGGCAGAAGGTTCACTGTCTACACGGATCACAAGCCATTGACTTTTGCCTTCACCAAGATGTCAGATCTGTGGTCAGCACATCATCAACGATAACTCTCCTGCATTTCAGAGTTTACGACTACAATAAAGCATATCGCCGGGAAGAACACACTATCCCGTACCACCACCGCCTCCCTCCATTCACCTGCTCCCGGTATAGACTAAGATGCTTTGACAGCAGCTCAGCAGGAAGATGAGGAGATGCTCATGTATAACACTGTCATATTGGGACTGAAATTGAAGGACATACATTTTGGTCCTGCAAATATCTCCCAACTTTGTGATGTATCCACCGGTCGGCCAAGGCCCATTGAACTTGCTGCGTGGCAACATCAGGTGTTTGACGCCATACAGAGTTTGGCCCACTCTTCGATTAGGACGACAACAAGGCTCATGCAGATAAATTCATGTGCCACGGCCTGCACAAGCAAGTCAGCACTTGGGCAAGGACATGCATCCAGCGCCACATCAAAGCCCCACTGCAGGTTTTTGCACACATGCAGCGTAGGTTTGATCATATCCACGTGGATATCGTTGGCCCATTGCCCCCATCCAAGAGTGCTGCTCACCTCTTCACAAAAGATGTTTGGGGTTAGTAAGTTAATTGGTCACATGGGTGTATTTGGGTAGCACGGGCTTGTGGGTTGGAAGGGCCTGTTACTGTGCTCTATTCCTTTTTTTAAATCAGCAGAGTTGTATTTTAACCTTTGCATGTTTAGTTTCAGATCTATCCTTCTTTTTCACATTTCCCTATCTCTTCTAAAAGTTAAATGTCGTGGAATATTTAATTCTCAGCCTTGTTTGTTTTGCAACCGTCTCTTGATCACATCCATTGATGTCTGATGATGACATTATTTGATAATCTTGTTGCAAATACTTTGAAGTCAAAGAAAGAGCCTTCAATTTTTGTTTCACAATTTTTCCCATAACCTGTCTCATTGAAAACAAACTCGTAGGTTTGAGTGCTCTGTCACCTCCTGACACACTGGTTATCATTCTCCATTTTGCATCCCTGAAATATTCTCTTTAACTATTTAAATTTTACTTCACCAGAATACCAAAAATTCAATGAATGACTTAAAATATTTGAGCATTTCTTATAGATTTTATTTCATCTGCAATCTTGTAGTTTCTATTGATAATTTTAGTAATTATAGTGCAGCTTAAGCACCTCTTACAGAGGTGCACCAAAGAAAAGGTACAAGGACTGCCTAAAGAAATCTCTTGGTGCCTGCCCCATTGACCCCCGCCAGTGGGCTGATCTCGCCTCAAACCGTGCATCTTGGCGCCTCACAGTTTGGCGGGCAGCAACCTCCTTTGAAGAAGACCGCAGAGCCCACCTCACTGACAAAAGGCAAAGGAGGAAAAACCCAACACCCAACCCCAACCCACCAATTTTCCCCTGCAGCCGCTGCAACCGTGTCTGCCTGTCCCGCATCGGACTTGTCAGCCACCAACGAGCCTGCAGCTGACGTGGACATTACCCCTCCATAAATCTTCGTCCGCGAAGCCAAGCCAAAGAAGAAGAAAGGAAAGCCAAGATTATGAGGCAAATGCAAGCAGTTTCCTATCTAAATTCCAATCATCCCCAATAAGTTGAAAGTTTAAAAATTGTGGATAAACTTGCAGAATCTATTGAGAGGAAATTGCGCTAAAAGTCACTCCACGTCCCTTCAAGCGCCCCTTCTCATTGTCCCGACAATTTGTATTGCTAATACACTCCATAATTTCCACTATATATAATAAGTTGTCCCTTTATTTTTTCTGAAGAAAGTGGCTGCAAAGTTCTTGGATAAATATCGGGTAGTTCTTTTTTAAATGATAAACAAAAGTCTGCAGACGCTATGATTGTAGTAAAAACATAAAAATGCTGGAGGAATTCAGCAGGCCACGCAGCATCCTTAGAAGATAAAGATATCTAACCAACATTTCGAGCCTGATTTTCTAAAAATTGTTTTAGTTGATTTAAATTTTAACTGTTAAATAAAATTATCATTTGAATAATTTCAATGTGTTTTATATATCATAAAAATTAAGTATTTATGATAGCCTTAACAGCTACCTGAACAAAGGGATTGCTTTTGTAGGCTATCAAACTCTTATTTTAGGTATTTTGTAGAGGAAGCTATCCCTGGGATTACCAATGTGAAAGGTAATTCTGTCAAAAAGGCCAGTTCTTCTACATTGGATCCCTGTGGAGAAAAATAGGCAAGAAGGTATAAGCTCAGTCTTCATAGTTCCTCAATAGATGTGGAGTGCTTACCACTACTTGCAAATTCTGGGTCAAAGAAAAGTAACTTCAGGGCACCATTAGTATAGTAATTAGCACAATACTATCACACTGCCAATGACTCGGGTACAAATCTAGTGCTGTCTGTAAAGAGTTTGTATGTGATCCCAGTGTCTATGTGGTCTCCTCCAGATGCTTCAGTACTTCCCACATTCAAAAGGTGTACAGGGTTAGTAGGTTAATTGGTCACATGGGTGTATTTGGGTAGCACGGGCTCATGGGTTGGAAGAGCCTGTTACTGTGCCATATTGCTTTAAAAAAAAGCAGAGTTGTATTTTAACCTTTGAATGTTTATGCTACTATTCAAGTTTAAATTGATATGATGTATCTCCTTTAAATGCTGTGCATGGCTGAGCAGGTTGAAAAACCAACAATCTGTGGCAGCTGTATACCACAGCTCTGGTTCCTCATGTATAGATCCTTTTACACCTCACGTAGTGTCCTTTGGGAGAACAGGGAACTGTTAAACTATCCAGTGCCTTGGGCAAAAAGTTGTTAAATCTACTCTAGAGCTTCATTTTGAAGAAATACCAAAAGCAAAATTTATTTCAGTATTTTGCTTTTATGAAATATTAATGATGAAATCTTGGAATTTAAAAAAAATACATTTCTCTTTTTCTGATGTTAACCTTTGCCCCATTGTATATCATATATATATATATATATATATTTATATATATATATATATATATATATATATATATAAAATATATATTTAGGGTTTTTACAACATAAAAGCTGCGATTAAACTACCATCTTTGGAAATCTGAGTTAACTTCAAATTTCAAAACAATTTGCATAAACATTGAAGGCATCTAGTTCTAACCAACAATTCAGAAAATGAATAAACAAAAGAAAACATGATTAAAACAAAATACAGTAAAACTTCAATTATCCAAAATCGGATTTGCCAAAATTCTCATTTCTCCAAAAAAAATTTAAATTTTGGATAAATGAGGATATCCAAAACAAATCAGAAATCTTCATTTATCCAAATTTTTTTGGAGCCGAACTGACCGGGGATCTCAGTGGGGAGGTGTCAGTGATCGACAGCAGTCAGCATTATTTTTGGTGAGAATTAAACATTATTTTAATGCTTAAAAAGTCTTCCCTTCTTGTCTGTTGTTGTTTAAACACTGTTACAAGTGATTTGCTGTTGCTACTGGGCGTTTTTAAAAACTGACCATTTCTCTAAAAGTAAACGTTTATCGGACATTGACTCTGTCCCGACAATTTCGGATAATCAGTGTTGTACTGTATCTCAAAAATAGTAATAGATGATTTTTAAATGGACATGGTGCTCTTCAACATAAAGCAGTTCTAAGTCACATTTTCAAATGTCATTGTAGATACCGTATATGTTGTCATATGAGGCAGAATTTGAACCTTAAAAATTTCACCCCCAAACTAGGGGTCATCTTGTATGCCAAGTATAAAATCTGAATTTTAATGTGTTTTGGTTTAGAGTGTCCCCTTGGCAATGGAGAGCAGCATAAAACCACCGCATACCTCCTATGTTCCTACCACTAAATACTTTTCTACCAAAACTTGCATTTGGAAAGCTGGATTAATAGTTAATAAAAATGTATTGTAAACCTGTCTAACATACCTTAAAATAGCAGTGCAGCAAACAAAACTAACAGTCGCCATTTGGAGCAGCAGACAAACAGTAAACAGTCAGTAAGCAGGTCACCTATAGCATCCAAATATTAATGAAACATACCTATGAACTAGAAATAGATAAGACCAAACACTGGTGTAAACAGTCCGAACACAGTCCTACCAATAGTCCCATGAAGCAAGACCGAGTTTATAAATTAAAGAAAATCCCTGCAGTGTACTTTACATCAACATTTTTAATCTATCATGGTATAACATAGGTAAATCAGTTAATCAATTTTGAGTAAATGGCAAAATTGTACTCAGTTCCTGTAAAAAAAAAACCGCCTAAGTGACATCACTCGTGTTTATGTTACATCAGCTGGAGATATTTGATGTATGTTATGGTAGGTAATTGACAGTATTTTGTCATGCCTTGGAATGAATTGGCTAAATTTTAAATAACTAAGACTGTAGCCCCTTTCCCACTGGCACCCTGGTCCAGGAATTAACTGGGAATTTGCTAGGACAGGGACCTGTGGAAAAGGAACACTGTCCAAATGCTGGCGTCAAATGACGTTGTTTCATGTCGGGGATTAACCACCTCTACCCCTACTCATATCCCCAGCATTTGCAGATGCCGGTGTCCTGATAAAAAGGGAGAGCAGAAATTCACCTGTTTCCAGTTGTAGATAGAACACTCCGATCCACAGGGATGAGTGTATTCAATGGAAAAACAATTAGTGTCCCAGTTAAGGCTCAGTGGAAATGGCACAAAGGGTTTCCTATCACAGGATACTGCACAGCCAAATAACTGGGGTGCCAGTTGCTTAGTAGTGTGCTTAACTCCACTGGTCACTGGGATGGTTGGTAAAGGACTATTGAGGCACTAAGCTCTCAGTGCTAATTGCCGGACTTGGGATAGTCTTAGACAGAGAGTATAGCTCAAAACCTATATTTTAAATGGAAATTCTGGGTGTCATCTTATACACCTAGTCACTTTCTATGTTGACAAATATGGTATTTTAAAGTAGATGAAAATTTAACCTGAAGGATATTTGTTTATTATTAATGTTTAATATTATAGTTTTGCGTATAGTTGCTGATTGTCAGGTTTTAGAAATGTTATTTTGAGGTAAGAATGTTAAACTATGGATTTTTTTAAAAAACATCTGGCCAGCAACAAAATAGGATATTTCCACGGGGAACGTTGATCCATTTGGAAACACACTTGAAATATTAAGTTTAACTCTAAGGTTTGCAGGACTCCAATATTTATTTAGATCTATGGAGATAAAGAGAGGGGAAGATTGTTATACTGGGGAAGCCTGGGTAAGTACAGGTAACCTGGACATCCTGCAACAACAACCATCAGGAGCTTAGACTTAAGGATGTGAGAGGAATGTTTTCCTGCTAGTCATCAGAAGGTGTGATTGGTTATCAGAAATTCCTCTATTGTAGAAGGGAGGGTGAAGTGAATGTAATGGTGTAAGTGAGAGGAGTCAAACAATTGCAGGTATCTACTCACATGCCAATAAACATAAAGTATCATGCTTATTTATTATTGTCATGTATATTGGCCGACAGTGAAGTGCCTTTCTAAGTGCCATTCACAGGTTAGCAAAGAGTTGAAATGCTCTACCACAGTTTTTCAAAAAGAAGAAAAAGAAAGTTCCTTCAGAAACAGCAAATGGTCAATCCTCCAACGCACCTATCTCCTTATATCCACCTGCCTGTTCCATTGCGCATCAATCACCCCTAGTCCCACTTTCCTCTAGCCAGTGAAAGGCGTTAGTGCCTGCAGCCTCGCGGGAGGTCTGTGTCCACCAAATGTGGAGCACACTTATCCAGCATCAACCCCTCCTGACCTGAATGCTGCTGCCTTTGTCTCTGCCACAGCTGCAACCATGTCCGGACTAATTCTCAGTGTAGCCACTGAATAGATTCGACGGAAGCTGCCGACCACAGACCTAAAGAGCTCTATAGGCATTCACAGTTCTCTCCAATGCGAACACCAAGGGGGGGGAGGGGATGAGGTGGGTGGCCCCATTGCTGTTTTCTCTCAGCTTTACCTTCACTTGGCATTTGCTAGTTCAGATTCTGAATGTGTCTTTGACGTTCATGCAGATCCCTGTCCCCCAAGACATAATGGCCCATTAAGGTGACAACTGGCTCATGTGGGTTGAGCATGTACACAGAAATCATTGTTATTGTAAAAATAGGTCTACATATAACTGAATGAGTCCCTTAGATCTAATGAGATATATATCCCATGTTATTGAAAGAGGTACATGAGGAGATTGTTGGGGCCAAGACTAACTATATCCTAACTGGCAAACCATAAGTCTACCATAAGGAACTTTGTCAAATATCTATGTTCATGTACACAACATCCACTGCCAACTGCTCATTCACCACCTCATGAACCTCAATCTAATTGGTGATAAATAACCACTCCATACAAATCCATGTCGACTGTCCCTAATCTTTCTTTCTTTCTTTCTTTTTCTTTTTCAATCTTTTTATTATTATTATAATTTATAAACACATACAGTTCAAAGAGATATAAAAAATACATAGTAAGTAATGAATTAATACAGAGATATTAAACAATAATATTACAGAATAAAAATATATCATAAAAAAATTTTTTTAGATCAGTTTAGGGTGTGAACTATCTCTAAAAAAAAGATATAATTAATAACAATATATGAAAAAAAGAGAAAAAAAAAAACCCCAAAAAAGAAGAAAAAACAAATCTGAATTAAAAAAACTTTAAAAAAACCCCACAGATATAGCTAAACCACGCCGAATACTCCGATCTCATCTTACAGCCCAATTATCATACATAATCATAGGAAGAAATCAGAGCCAGATCAACTCACCACAAATGAAAATATTGAATAAATGGTCGTCAGGTTAACTCAAACTTAGAAGGGGATTCATAGACAGAGTTTCTAATTTTCTCTAAATTTAAACATAGTATAGTTTGGGTAAACCATTGGAAAACAGAGGGAGGATTAACCTCTTTCCAATTCAATAGTATAGATCTTCTAGCCATTAGTGTAAGAAAAGCAATCATACGATCTGCAGGAAGAGATAAAAAAGAGATTACCTATCATAGGTAATCCAAAAATTGCAGTAATGGGATGTGGTTGTAAATCAATATTCAAAACAGTAGATATAATGGAAAAAATTTCCTTCCAATAATTCTGTAAAGAGGGACAGGACCAAAACATATGTGTAAGGGAAGCTATTTCCAATTGACATTTATCACATATAGGATCAATATGAGAATAAAAGCGATGGAGTTTATCTTTAGACATATGAGCTCTATGAACAACTTTAAACTGTATTAGTGAATGTTTTGCACATAAAGAAGAAGAGTTTACCAGTCGCAGAATTTTATTCCAATTTTCATTGGAAATATGAAGGTTGAGTTCTCTTTCCCAATCATTTTTAAACTTTTCAAAAGTCCCAGAATTTATTTTTGTAATTATTATATAATTTAGATATCACACCTTTTGGAGGGAATTTTGAACATAGTATATCCTCTAAAACAGTCGTAGTCTCCCGATTGGGAAAAGAGGGTAAAGTCGAAACTAAGAAACTCCTAATCTGCAAATATCGAAGGAAATGAGATCGAGGTAAATCATATTTCATGGATAATTGTTCAAATGACATGAAAGAGTTATCCAAGAATAAATCCGAAAAGCATGTTATACCTTTAACTTTCCAGAGTAAATAAGAAGAAGAAGAAATTTCCATTTCACATCAAATAGACTGGAGGGGAATATGGTTATTTAGATTTGGTGTACAATTGAATTGTACAAAAATGTACAATAAATAAAAACAGTTTAAACTTAACTGGATATTTTCTCCTTTTTTTGGTTCTAATTGTGTTATTGTTTTTGGTTTAGGATTATGTGGTTTTCAACAACATTTGGCTGCTTCTCCTAAACAATCACAATTCATTTATCCAACCATAAACTGCAAGTCTATATGGTATGGAATCATCAAAATTCAGTGCAACCCTTTCCGCATCTAATGTCATTGAATACTCTTGTCACACTGTAACAAACTGACACAACCAAGTTATTTTTCCTCTGCGTTCAAGAGTGCAAAAGGCACGAGCGCTGACATTCCACCAGCCATGAGCCAACGTGGTGAATTTTGAAACAATGTGTGTATGGCATTGCATTATTTTTAAGCAGCAACTTTTGTTTTACTTGAGTAATAATTAAGAGAATCTAGGTCATAGGAAGTAGTTGATCAGGATAATTTGTTCACCAAAGCAACACCTATTATTAATATTCCATTTTTGTGTGTTCAAAGCAAAGTGATGAATGAATGTTGCACATCTCAAAATTTATACTTGGTTGATAATGCAAAAATACTATTTGGTTGCTGCCACACGTTGGAAGTAGAGACTGCTGCTACCATACAAGTATATTTAGTGCCACTGACTGCTGAATTGGTAGGCAATTGAATACTAAGTTGAAACATTGTACTGTATATTTCAAGTTCATGGTGAAGCCGTTCAAATCTTAGATTGTGTATTTGAGCAATAAGCATTATTACACACAGATGAGGGCGCACTAAAAATGTTTTTAATGTAAAGGATGGTAGTTTTCATTTATAGCCCCTTTCACACTTGCATCCCACTAAATTGGCTGGTCAGTGTCCTGGGATCAGAATGGGGGCTTTGGCTTTCACACTGGACCACTCCAAACTGGGACACTGAATGTTTTCACACTTGTAAGGAGCCATCCTCCGGGTTAGGATTGTTCTACCTTCTACCAGTGACGCCTGAGCATTGAACGATGGTGGACTGCCCTAAATCCTAATCAATGTATTATGATCTTGTATTTGAACAAAATTAATGATGCCTAATTATAACGTAATTAAGCTTTTTGTACAGCACAATATGAGCCCTTTTGCCCCTGTTGTTGGTGTGCTGATCTATAGAAACCTTTATAAGGCTGCGTGGGAAAGTGCGAGCAATAAATAGCAAAAGCGGACAATTTTTCAATAGGGTGGGAAAGTTGGTAGTGTTATAGCATTCAATTTATACAGTGTAGGAAAGTTGGTAGCAATATCACGTACAATTTATAAATACTGTGGGGGAGAAGCAATGGTGGACCTGGCCTCCCAGAATGCCATGTAGCAGAGAAAGGGCTGTAGGCCCGCTGCATACAAGGAGCATTCGTAGAGGGGTTTCTCTGCCACACGGCATTCTGGGAAGTCAAGTCTGCCATTGTTTTTTTCCCCACGGTCTTTATAAATTGTGTGCAAAAGGCTACCAATTTTCCCATGTCTTTTAAAAATTGTCCATTATTGCTATTTATTCTGTTTATTTCCTCTTCCCCCCCCCCCCCCCACCCCCACCCCCGCCCCCAACTATGACTTTCCCATGCAAAGTTTATACCTTCATTTTAATATTTTCTTCCTGCACTCGTGCAAAATCTTGGGTCATTTCAATCCCATAATGCAATTATCTGTTTCACACTTGCCTGATCACAACACAGACACCGGGGATTGTACTGGGGTCGACAATCCCCGGCATGAAATTATGTCATCTGACGCTGGCATTGAGCTGATTTTGTTTTCACACTAGACACTTTAAAGGCTGATTGCCATTTGATTCTTGGGATCACTGGCAAGTGTGAAAGGGGCTTATGTGAGAATGATTGCACAATTGTAAACTTGCATAGATTAGCTGTGAGAGGAGACCCAGAGATATATATCAGAGATCACATTTCCAAATACCATTCTACATGTACACCTGCAAATTAAATTCTCTCCCTTTTCACCACAAGAGAACAACCCCATTGTGACAGGAAATGCTGTTTCTTTCTGAGAGAAAATAGATTCCAGTTCTGAACCTGAAAGGAAGATAGGGCATTATTTCTCAGGGGATCGTAAGGATCACTGTTTTTGTAAGGAAACAAATTTGTTGTCGCTTTATATAGTGGTTAGCACTGAATAGTCACAAATAGACCCATAGTGTATTCTATTGGAAAAGAGTAATAAGAACACTTGTTCAGAATGCAAAAGGAATGTAAGGATTTTATTCTTAAGCTTTCTTTATCAAGGTTGGCTTTATGATTACGTTGAAAACATTTTGGCTGAAACCTCAGATCAAACTTGTTTTAGATTTGAATAAATGAAGCTCTTTGAGAAAAGTTGCAAAATATTTGTGGCTGTCTTGAGGAACTTTGATCATTAAAATTGCAGTTTTCCTGAGGCAGTACAAAATGTCAATGAGTCATGTTATTTCTTGGCAGGGTCACGTCCTGGAGTGATCAACTCCCCATTATGACTTTTGTTCTTATAGCCAAACTTTGTTTGACTTTACCTTCGTTAACTTGAAGCAGTAATGGGTATAAACTGCCTTAAGCCTGCAGTCCTTGTAAAAATGAATAATTAAAATTCCTGACTTCATACCAAGTGTCAGCTGCTGAAAAGCACTAGTTAGTGCCCATCTGGCTGTAAGCTGGATATTTGCTCAGATAAGAGGTATTTTCCTCAGGGAAACAATGGAAACACTATTAGAAGCATATTAGAAAAATTATTATCCAATCATCAAACTAGATTGGCAGTGACAAGGGATTAGTTATATTCTAAGGATACATGTTTTGTCAAAGGAAATTAATGTTATGTTACCTTTCAAATAAAAATAAAAGAAAAATCCTTCATTGAGATTTTAAAAAGTATTTGTGACGCTGTAACCATGCTGTTCTGTACACTTTGACATATTTTATTAAGATGCATTTTTTGTGCTGACACGCCGAACAGATGTAATATTGCAATGCAAAATTGAAAGTGCAAAGCAATTGATAATAATGCATAATCCTCTTGAAAATATTTGAATATCTACATTCTTGCATTGGAATTAAAGAAAATGAAGCTTAAAGTAGAAATTAATGGATTAAGTGGACATCATTAGGAACAGAAATAGTTGTGAGATTGGGCTACATGTTCACTGAGCCTGGTTTTCTTGTTGAATATGACTCTGGCTCATCTTCCCCACATCCTTTGATTTCCACAGAATCCAAAAATCTGTACATTTCATGCAGCATGGAAACAGTCCTGATGGCCTGTCAAGACCACCTTAACCCATTTACACTCAGTATTTTATTCTCCCCGCATTCCCATCAAGTTCCTTCAGGTTTAACCACTTAGCTACATACTAGGGTCAATTTACAAGGACCAATTAACTTACCAACGCATGTGCGTTGGTAATTGGTTAATTGGTCCTTGTAAATTGACCCTAGTATGTAGCTAAGTGGTTAAACCTGAAGGAACTTGATGAATGTCAGTGGAAATCTTGGCTTCTGGAAGAAGCCCACAGTCTCAGACAGAATGTACAATTTCCACACAGATTGAACCTATTTGCTGGAGCTGAGACTCTGCTAACTGTGCAAGTCAAAATCTTTGAATGTTTTTCCATAATTCAGTCCCTGCACTTATTGGGATTGGAGAACTCCAACAATTCATGATACCAAGGCAGGAAATTTCATCACATCTTCCTTTAGGCAACATTTTTCTGAAATTTACTCACAACATTTACCTTGAAAAGTCTCTCAGAATCAGTTTTTATTTAAGATTACCTCTCATTTTTCTAAATCCCAGTGCATAATCAAACTTGAGATTCAACTTGTCCACTTTTTTTTTCTGAAAATGCAAATAAGCAAAAACGGTACACAGTAATCCAAATGTGTTTCCTCCTTTATCCCATGTAATTGTGGCAAGACTTCTCTGCTTTGCATTTGCCTTCAAAGTTCTGATAACACTTCATTTGCCCAATTTATGCCCATTTGAGTTCCCTCTCCAAATCCTATTTTTATTTTTAAGTACTGTGCCATCAGCAAATTTGGTTACATTGAATTACCCCTCTATCCAATTAGCATATGAAGTCCCTTTACATCTTCCTCATGACTTGCTAACCTATCTATCTTTGTGTAATCAGCAAATTTAATTACATCCTATTCCATCATCTAAGTCAATAATAGAGTTTCTCTGTTACCCAATTCTCTGGTCACACTAACATATCGTCACTGGTGCCTGACGTCTTAGTGTGTGCAGGTTTCATGTGCCATCTTTCAGAGTGATGTTTGGGGAAATAAAACCAAATATGAAATATCTACCAATCTTCTTTATCCTATTAGTTTGTTACATCTTAAAAGAACTCTAAGCAAATTTGTCAAACATTATTTCCCTTTCATAAAACCATGTGGACTCTGCTTGACAGAATTATTCTCTTCTAAATGAGCTGTTACTGCTCAGTAAATGATTCCAGGATTTTCCTAGTAACATGTTAGCCCTATATTTTCCTGCCATTTTTTCTTTCATGGAACATAGAAATCTACAGCAACAGTACAAAGACTTTAAGCCACAGTGTTGTACTGATCTCATATCAAATGCCTAAATTGTCCCTATGGCATAACCCTCCGCTGGTCAGGTGCTGAAGGGCTGTGCAGCCCAGCTGACAGATGTCGTTACAGACATCTACAACATCTCACTGCAGCAGTCCACTATCTCCACAAGTTTCAAGGCAGTCACCAACATCCCAGTGTTCAAGAAAGTGTTGTTAACTGACCTTAACAACTACTGCCTAGTGGTGCTGTCGTCTATGATCATGAAGTACTTTGAGCAGCTGATGATGGAACGCGTCAAAATACACATTCCAGCCACATTGGACCCATTTCAATTTGCCTATCTTCAGATGATGCAATAGTCTTGACCTTGCACTCCATCCAAACCCACCAAAAGAACAATGCCTCATATGCAAGAATGTCGTGCATTAACTTCAGCATGCTGTTCAACACAATCAAACCTCAGAGGCTGGTGGAAAACTGTTGTCCCTGGGACTCAACATCCCTCTCTGCACTGGATTTTGGAAGGACATACACGGTAAATGGTAGGGCACTGAGGAGTGCAAAGGAACAGAGGAATCTTGGAATACAGATACATAATCTCTACAAGTGGCATCACAGGTAGATACTCAAAGTATTGAGTACAGAAGTTGAGATGTTATGGTAAAGTTGTATAAGACATTGTTGAAGCTAAATTTGGAATATTGTGGGAAGCCTTGGTCACCTAACTACAGGAAAGATATCAATAAGATTGAAAGAGTGCCAAAAATATTTACTAGGATGTGGCCTGGTCTTTCACGTACAGAGTTACAGGGAAAGGTTAAACAGGTTAGAATTATATTCCCTGGAACATAGAAAAATGAGGGGAGATTTGATAGAGGTATTTAAAATTATGAGGGGTATAGCTAGGGTTTTTCCACTGAGGGTAGGTGAGATACAAACCAGAAGACATGGGTTAAGGGTGAAAAGGGAAAAGTTTAGGGGGAAACTCTTCACGCATAGAGTGGTGAGAGGGTGGAACAGGCTGCCAGCTGAAGTGGTGAGTGTGGGCTCAATTTTAACATTTAAGAATTTGGCCAGGTACATGGATGGGAGAGGTATGGAGGGCTATGGACTGGGTGCAGGTCAGTGGGACTAGGCAGAAAATGGTTTGGCACAGACTAGAAAGGCCAAGGGCCCTGTTTATGTGCTGTAATGTTCTTATGGATTCTGAACTTCTTGACAGAAAGACCGCAGTCAATACGAGTTGGCAGCAAAACTGACGACCCATCATGCTGAGTACTGGGAAACCTCAGGGATATGATCAGTCCTCTACCATTCACGTTGTTGACTCACGACTGCATATCCAATGGAATCATCAGATTTGTGGATGATATAAAGGCATTTGGTCTCATTGGCAACAATTAGAGTTGCATTACAGGGGAGGTTGAAAAGCTTGTAAATTGGTGCAAGAATAACAACTTGAGTCTCAGCTTGGGCAAGCCAAAGGAGATGATTGTGTACTTCAGGGGGGGATGAAGGTCGATAATTTTCCACTACACATCAATGGTTCCACATGGAGAGTGTGGAGAGCACAAAGTTCTTTGGAGTGCATATAATGGACAACCTATCCAAGACTCAACACCTCCTCATTAGTCAGGAAGGTCAGCAGCACCTACACTTTCTCAGATGGCAAGGTTACCGGCCCCATCCTGACAACATTTTACAGGAGCAGAATTGGTGTGTCCTCTCTGGCTGCATCATCGGGTGCTTTGGCAGTTGCAAAGCATCAGACCAGAAGTCTGATTAAAACAGCCATGAGGACCACCAAGGTCTCCCTTTCCTCTATTGATGGCATTTACGGAAGTGTTGTCAAAACAGGGCTCAAGGACAGTATCTTCAACCCACTGCCACCAAGAAGGAGGTAGACCAGCATCAAAATCAGGACTGTCAGGCTGGAAAATAGTTTCTTCACACAGGCTATGATGCTGATGAACAGTATCCTGTCACTATGAAAGTCATCCCAAATATTTTTATATATTTATTTTGATTATGTATGTGATCTTTATGCATTGTGTGTTTTTCTGTGTGCACCATGGTCTGGAGAATCACTCTTTTGCCATTATATAATCATGATAAAAAGCTTGAACTTGACTTTCCTCAATTCCATGTACCATTCTAATCATCTCTTAAAAGATTATTATTGTACCAGACTCCACCACCATTGCCAGCATTGCATTCCATGCACCCACCACTCTCTGCTTGAAAAACTTCCCTCTTTCATCCCCCCTGTACTTACTGCCAATCATCTTAAAACTATGTCCCATCATTTAGCCATTTCAACCCTGGGGAAAAAAGCCTCTGGCATTCACACGATCGATGCCTCTCATTGTCTTGTACACATCTATTAGGTCATCCCTTTTCCTCAGGGTTGTACGTGATGTCATGCATATACTCTGTGACAATAAATGTGAAAAGACCAAGTTTACTCAGGCTCTCCTCATAAGGCATGGTCTCCAATACAGGCAACATCTCTATAGCATCCACTCTCTTCTTCTAATGAGGCAACATCTTTATAGCATCCACTCCCTTCTTCTAATGAGATGACCAGAACTGAACACAATATTCCAAGTGGGTTCTAACCAAGATCTTGTATAGCTGTAACATTACCTCACGGCAATGAACTCAAACTTATGGTTAATGAAGGACAACACACTATACGCCTTAACAACACAATCAACATGTGCAATAGCTTTGAGTGTCCTACAGTTCATGCACACTGCTCAGAGTCCTTCCATTAACAAATTTGACCCACTGAAATGAACTACCTCCTACTTTTCTGGGTAAAACTCCGTCTGCCATTTATCAGCCCAGCTCTGCATCCTACCAATGTCTCTGGCAACCCTCCAGATTATGCCTTTGCAATGTGGAAGGAAACAGGAGTACTCAGAGGAAACAAACATGGTCACAAGGAGAATGTGCACAGACAGTATTTGGGTCACTGCAATTGAGAGGCAGCAGTATTATCACCTGTGCCAATACATATCTGGCCAGACATCAACTTTTCCAATGAACTCCTGGCAGCATCCCAGTCTCTCGTTTAAGTTCATCAAAACTTCAAAAGAGTTTATTCACCAACTCTTGGTCAGAACCATAGTAGGAGGAGAGGGGTATGTTGCCAAAGAAGGTAAAGTGAATCTAGACTCATGGCATATAGGCAAGATTGAGTCAACTAGCCTGTTTCTTTGGAATACCCATTACCACTCTATTTTTTTTTTGAACTTCAAGCAGTTTCTACAAGGCAGTTTTGGGCTTGAAGTGCAAAAGATCAGGCAAATGGCTGAATAAGAAGGTGGAAGGGTCAGGGTGAATACACAGGCTTTCTCATGATAGGTGAATCCCAGTGGGATGGGGAAGAAAGCCAGATGATAGTGGAAGGGGACTGAGAGCTGAGAAAGGTGCTCTTTCATAGGAGGAGGCTTTCCCACCTCCCCCTAACTGTGACTTTCCTTCCTTCCTTCATCTCCCCAGCCCCTGCCTTTTCTTATTCCAGTCAGACGGCATCTTTCTCAGCCATCTTCTCCCCTACCCCTCCCTCTATCACTTAGATCCTTTATTTTCTTACCACTCCCACCAGCATTCACATATCACCTCTAAGCCTGTGTTACTCTCCTCTCATCCTTCCGCAACCCCTCCCCCCACCTTCTTATTTTCCTGTTCTTTGGCATTCTTGATGAAGGGCTAAAGCGTGAAATATCAACTGCCAACTGAATTCCATGGAAGCTACGTGACCTGCTGAGCTCGTCTACTACTTTTGTGCATTGTTCTAGTTCTCCAGCTTCTGTAGACTTCTTCTTTCAGCAGTTTCCACATACAGCTATTCAAGTGCAGCATAATTGGAATCAGTGGTAACACTGAAATGCTTGGCTTCTGGCAAAAGGCCATGAAATCTAGACTAAGCTTGGACTAAGCATCTCTTTGAAAGAGAGTACATTTATGAATAAACCTACTCAAATAAAGATATTTCAGGGCAACAATTTGCAGCAGATACATTAAATCATTAACAGGTTTTGTGAAAAATCAGAGACATTAAATCCAAGAACATCTTTTGGTCAACGCTGACAGAATATCAAGCAGGTTACATGGTGTGTGGGTGGATAGTGAAATTGGAGCTTAATCAAGGTATCTAGTTTCAGAAGGTTCCACATCCATTACCCACTAATAAAGTGACATAAAACCACTTTACTTCAGAAATGTTGATGAGCAATTCACCTAGTACGTACAGCATGTGTAAAATTTTCAAATCAATGCGGTGTTTGTCCTACCCAGCTGTTGAAATATATTTCTATAACCACTAGATGGTGGTGTTGCATAAGAAATATTCAAGAACTCTGAATTAATAGTATAAAAACCTGAAAGATTTAATCTTTAGACATTAGATTTTACCCTTTTACTTTTCTAAACCTAGGTTACATAGAGTACTAATGTCCAACCAATCTTTTTTGTCAGAAAAAATAATAATGAAATTCTCCTCCACAATTTCCGCCACTTACTACATTATCCCACCATTTCTACCCCTCTCCGCCTTCCACAGGGACGCTCCCTCTGTGACTCGCTTGTCCACTTCTCAGTTCCCACCAATTGCCCCCTTGGCACCTACCCCTGTGACTGTAGGAATTGCTCCACTTGCACCCGCACCTCCTCCCTCAGCACCATTCGGAGCTCCAAACAGTCCTTTCAAGTGTGGCAACACTCGTGAATCTGCAGGGATCATCTACTGCATCTGATGCTCCTGTTGTGGTCTCCTCCATATCAGGGATATTGGATGCTGGCTGGGAGATTGCTTTGTTGAGTACCTCAGCTCTATCGCCACTGGGGTCTCCCAGTGACAACCCATTTCAATTCCCCACCCTATTCCCATCCCAACATTGTCTGTCCATAATCTTTTCCTAGACTGAGACCACCCACAGAGGAACAACACCTCATCTTCCGACTGGGCATTCTCCAACTGATGGCATTAATATTGACTTTTCTGATTTCAGTTAGCCTCCCTCCCCCCCACCCCCACCATCTATCCCTATTTCTCCTTTCCTCCTTTTTCTTTTTCCTCTGTCTCCTTTCCCCCATTCACAGAGCCACCACTCCTTCAATCAATTCTCACCTTCCATCTCATATCCTATTGTCTAATTATCATCTTTTGTCTGTTGGTCTGTGCTCCTTCTCCTGCCCTTTCGTTCCTTCACCCCAGCCTTTTAACTCGTACCTTGAAGAAGGCCTCAGGCCTGAAACACCATTTTTGTATCTTTACCTCCTATTGACTCTATAAGATCATCCATCATTTCTGTGTTTTTACTACAATCACAGGGTCTGCAGACTTTCGTGTTTCACGACATAAAATTGGTGACAAGTCTGTTAGATGTATCATTAGGTAGGTTTAGCCCAGAAACTTAAAACATCTGCACATTTCCTGATGAGACCAGGCGCCAATGAAAGCAACTTCCAACAACTTAATGAACTCTGCTGAGGAAATTGTCCCTTAAAGGTACATTCCTATGGCAGCCAGACATCAACAACACACATGAGGAGGAAACAGAGGGTGAAGGGAAGAGAGAACAAGCTCCATCATTGAATCACTGAGGGGTAAGAGATTCCACATCTAGAGGCCACCACATTGGCAGAAGAGTGCTCCAGCTGTGAAAATTACTCACCTGAACAATGCAGAAAGATATTTCAGGTCCTTTCAATACTGGCTAGATGGGCTGTATTCCACGTAAAGCTATTGTGGTGACCTATTCAGTATTAATGGATTAGGGATTTACTCCCTTATTTGTTGTGATCAGCTCATTTGGGGCTTCAGAGGAAGATGTGAGGGTTCCTCGTGAGTCTTGTGGGATATGTATTATTAGTGAATTAGGATGATGAAGAGGATCACTCTCAAAATAAGGTACTATGATCTAACAGGTTCACTCTGAGCAGTATCACTATGTCAGGGAGTTCCTTCCTGTCTTTATACAGTATTCAACACTTCTTGTCTTCACACCACTGACCACGGAGAATGATTATGATTTGCCAAGATACCTTCCTCACCCTCCTGGTCCTTTTGTCCTTCAGTCTTTGCTTTGTGTTCCAGAGGTTCCAAATCTGCATATCACACTTCATCTGACTGCTATCTTCCAATTGTCAGTTTGTAGAAACACAGTAAACAAAGATGCAATTTCTTCCCATGCTGGAGATCTATTGCGGAGTTACCTAGATTTGCACAAATCAGAATATTAATTTCACAATTATTTTGGTACTAATGGCATGGAAGGCGCAACAGCGACTGCACTTCCTGAGAAGGCCACTGGCTGCCATTACATCAACCTATAGGAGCTCTATCAAGAACATCCTGGCCGGAAGCATCACAGTGCTGTATGGTTTTTGCGGAGAAATGGATTGGATGTCAATCTACAGGACAATAAGAGTGGTAGAGAGGATCACAGGAGTCTCCCACCCCCACATGGACGTGATTTATCGAGATTGATATCTGAAGAGGGCACACAGTGCTGTATGGTTTTTGCGGAGAAATGGATTGGATGTCAATCTACAGGACAATAAGAGTGGCAGAGAGGATCACAGGAGTCTCCCACCCCCACATGGACGTGATTTACCGAGACTGATGTCTGAAGAGGGCACACAAAATCAACCCCTTCCACCCTGCACACAGCATCTTTCAGCTGCTCCCATTGAGAAAGAGATACAGGAGGATCAGAGCCAGCACCACCAGGCTAAGGAACAGCTTCTTCCCACGGGCAGTGAGAATGCTGAATGACCAAAGGAACTGCTCACACTAAATGTTCGTTATTCTTATTTGTACAAAGCAATATTTATTATTTATTTTTATGGATTAAAATAATTGTCCTGCATATGTATTATTTGTCTGTATGTATGTTAAGTCTAGGTGTGTGTCTGCCTGTTTTGCACCAACGACCAGAGAACACTGTTTCATCAGGTTGTACTTGTGCAATCAGATGACAATAAACATGACTTGTCTTTGTAGTGGCACCCACACTGGAGTTGCAAGTCAGTAAAAAAGGAAGTACCCCTTGTGGCGCAGGAATCGTCCCTCTGGCCAGTGCAGGACACTGAAATTGTCTGGCAGTTTTCTTGAAGATGAAGGAACCCTGGGTGCTCAACATCAGAAATTTTTTCTCATCATCTACACCTGACTGAAGATTGAGGAAACCTTACATATGTCCAAAGTTAAATCAACTTGTTTTTATTCAGATATAAATCCTCTATGTGAAAAGTGCAAAACTGCATGATGCTTCTTTGATCCATATGTTCTGGACTTGCCCTAGTTTAGAAAAAAAAAATTGGAAAGATATTTTTCAAACATTATCGGTGATTCTTAAGGTCAAATTAGAACCTTGCTCTTTATTTACTCTGTTCAGACTATTTCAAGAAGATGAAGTCTTATTGACTCCAACTAAAAGTCAAATTTTATCTTTTACTTAATTGATAGCCAGACTTGCAATTCTGATTAAATGGAAGGGCATTACTCCACCTACACAAACATGCACAATGGCTAAATGATATAATGTCTTAAATAAGTTTAGAAAAAAATTAGATATGTTATTAAGGATTCAAAAATTAACTTTCAAAGATGTGGGGCCCATTTATGGACTATTACCTTAATCCAAAGAGTTAGGGGAGTCACATCTGGAATATTGAGTGCAATTCTGGTCACCACTCTATAGAAAAGATGTGGAAGCTTTGGAGAGGGTGCAGAAGAAAAAGCCAGGTGATTGCCTGGATTGGAGTGTACCAACCACAAGGAAATGTTGGACATGTTTTGTTTTACCTAGAACATCAGAAATCTAAGGGGTAATAGATGAGATTTTGGGTGACATCACTATGGTCCTTCTGGGGGTCACAGCACATTTAAGAGGAAGGGAGGGGCACTGATAATATTATAAATTGTTTTTATGTAGTCAGTAGGAGGGAAGTATGGAAAAAACTAACTAAACTTGACTGCGTCACAGGGAAGGGGAATTATAAACTTCGAACAGATTCCTAAGAAGGCAATGGCCAATAAAAATTGAGAATTTCTGGGGTAGATAGTTGGTGTCTTTATTTCCCTGGGGGTGGAAACATTAGTGGCCATAGGTTGAAGGCCAGAGGGGGAAAGTTTAAAGGAGATTTATGAGGTAAATATTTTACACAGAGAATGATAGGTGTCTGGAATGTGCAGCCAGGTGTGGTGGTAGAAGCAGATACATAAGCAATATTTAAGAATCATTTAAACATTCTGATGAATGGGCAGGGAAAGAGGAATATTGACTATGTGCAGGCAGATAGTATTAGTTTAGATTGTTCCAATAATTCCTGCAGAAATGTGATCAAAAGTCCAGTTCTTGTGCTGTTCTGTTTCTATTTACCAGTGATAACTAATGTAAACAAACAAGACAGAGAGAATTAAAACATCAATAAAGTTCACGAGTTTGTTGTTGAGGAGTCTGATGGTGGAAGGGTAGCAGCTGTTCCTGAATCTGATCTTGTGAGTCTTGTGGCACCTAGACCTCTTTCCTGATGGTAGCAGCGAGAACAAAGCGTGTGCTGGGTGGTGTGGATCCTTGATGATTGCTGCTGCTTTCTGACGGCAGTGTTCCCTGTAGATGTTCTCAATAATGGGGAAGGTTTTGTCTGTGATATCCTGGGCTGAGTCCACTACCTTTTGCAGGGCTTTATACTGAGGGGTATGGGACTATGTAGACCATGTTGCAGCTGGTCAGCACACTTTCCATCATACATCTAGAAATTTACCAGAGTTTCTGATATCATACCAAACCTCTGAAAACTCCTGAGGAGATAGGGGTGCTGATGTGTTTTCTTCACAATTCCGTTAGTGACTTGGGTTCAGGAAAGATCCTCCAATAAAGTGACTCCCAATAATTTAAATGTACTCACCCTCTCCACCTTTGATCCCCCAATGATCACTGGAATGTACACCTCTGGTTTTCCCTTCCTGAAGTCAACAGTCAGCTCCTTAGTTTTGGTGACATACATTGAGTGTGAGGTTGTTGTTGGTGTATCATTAGCCAATCTCCCAATTGTATGCTGACTCATTGCCACTTTTTATATTTGCAGACAATGTTGTTGTCATTCCGAGTCACAGATGTAAAGTGGATCTTCCTTCACCTGACCCCCTTTATTTCTCTTGCCTTTCTCTCCTGTTATCTGGCACCTACTAATCAACTGCCATCCCTTATTATCTGTCAGTCATCCTTCACACCCCTCCCTAGTAATCCTTTACTAGCCTGAAGTTAAACACAATCTGTTGTAAGAACTTAGTTGGTCAAATAACATCATTTGGGAGAAAAAGAATGGTCGATGTTTGAGCCAAAATCTTTTATTGAGGCACCCTTGCCTATTGGTCCCTTATCCAATGCCTCCAACCCTGTCTTCATTATACTGCCCATCACCCCTTTGGACTCTTGGTCTTGATGAAGTTCCTGAGATCCACCCAAAAAGGTACTACCTCGAAGCATGACCAATTTGAATGCAAGAAGGTGCCTATCTCTTCACCACGAGCTAAAGCATTGATCTGATATATCTGATTTTATTCTATTCACTGTTTGTGGTGTTAAATATAACTGATGCCAAAAAAATTATCTATTTCTTACATTAATTGTATTTCTCATACTATCTTCACAGAGATCTAACCATCTTTGCTCATCAATTGTAATAAGTCCAGCTCCCATTTTGGTCTAGATTTATGGACTCCTTGTTTAATAGTTCCCTTTTGCCATAAAAGATAAATTGCAGAAGTAAATTTCTTAGTATTTTCTCTCCGAATAACGGTTTCCACCTCACTACAAATGGGTAACCACATCTCTAACCCCAATCTTTCCCTTAAATATGCTCTCAGCTAGAAATAACAGAACAAAGTATTGTTAGGTAGTCCATATTTATTGCTCAATTGTTAAAAGGACATTAATTGGCCTTGTTCACAACAATCTTCAATATTTTTAATATCCTCACTAAACCAAATGATAAAAGATCAATTATCTTTTGAAAAATGTACAAGTTGGTTTTGAATTAAAGGCATATTTAAGCGATATACTTTTATTCCAATTTTGTCTTTTTTTTTCAAAACAGTCTTCAAATGTTTGCGCAATGCTGTCTCTTTAACCCCTGTTAGTAATATTGAATCCTATTTTTATATAAATTCCTCCTCAAATCCCTCTTCTATTTTATCTAACCCTATTTTAACCCATTCTGGTTATTCTACTCTTCGAAAGAGAGAGATAAGAAATCTCATTTGAGCCACTTCATAATAATTCTTGAAGTTAGGAACTTGTAAGCCCCCTAATTCATTAATCTTTCTATAGAGACTCTTGACATTTTACCTTTCCAAAGAAATCTCCTTGAATGCTTATTTAATTCTTGAAAAAAAAATTGTTGCAATAACATAGATAAGGTAGAAAGAGATATTGAATTCTTGGGAATTTATACAACTAACTCTTCCTATTAATGTTCATGACATTCTTTCCAAAGTTGTGTGAGAATTCCTGGCAGGTATCTTTATCCGCATGCCAGTAAGCTGGACCTTCCTCTGATTTGCATTTCACTTAATAAACCTTCTTTGATTTTCTTAGTGTCCAAGCTGTCTCTCTTCTCTCTCCCTCCCTCTATCTCTCGAATCTTTTTCTGTCTCTTCCCTCTTTCCCTCTCACCCCTATATATACATGGTTTTTCTGTTGTAAAAACACAAAATGCTGGAGAAGCTCAGCAGGTCAAACAGTGTCATTTATGTAGCAAAGGGCAAAGATACAGAACCGATGTTTCGGGCTTGAGTCCTTCATCAAAGTATGAGAAAATGCCGGGAGGTATCCGAACAAAAGATTGGGGGGGAGGGGAGGAACAGAGGATGTGGCAAAAGCAGGAGATGATAGGTGGAGAAAGGAGGGAGGGGACAGCTGGGTGGGTTGAAGAACTGGAAAGGCAAGGAAAGGTGGAGGGGGAGAAAAGGTGATCAGGTTTGGTGGAAATCAGTAAAGTCAATGTTCAACGCCACCTGACTGGAGAGTGTCCAGGCAGAAAATAAAATGTCATTCCTCCAATTTGCAGCTGGTCTGGGTGGGTGTTTATTTGTTGAGTGGCTAACATGGACTGTACGCCTTTCAGGACTAATATCCTTTCCTCAGTTTTTGCAGTAAATGTGCTGAAATCAGAGAGGTCCCATTGGTAATCATGCTGATTATATATTAGTTTTTTTTTAATTGTGAACCTCATACCAATACCATTTCAATCTTGGTTTTTGCTACATTTGTGATACTGGGATGGGTAGCAACTTAAAACTGGCACTAAATTCAACAATGTTTTTGTGCACATCATTGGTCATGCACCAATTTATAGGCATAGACTTTCCTGTTGATTTATGCAGTAAAGATCTTTAGTTACATTTACAAGGCCAGAATTTTTTTTAAAATCAGCATTGCATTCAATTAGTTTTTTTTTCAATGAATCCAAATTGCCAGCTCTGGGCTTCCATCAAAACACTTATTCTTCTTCCACAGTCTTAGAGGAATCAGAGAGCTGGGGATTTCTGTTTCCATAAACATTAGTAATGTAAGATCTGACACTGTCAGTGAGGAGTTTGTACGTTCCCCTGTGTCTGCATGGGTTTTCTCCGGGTGCTCCTATTTCTTTCCACATTCCAAAGACATACAAGGTTGTAGGTTAATTGGGGCATTTGGGTAGCACAGCTTATGGGCTGGAATGGCCTATCTTACTGTGCTGTGTGACTAAATGTAACATTTTAATCTGGAAGTTGATAATTCAACAATGAGCATTTTGCTCGCCCTCTGGCACATTGTTGCTGATTCTAATGGTTAGATTGGACCATCATCAAGGATACAGTATTTCATAGGGAAAAAAAAGGCTTCACTGAATAATTTTTCAAAGGATGTAAAATGATAGGAATATTGTTGTTCTTTATTGATCTAAAACAGGGGTGTCAAACTCAAATTCACAGAGGGCCAAAATTAAAAATTTGGACTAAGTCGTGGGCCAAACTAAATATTTATTGAAAATTTTCAACAACATCTGCATGTTTTCTCTTCTTTCAACATATGTAACGTTAAACTTTTTCCTTATTAAAATAAATGTTTAATAATAGTTTTGGTTAAACTCTTTCCAGAAGAAGCATTAACAAATGAGAAATAAAGTATTCAATAAATAATATTTCTCTATAGCCTTTAAGCTCCTTTTAAATGTTTTTTTTTTCATAAGCCAACAACAACTTGCTTCAATGACAAACAGGTTTGTCTTTTAAAATGATGAACATATAGTCTGCCTCCCACCTGTCTTGAAAGGTCCTGTTTTCTGTCTTTCATTTGGCCATTTTTCGTAAGGGGTTTATTACATGTGAGTTAGGCGACAGGTCGCAGATGCAAATGAAAGTAAAGAGAGGAGGTGGGAGCGATTAGCGGGCTGATGGGCCGGCGCCAAAGCATTTGCAAAGCATTCTGGGATTTGTAGTATTAGCTGTGCATGCACTATACTGGCGCGGCGGCCAGCGGGCCAGCCCTAATACATATTTGATCTGATCTTGCGGGCCAAATATAATTATATCACGGGCCAAATTTGGCCCGCGGGCCTGAGTTTGACATGTGTGCTCTAAAAAATTTGTATGCTGTAAAGCAGTGGTTTTTGAACTGCCCCCCCCCCCCCCACCAAACTCACATTCTACTTTAAGTAATCCCTATGCCATCGGTGCTCTGTGATTAGTAAAGATTGTTTAAGGTGGTCTGTGAGTGGGAAAGGAAGGTTGAGAATCACTGCTCTAGACCCAATTGTTATTGAAATATTTTGCTTGAGAAAAATTGTCATTGGGCCATTTCCTTTGGAGTTCTGAAACTGTGCACATAACGAGTCAACTCGGTATGATTAAAACAGTTTTTTTCAAACTTTTTCTTTCCACTCACATACCACCTTAAGCAATCCCTTACTAATCACACAGCACCAATGGCATAGGGGTTGCTTAAGGTAGAATGTGAGTTTAGGGGGGCAGTTTGAAAACCACTGTTGTCAAGTAAGCATTTTCTTTCTTTAGCTGAAACCAATTCAGTAATTCCATATAAAGTACAGGAGTGGAGTTTGCAGGAAAGTGGTATAAGAGCATAGGTTATCTCTATTCATATCAGGACAGATTAATGAGGATTAATAACAGGCCCTGAGACTAAATCAATGAATGAAATGTTGAGTGAAAATTCAGAATAAGGATGGGCAGCACATTTAGAGTGGGTTCAACATGGTCCTCTACATTTTGTGACTGAGTTTACACTGAATTTTCAGTATTATTGAAAGTAAGAGTGGCACACTCAAGTGATGTTAATTAGCTTGCTCATGACCTTGACACTCATTTCCTTCCAGTGGATAAAATTGAAAACAGCTTGATAGAAGTGATGAGTAGTCAGTCTGTCCCACTAGACCTCCAAGTATCCCACTGTCGGGTGAATTATTTATAAAGATATTGATATCACCATAATTACATCTGTAGTAGTAATCTATCATGATTTGTATGCCAATAGCATTGTTCAAAAGCAAAAGTCTGATTTTGATTTCTGCTTTAATAACTGTTTCTTGAGGGCATTGTCATTAAACATTCTGTGGGATGTTGCAATAAATCATTACAGACAGGAAACCCCCTTAATATATATATCTGTGTTGATCCTGCTTGTTTCAACAATTACTTCATATGAGCCTCAGTACTTCTGGACAAGGAAGTGCATTACTGTTCAGTGACCGCATGTTAGAACGTGCATATTAGTGAGTGCTAGATGAAGATGGTTCCAGATTTGATTCTGATATCTCACTTTCTTATTTAGGTTATGGAAACTTGCTACTTGCATATGAATGACCAGAATATTGATGGTAGTTGCTGAGAAAGCAAAATGAAAATTTATTTTAAAAAATTGAAAATCATATCTCAATGAAATATTTATAATTTTCAGGTTTATTTGTCACAAAATGCCTAATACAGTGAGAAGGGTTCTCTGCACGCAGACCAGGTTATCTCTAACAGTTATACAGCATGTAAAGAACACAATTCCAAAGTATAGGATTGCAATGAAAAGGAAGATCAATTAGCACCAAGCAAGGAAAGTATGAGAGCACTTCCTCACACTTTCTAGCCTAATGACTCCTTTCACATACTTGGGTGACCGGAATTGCACACTGTTCTCGAAGTGTGGTCACACCAAGATCCCAACATCTGTACTCATTCCATGACCAATGAAGGTAACCATGCCAAATGCATACTTCACCATTTTTTTCCATCTGCATACATTCAAGGAACAATTTAACTGTAGTCCTTGGTCTCTCTTCTACAACAATCTCCAGGGTTTATTATTTACTGGGCAAATTGAGTCCTAATTTAATGCAAAAATGCAGCACCTCACACTTGTCCAAGCTAAATGCCACCTGCCATTACTTGGCCCACTTTTCTAGTTGATTTAGATCAGTGGTTTTTCAAACTTTTTCTTTCTACTCACATTCCATATAACCATATAACAATTACAGTACAGAAAGAGGCCATATCGGCCCTTCTAGTCCGCACCGATTTAAGTGAAACTCCACTATTCCACCTACCTGCTCCCTGCCCATAACTCTCCAACCACCTCACATCCATGTACTCATCCAATCTCCTCTTAAATGACAAAATTGACCCTGCTGCAAAGACCTCTTCTGGAAGGTCATTACACTCAGCCACCACTGTCTGAGTGAAGAAGCTTCCTCTTATTTTACTTCTAAAGTTTTGGCCCCTAACCCTTAACTTATGACCCCTTGTTCCAATCTCCTCTACCCTCATGGGGAAGAGCCTATTCACATCTACTCTATATATTCCCCTCATAATTTTATATACCTCTATCAAATCCACTCTCAACCTTCTATTTTCTTTCTTTGGCTTGGCTTCGCGGACGAAGATTTATGGAGGGGGTAAAAAGTCCACGTCAGCTGCAGGCTCGTTTGTGGCTCACAAGTCCGATGCGGGACAGGCAGACACGATTGCAGCGGTTGCAGGGGAAAATTTGTTGGTTGGGGTTGGATGTTGGGTTTTTCCTCCTTTGCCTTTTGTCAGTGAGGTGGGCTCTGCGGTCTTCTTCAAAGGAGGTTGCTGCCCGCCAAACTGTGAGGCGCCAAGATGCACGGTTTGAGGCGTTATCAGCCCACTGGCGGTGGTCAATGTGGCAGGCACCAAGAGATTTCTTTAGGCAGTCCTTGTACCTTTTCTTTGGTGCACCTCTGTCACGGTGGCCAGTGGAGAGCTCGCCATATAACACGATCTTGGGAAGGCGATGGTCCTCCATTCTGGAGACGTGACCCATCCAGCGCAGCTGGATCTTCAGCAGCGTGGACTCGATGCTGTTGACCTCTGCCATCTCGAGTACTTCGACGTTAGGGATGTAAGCGCTCCAATGGATGTTGAGGATGGAGCGGAGACAACGCTGGTGGAGGTGTTCTAGGAGCCGTAGGTGGTGCCGGTAGAGGACCCATGATTCGGAGCCGAACAGGAGTGTGGGTATGACAACGGCTCTGTATACGCTTATCTTTGTGAGGTTTTTCAGTTGGTTGTTTTTCCAGACTCTTTTGTGTAGTCTTCCAAAGGCGCTATTTGCCTTGGCGAGTCTGTTGTCTATCTCATTGTCGATCCTTGCATCTGATGAAATGGTGCAGCTGAGATAGGTAAACTGGTTGACCGTTTTGAGTTTTGTGTGCCCGATGGAGATGTGGGGGGGCTGGTAGTCATGGTGGGGAGCTGGCTGATGGAGGACCTCAGTTTTCTTCAGGCTGACTTCCAGGCCAAACATTTTGGCAGTTTCCGCAAAGCAGGACGTCAAGCGCTGAAGAGCTGGCTCTGAATGGGCAACTAAAGCGGCATCGTCTGCAAAGAGTAGTTCACGGACAAGTTTCTCTTGTGTCTTGGTGTGAGCTTGCAGGCGCCTCAGATTGAAGAGACTGCCATCCGTGCGGTACTGGATGTAAACAGCGTCTTCATTGTTGGGGTCTTTCATGGCTTGGTTCAGCATCATGCTGAAGAAGATTGAAAAGAGGGTTGGTGCGAGAACACAGCCTTGCTTCACGCCATTGTTAATGGAGAAGGGTTCAGAGAGCTCATTGCTGTATCTGACCCGACCTTGTTGGTTTTCGTGCAGTTGGATAATCATGTTGAGGAACTTTGGGGGACATCCGATGCGCTCTAGTATTTGCCAAAGCCCTTTCCTGCTCACGGTGTCGAAGGCTTTGGTGAGGTCAACAAAGGTGATGTAGAGTCCTTTGTTTTGTTCTCTGCACTTTTCTTGGAGCTGTCTGAGGGCAAAGACCATGTCAGTAGTTCCTCTGTTTGCACGAAAGCCGCACTGTGATTCTGGGAGAATATTCTCGGCGACACTAGGTATTATTCTATTTAGTAGAATCCTAGCGAAGATTTTGCCTGCAATGGAGAGCAACGTGATTCCCCTGTAGTTTGAGCAGTCTGATTTCTCGCCTTTGTTTTTGTACAGGGTGATGATGGTGGCATCACGAAGATCCTGAGGCAGTTTACCTTGGTCCCAACAAAGCTTGAAAAACTCATGCAGTTTGGCATGCAGAGTTTTGCCGCCAGCCTTCCAGACTTCTGGGGGGGATTCCATCCATACCTGCTGCTTTGCCACTTTTCAGTTGTTCGATTGCCTTATATGTCTCATCCAGGGTGGGAACCTCATCCAGCTCTAGCCTTAGGGGCTGTTGAGGGAGCTGGAGCAGGGCGGAATCTTGGACTGAGGGGTTGGCACTGAAAAGAGATTGGAAGTGTTCTGACCATCGGTTGAGGATGGAGATCTTGTCGCTGAGGAGGACTTTGCCGTCTGAGCTGCGCAGCGGGCTTTGGACTTGGGGTGAGGGGCCGTACACAGCCTTTAGAGCCTCGTAGAAACCCCTGAAGTCACCAATGTCCGCGCTGAGCTGGGTTCGTTTGGCGAGGCTAGTCCACCACTCATTTTGGATCTCCCGGAGTTTGCGCTGAAGATGGCTGCATGCGCGACGGAAGGCTTGTTTCTTCTCTGGACAGGACGGCTTTGTAAGGTGAGTCTGGTGGGCAGCTCGCTTCTTTGCCAGCAGCTCCTGGATTTCCTGGCTGTTTTCATCAAACCAGTCCTTGTTTTTCCTGGAGGAGAAGCCCAGTACCTCTTCAGTGGATTGCAGTATGGTAGTCTTCAACTGATCCCAGAGGGTTTCAGGGGACGGGTCCGTGAGGCGGGTTGCATCGTCGAGCTTTGCTTTGAGGTTTGCCTGGAACTTTCCTCTCGCTTCGTCTGACTGCAGGTTTCCAACATTGAACCTCTTTCTGGGGGCTTTATTGTTCCTGGGCTTTGACTTGAAGTGAAGGTTGAGCTTGCAGCGAACCAGCCGGTGGTCAGTGTGGCATTCCGCGCTAGGCATGACCCTGGTGTGGAGCACATCTCGTTTGTCACTTTCTCGCACCAGGATGTAGTTCAGGAGGTGCCAGTGTTTGGATCGGGGATGCATCCAGGTGGTCTTAAGGCTGTCCCTCTGCTGAAAAAGGGTGTTTGTAATGACAAGCCGCTGTTCTGCGCAGAGCTCCAACAGGAGCTATACTCCAATGAATAAAGACACAGTCTACTCAGTCTTTCTCCAAATTCTAGATACTGCAATCCAGTCAACATTTTGGTTAATCTTCTCTGCACCCTCTCTGCCTTATTGATATCCATCCTATAATTTGGAGATCAGAACTGCACACAATATTCCAAACTTTGTTACGAGCCCAAAGGACCCCAAAACCCAGCAGCAATAGACATTCACCAAGACCAGTAGTTACTTAGACAAAAGTTGTTTTCAATTAACTTTACACATGAAAACAGAATCAAATTTTAACTTATCTCTATACTTAACTAACCCAAATTAACCCCCTTCTAATTCTAAGTGCATATGTATGTAATGTGTGTGTAAATTTAAGAAAAGTTTTTTGGTTCACAGTTCAATCTCACTTCTCCTTCTTCCAAGTTCTCTGGATGCAGGCAATTCTTATACTGTGCACAGAATTTAACATGTATAAAGTTCACCAGGCTTTGGTGCTCGAAAGGTAAATGTTTACCACTCAGGAAGGTTCTTGTAGGGTTTGCAGAGAGAGATTTGTTGTTCCAGGATTTCCACAACTGAAGTACCACGATTAGTCACCTCAGTGTCTCACTGGTGAAACTTGCCCATCAGGGTTTTCCAGATGGTAACCTCTTTCTTTCAGGCTATCACAGAGTTCCTTTCTGTTCCCCCTTATTCCAAGAGAAACATCAGACAGATAGCACTTCCAGCCATCCACTGCTCTGGAACTTTCTGTTTCCAACCAGCTCTTCCTGGCTTACACTGTTCAGCTGCTTTCAGTGTCAATTAGGTATGATTAAAACAGATTAAAACAAGCTGAGAGAGTTTATTGAGATTGGTCTCACCCTCTCTCTCACTCTCTCTCTCTCTCTCCAACTGCAAAATGCCAGGAAGCCCATGTGACTCCTCACCTTCGACAGCAAACCACAGGAATTCTCCTCTCTTGGTTAAGCTGTTGTCTTAGATAAACAAAACTCAGGTGTGATGGTTCTGTGAGCACTTTGCAGAAAGGTCAAAAGCCTTGTAGTTATCCAACCATCCAGCCTGTCTCCAATTCCAAACAATGGTCTAATCATTTCATGACGTAATTTCAATTAGTACCTACTTGTTAAATGTGCATAAAAGTCTCCAAAGATCCTGTAATGTTAATGAATGTGAATTCTTCAGTCTTTCAAATAAGATCTGTTTTAAAATGTATGTATGTATTTAACCTACTCTAATTTTACCAAATTCTCCCAAATATTTATCTTCCATTACAACTTGGTCTCACCAATGCCTTGAACAGTCTCAACATCACCTCCCAGCTCCTATATTCTATGCTATGATTTATAAGGGGCAGCATACCAAAAGCCTTCTTCACCACCCTGTCTACATGAGACACCACCTTCAAAGAATGCTGAACTGTTATTCAAATATCTCTCTGTTCCTCTGCATTCCTCAATGCCCTCCCTTACTAATGTCCCTTACTAATCACAGAGCACCTATATCATAGGGAATACTTAAGGTGGTATGTAAGTGTAAAGAAAAACTTTGAAAAACACTGTTTTAACTGTACCTTATTGACTCATTATGTGGACGGTTTCATAACTCCAAAGGAAATGGGCCTTGGACAATTTTTCTCCAGAAACTAATTTTTTTGATTATTTCATTATTTTTTTTATAGACTCATATAGAACATTGTTACATACATCATATAAATAGTATTTTAAAATTATAGAGTATCATATGATTACTAATCACAGAGCACCTATGGCATAGGGATTATTTAAGGTGGTATGTGAGTGGAAAAAAATGTTTGATAACCAATGATCTAAATGATCTTGTAGTCTGAAGCAACCTTTTTCACTGTTCACCACACGACCAAATGTGGCGTCAACTGCAAAGTTGCTAACCATGCTAAATAAATTGTCATCCAGAACATTTATATGAATAACAGTGATTGTTTCTGGACTGGTCTCTGCAGCACACTACTGGTTACAGGCCTTCATACTAAATAACAACCTTCCACTACCACCCTCTTACTCTGACCATCATAACTCAATATCCAATTGACTAGCTCACCCTGGATCCCATACAATCTGACCTTCTGGACCAACCTATTGCAGATTATTATTATGATGTCTAAAACTACTGAAAATTGATTTGTACAGTGTAACTATGCACCAAAAATTTTACTTGCAGCAGCTGAAAACTACTTTGTAAAAAAAAATTAGAATAGTATACATAATTGAATTAAAAAGAAACAATATACACAAAAAAAGATGGATAATAAATATTCGTAGTTACCTTAGTGCAAAAGGTGACAGCAAAAATGTAGGCAATTCTTTTGTGGTGTTGGAGATGCCCTTGATTCATGTAACAAGGGAGGTTCAAGAACCTGATCTGTTGGAAATAAACTGTTCCTGAACTGAGAGGAGCTGGGGTATCTTCTTTCTGAAGGTTCCAGTGAGAACAGCTTGTAACCATGGTAATGATGATGTTGGCTGTCTTCTTAAGGCACTGCCCTTAATGTATGGAAGGTCAGAGCATGTTATGGATTTAACAATGATTGTTAACTTGTGTAGCCTTCTGCATTCCTGGACAGTTCAATTCTCAAACCAGGCTGTGATGCAATCTGTCAGTATACTTTCTATAGTGCACCTAAAGAAGTTTGATGGAGTATGGGTCAACATCCAAATGATCTTCCAGGGAAGTAGAGGCATTGGGGTGCCTTCTTCACAGCTGCTTCAGTGTGTGGGCTCCAGTAGAGGTCTTTCAAAATATGGACTCTCAGGAAATTGAAGGTTTAACAGTCTCGCCCCTCCATCTTATCAATATAGGTGGGATAGATCTCCTTCCTAAAATCAACAACACACACCTTGGGCTTGGCATGGTTGAGATCAGCAAGATTGTTGTTCTGGACCACCCACCCTGATTCTAGACTCCATTCTGTATTCTGACTCATCCAGTAATTCACCCAGCAAAGTTAGATTTACTTGCACAGTAACTCTATATTACTATAGTATCTGTCTCGGCTGATGTTTGCAACATAATCTCCCTTCCATCTCCAATACAAACTGCATAAAAGAAATTGACAGTAGCCCCCATAATATAATTCATTTTGGCTTGACAAATAACACACATCATATTGTCCAAACTTTACCAGCAACACCCATCAAGGTCATTAATAGGGCAGAATGCAACATTAAAGTACATGAAATGATAAAAAAAATAGATAATGAAAGAAATGTTCTTTATTATACTCCATTTTATTTGGATTTGGTTGATGACTTACCTTATTATTTTGTCTAGGTCTATCTTATTGTAGTTTGGAACTTTGAACTCTTTCTGATCCCACTGATGCTACTCATTTTGCTGATCTACAACTATTGGTTAATTAGATCAGGAAAGGACACCAGTTTGCGCTCAATGGTAAGAATGACATTTTGTTATTTCTTTTCTAAATTAACCTATTTGGTTATGAATTTATTAAAAGTTCAACCCTTTTTCATATAAATCCACCACGTTCCTATTCTGGGGCAGATTAGAGCTCTTAACTACAATAGATTGTAATGGAAATCACATAAAGCAGTTTCTCAAAAGAACCTTGATCCAATTATTTATTATGTTGATTTATAGCTTGAATTTCTGCTCAAATGAATTGATGCTAATTTGAAATGCAATTTGTGGAACCTTTTAGAGATCGTCTATGGCTAAAGAGCAAAGAGCATTACTCAGAGCGAAATTCAGCATCGGCTGATATGTAGTCATAACAAATCAATGAAGTATTACATTCAAATGTTGATTCACCAAATTTCTGATTAAATAGAAATAATGCTGTGTTGCTCTTTTGATTAATCCACAAGGATTATCATTTCTGGTTGCCATTTGTTTGTTGAATATTGGTTTATGTTAGAATTCAGTAAATTCGTAGCAATAGTCTTGTACTTGTTTTAATCAGAGAAACAAAATGAACCTTTCCCTTCGTCCTTTATTTCCTTTGCTCTAATCTTCTCTTCACTTATGACAATCCACCTTCTCTCATGGAAATACTAATTTAGCTTCTTGGACAGTTCATTTAGCCCTCAATTCCTTAGGCACTATAAAAATATTTGCTCTTTAATTTGCAAGCAGGATAGAGCATACTTGCAGGAAATTGAAGCCAAACCCAATCCAGTCCTGAACTAATGTGTTTATGCGGATGCTTTTGACTGGGGTCATTGAGTGTAGTCAGAGATGGAAACTCAGCGATATTTGTCTTGTAGAGCTTAACTAAGTTTCTCCAAATATTTATTGAACAGTTATGCTCTTCAAGTAGTCTGGGGATTATAGGATATGTTATTAGTAAGCAATCTTAAATAGGCATTGACTAACACACCCAAATAAAATGTTGCAGAGGCTGAAAATCTGAACCCCGAGACAGAAGGCTTAAAATACTGAGCAGGTTAGTCAGCAGAAAGATAGTGTTAATACATTGTCAGTCACCTGGATGAAACAAAGTTAGAAATAAAACAAAAGCAAACAATAAATATCAAATTAAAGCTGCAATGAAAGGGACAGGGAAAGGAAAGAATAAATAAAGATCTGGGTTAGGAACAATGAAGTGACCACAGAGATGAAGAAGTTAGTCTTTGCACAATGAGAGAATAACAGAGAAAACATCTGGAGGAAGTGCAAAGAGGAGAACACAATGAATGGATAATCTAATAATGAAACATTAGTTAAATAGAAGTTTTGCTTCCCTCACAAATTTTAAATTTAATTAAATTTTTTTTTAAATTTAGATATATAGCACGGTAACATGCCATTTCATCCCACGAGTCCATGCCATCCAAATAGCCTACATCCCTGGTACATTTTGAAGGGTGGGAGGAAACCAGATCTCCTGGGGAAAATCTACTCAGACTCAAGGAGAACGTACAAACTCCTTACAGACAGTGCGGGATTCGAACCCCACTCCCAATCACTACCGCTGTAAAGGTGATATGCTACGCCAGCCACGCTTTTCTTCTAGGTGTATAGACCTTGATATCATGAAGCCAGATTTTTTTCCTTCTTTAAATATAATTATTAATGCATGGGGAATGATGACAGGCAATCAGTGCAATCATGTCTTCTTTTTTTATGTTGTGGTGACCAGAACTGTATATAAGAACTTAAGCAACAGTTTAACAGTGCAGTTGTATACAATTCCTGAATAACCTCACATCTTCATTATTCTATGATTTGGTTCATGAAGGAAATGTGCCTTGTAACAAACTTATTGACCTGGTATCTTTTTAATGATTGGAGCATGTGCACTCCAAGGTTCTTTCCTCTTCCAATCACTGAACTGCAATTACTAGCTCTTTTCCAGATTAAATGTCATTTTCCAGTTTTGTTCCCAACCAATTAAATGCTATATTTTTCAGAAATAGAAAAAGAAAATGCTGAAAGTTTAGCAAATCAGGCAGCAGTCATGGAAAAAGAAACAAAGTTAATATTTCAAAATCATCCTGAAAAATTAACTCTTTCCACAGATACTACTTGACCTATTGAGTGCTTCCAGGATTTTCTGTTTTTTTTTAATTTCATTTGCATTCTCTACAGTCAGATTTTAGTTTGCACCACCTGTATCATTTTGCAGTCTTAAGTCTCATCCTTATTGCCAACTACATGGAATTTTGGCCCATCTGCAAATATCTTTATCAGGGTTCCTACATATATTAACAAATATCACAAAAACAAGTGGCTGAAACCCACTGGTCACACCCTTCCAGTCACCAAAACACCCATCAACTTTTAGTTTACATTATCTTCCCAAGTGGGGCCAGTTTGCAATTCTACCTTGTCGTCAATGGAAGTACGACTGAGCGAGGTCTTTTCGCCTTGGAGCAACAGAGTAATTGCTCAATGTGACAAACCCCACTTTTCCATTCCAATCTGAAATTAGACATTTTCTTATCACAGGGTGCCACAGTTAGAGTCGCAATTAGCACGGGTTCGAATCCGGCGCTGTCCTCACAATGTATCAGCGCTGTAAGCAACTTGGATGTAATTGGGCGGTAACGGCTTGTGGCCCAAAAGGGCCTGTTACTGTGCTGTATGTCTAAATTAAATTAAATTAAAAGAATAATACGAAATAGGTGCAGGAGTAGGTTATTCACCCCTTCAAGCCTGATACGATCAAAGCTGTTTATGTGGCTTGAGCATCCTATTCCTGCTTTCTCTGTGATCTTTTTAGCCTTAAGAGCCATGCCCAACTCTTTTTTGAAATATTTCCAATGAACTGGTCTGAACAACCTTCTATGGTAGTGAGTTCCACAATGAATGAAAGAAAAAAAAACAGTATGTTTGAAAATTGGTGGTAGGATGATCTTAATTGCAAAGTTTTTGGAGTTTGTGAGCAGTTCTGTTTCCAAGATGCTGGTGAAGGGGAGTTGACAAGCGAAGAAAGTAAAAGGGACCAACTGTTTTCCCGGTGCCAGGAGGGCAATGGCTCAGAGGGGCCTCCTTTCAGAATATTTCAGCAAAGCAAATGGTTCTATTTATTGAAAAAACCTGCTGCAAATTCTCATGAAGGGAAGTGTGAATTAATTCTGCTCAAGCCACATAAACAGCTTTGATCGTATCGAATAATGGTTCAGGCTTGAAGGGGTGAATAACCTACTCCTGCACCTATTTCATATTATTCTTTTAATTTAATTTAATTTAGACATACAGCACAGTAACAGGCCCTTTTGGGCCACAAGCCGTTGCCGCCCAATTACATCCAAGTTGCTCTAAATTATTAAATAGATCAGCAGTTCAAATATTAGATAGCCACCATAATTTAGGACAAAATTGCTTCCTATATTTTTGAAATTAAATTATTTGGTCATTGAGAGAGATTTTTTTTTACTAAGAAAAGACATTATTCACAACAAATCTTTTACAAAATGAAAGCTATTCAAAGTCTCTTCCCATCCTTAATTCGGTATCCATACATTTCTATCACTGAACATTGTTACATTCATTTCTATTTACTCCATTACCATCACTATTGCATCTTCAGTTATTTGAGGAGCTTCCTCTCGGTCTCAGGCCCTGAATGCCTAGAAAGAGCAGGACTCTAGACTGTGGTCCTTCCCATCAGCCTCCCACAGTACAGACTCCTGCAGCCTTGAATGCGGAAGGGCAGCATTCCAACACTGACATCTCCATATGCTTAAAGACCAACAGATTTCGGGGAAAACGAAAGTGCATTTTTGACTGAGTTGATGGTCTTCCAGCAGTTCTGGATGTTTGACTGTGTGTGTGTCTCTGGGAACAACCCAAAGATCAGAGAGTCCTCCCACACTGTTGCTGGCATGGAACTATGACAAGGATGAAGGACCCTAGCACCCTTCTCCACACTCACACTTAGCAAATCTGCATTCTACAAAGTGGTGGGCAACTGTCTCCATTCCTCTGCAGTCATCTCGAGGAAAACATGCATGGAGGGTGATGTTCCCGTTGTGCAGAAAGGATCTGACCAGGAGGGGCCCTCTTACCGCCACCCAGGCCAAGTCCTGGTGCTTGTTTGTTACGACTGGCTTAGAGGCAACTCACCAGTTGACCTGGATGGTCTGCTCAGGGAATCACCCCACCAAGTCCTTCGAGTCCTCAGCTCTCAGTGTCTGCAGGACCTTCCATGCTGACCAGTGCCTGATGGCCTTATGTTCAAAGATGTTTGTCTGGAAAATCTTTTCCACGAAGGATAGATAGTGAGGCAAAGACTGGGACATTGCACACCAACGGGGCCAGGCCTATCCTTTGTAACACCTGGGACAGGTAGAACCTCAGCACATGATGGCACTTGGTATCCCTGTACTTTGGTTACACACACACCTGGAAGCCACAGATGAAGGTGGTCACCAGGTTGATGTTCATGGTGACTCTTTGGGCCATTTTGATCTTGGATCGCCATATTAACCAGAAAACAGTTCTGATGACTGCCAGAGCAAAGGTGCGGGGAATGGGCCACATCAGTACCACATAGAGCAGTACCGAGAGCAGCTTGCATGTGATGACCAGATTCTTCCTTGGTGGATCTTTGAAATCTGCTCCACCCAATTTTTTTTGCACGCCTTGGTCCTCCAAACCAAATCCTCAGCACCTTCAGGTCGTCAGACCTGACTGTAAAGGGGATGGTGGACTTGTGAGCTCAGTTACTGAAGAGCATTGCTTTGCTCTTCCTCCTATTTACCCTGGTGCCTGATGCATACTCAAAATGACCGCAGATGCTGATCAGTTTGCAGACCGATTTTCTGTCCATACATAAGACGGTGACAATGTTAATGTCCAAGGAGGCCCTGAACTGAGTGCCTGGAACAATCACTCTTCCTATACCCTCATCTTGACTGATGTATTTCACAAAAGGCTTTAAGCATCACACAAATAAGACTGCAGTGAGTGGGCAACCCTGCCTGTCTCCAGTCTTGATGGGGAAGCTATGTGTTTTCCAATCATTAATTTGGGCTGTTCTATGGATGTCCATGTTAACCAGTTTAATCAAATTCCTAATTTCCTCCCCAAAACCCATTTTGCAGATGATGTTATGTATTTGTGCGATGTCCAGTCAAAAGCCTTCTCCTGGTTTCACAGTTCTCCAACCAGCATACTCCTTCTTTAGTTCATCTACATTCTCTGGGGTCACCAACTAACAGGTTCGGCTTCCACGTTCCCCTGTCCACATTCTGAGCCTCCTGCAGGTGACAGGAGGCATGAAGGAGCAAGTGGTCAGAGAACACCAGTGTGACGATGGTGGTTTTGACCAGGATTGGTTTTGACACAAAGAGGTCTATCCGAGACTGGATTGAGCCATCAAATCTCGACCAGGGGCAGGGTTGCTCAAGGTGTTGCACAGCTGTGCTTTCTTTACTGTCTCCATCAGGAGTGTGGAGGAGCTGTCCAATCTGCTGTCTGCACTGCCGTATCATCCAGCCACATCAATTATGCAGTTGAGTTACTGGCCAAAACCACTGGTCTGGACATCACCAGCCACAGTGGGAGCTACTAGAAGACGGCTAGCCTCTCGCTCTGCTGGGGTAAGGCATATGCCATAAGCATAGTTTCATATTACTTTAGATCCACCAGAAGGAAATGTCCCCCTAACTACCTCCTTAACCTCAGTAATTATAAAGTTGCCTTCCTATAACCAATGCATGACAATCAATCTCCCTGACCTAACAGATAACTCATAGGGCCACAATTATGACTAACTCCATTAGTTCCTGAGGTGTGGCAGTCCACATTCCTGTATGAAAGTCACATCTGCCGTGTCTTTGGCAAGATATTGCAAAGTGTTTACCCATGCATAGTGTTTTTGACACTGCATATTAACGTTTCCACTTTTAAGCTTCATTATTGACTGTTAGAGTCTCCAGTTTGCAATCCTGACAGTCTAGTGTTAAGCAGCCTGAGCCCTAATGCCCATCACTTTGGTAAATGGCAGCACTGACTTCGGGATCAGGAACAAGGGTGATCTGCCTCTGGGAGCTGAATCTCCTCAGGCAAAGCTGGTGGTGTTGCTGGGGAGAGATTTGACTGTGCTCTTGCTCCTCTGTCTACTCTTTTTCCTGGCTTGCTTGTATCCTCCTTTTCCTGGAATTTGGAAAGGGTGGGGTGGGCAAGCACCGCTGCACTGCTCCTGGAATCCCGCAGCTGGGGATGACGGCCTCCACATTGTTCCTGGTCTCTCTAATCTGGCAGGAGCGCAGGATGCTGTATACCCCACAGTCAGGCTTATGTAATCCGTTTTCCTCCTTGTTTTTGTTAGGGAGTCCAGAGGACCCCAAAACCCAGCAGCAATAGATACGCACTACGACAAAGGGTTACTTATACAAAAGTTGCTTTCAATTATCTTTGCACCTGAAAAGAGAATCAAACTTTTACTTATTACTATCAACTTACTTAACCTACTTAACCCCAATCTAATTCTAAGTGCACATGGGTGTAATGTGTATAATGTGTATATAAGTGTAGAAAAGTTCTTTGGTTCACAGTCCAATGTCACTGGTTGCAGGCAATTATTGTACTGTGCACAGAAGTTAGCATTAATAAAGTTTACCAGGCTTTGGTGCTTAACAGGCAAATGGTTACCACTCAGGAGGTTCTTGTTGGTTTTCAGAGAGAGATTCCTTTTGTTCCAGGACATCCGCATCTGATTCCTTTTTAATCAGTCTTGCTGATGAAACTTGCCTCCTTCAGGGTTCTCCAGATGATCCTCTTTCTTTCAGGCCACCAGAGTTCTTTTCAGACAGCGTCTTCTCCTTTGACCAGGCAAAGTTTGCCAGCTTGTCCATCTGGAACCAAAGTCTGTGTCTCTCTCCCCTCTCTCTCTCTCTCACTCCCTCCCTCTCTGAGAGCAAAGCTGTTCTGCCTCTTCCTGCACGGATCACACGTTCTTCCAGGCCAGCTGCGGCTGTAGGCTGCTACTTTGTTGCCTTTTGCAAAATAGCACTCAGCAAAAGTCTTGCAAAAATTCTGTGTTTTAAAATGTTTGTGTGCAACCTGCTCTTCAATCATCCCAAACCACCTCTAAATACTCTGTCACACTTTACCCTCCATCTTGGTGTTTCTTCTGCCTTCATCCGGCACTCATGCTGGCTTCATCATCTGATAACAAGAGGTTATTGGCTTCTATTTGTGCTTTAACCCTTTTCTTCCACTGCTTTCAGTGTTAGTTGCCAGTTTATTCCCTGGACCTTTTGGATTTTCTTTTTTTTTCTTCACCATCTGGCATTTTTCCTCTGCACCTCCATCCTCCATCAACTCTGCCTCCTCAGAAGGGACCTCTGGCCTCGTGGATGGGATTTGAGGGTTGGAAGTGGACATGCTTGGGGACTCCTCATTCGCCCCCCTGGTTATGGCCACTGCCGGGTTCTCTCTTGCAGTCGAGGATGAGGGGTGTTGGCCTTGATGTTATGGGCTGTTTGCCCTCTTATTGCCTGCGCGTAGGTGGCTACACTTTTTGGGCAGGCTATGTAAAGGTGACTTGCTTTCCACTCATACAGTGATAGCAGCACATTCTCTGCACAGTCCTTGGTCTGGTGGATTTCTTGCTTGCAGTTCTTACAGATGACTGCATTGGATTGGGCCACCTAATGTCCAGGTTCGTTGCAGTTCCTGCACAATCTGGGCTGTCCAGTTTAGACCAAATACCCATAGTTCCCTCCAATGGTGAACGCTGAAGGGATGGACAATTGCCATATTTCTGTCATCTTTTAGCTTCACCAACACTTAGCGTTTGCTGGTCGAGATTCCAAAAGTATATTTGCCATCCACACAGGTCACTGTGTCCTTGACAAGATTGCCCAGGATGCTGAGCACGTCCACGACTGGCACACGTGGATTGAACATGTGCACTATTAACTCTTGTCCCTTCTGCTTTGGAAGGGTGAAGAGTAGCTGTGCCTTAAATGGTGAGAGTGGAGCCACGTTCCCCTTCTCCAGGGAGAGTCAGAGCATCCTCTGCCATCCCGCCAGAATCTTAAATGTTACATCAAAGTGACTGTTATCCAAAGTCCTGGAGGCAGTAGATGTTCTTCACCTCAAATTTGCAGCCTTCCATTGACCTTCCAGATGAAGAGGTCCCGGGAAAATGGGAAACCTTCACTCAGGTCCTTCACTGCCACCCTGACAATAGATTGTTTGTCCTCCTGGGGGGTTTGCTGCTGTGGCTATTCTCGTGAGATCTGAGGTAAATATATCCTGCATAACAAACATTTCTGGCTTGAGCCCCTTCATCAAAGTATACATCATGGAAACAGGTCCTGCAGCCATTCCCCCCCCCTCCTCCTCCCCCCCCCACCCCAGGTCTATAGTGATTATCAACCACTCATTCATACAAATCCAGGGTAGATGATGATCGATCAGTACAAACCTGGGTTTGGGGGGTAATGGGCGGTATGGGGGAGGGGGGACGCGCTGCAGGACCTCCTGAGTTCTACCACTCACCTACACATCAGAGGTAATTTACAATTAAATTACCATCCTGCTTGTCTTTGGGTCATGGAAGGAAACCAGAGCACCCAGTCACCCTGTGAGTACGTGCATGTTCCGCGCAGATAGCACTCAAGGTCAGATTGAGCCTGGGTTTCTGGTGCTGTGTGGCAGTGGCTCTATTAGCTCCGTCACTGTCTGAACCTCCGATTTGTATCAGAAAATATTGGTCCTTTGGGTTCACCTTAATTTGCTTTAGATTTTGTTTTTGAAATATAAAGAATTATTGAAGTAACATCAATGTTCTGCTATTTGAAATTTTTTAACCATGATGTTAATTATTCGAGTTAATCTTGCTGATAAAATTTGCTGGTTTTAATTTAAACCTCAATAAGTTTTGGAGTCTACACATGTGCAGCCTAATGTGGAACCCGGAGACTTACAAATGACAGATGTCAGCACTTCTGTCATTAAACCCCACACACACATATACCCCCATCATTGCACTCCACATAGTGCTATGGTGGAGTCTTGTCTTCTTGGCATTACACAATCATTCCAGAGTCGTGCATTTTTTCATAATTAGTTTTACCTTTCAAGCTAATATAATGACAAAATGATCACAGAATAAAAACCAGAAGTAAATGAGTCACACGTAATAAATCAAATAAACGGGAGGGCAAAGGTTGTTGTCGTCAGTGCAGGGCGTCCTTTTTTTCCAGTGACTCCTATTTTGTATTCGATCTCATACTGAGCCTTCATGTTCAGTGATATCCTTCTTCTTACTTACTTCCCCTATCCAAGATCAGTAGTTGGTACCAAAAATTAGTAAAAATCACCATAGAAGCTATAGAATAATGTGTCGACACGCATAAATACAAAATACTGAACTTGCATTTTATTTTCATTTCTCTTCAATAATTAAATACTCATCCTTTGTCACGGCTTTTTCAGTTTCACTTAATCTGACTTCAGTCCTTCCATGCTGTACCACTTTTTGTGCACAAGAAGACAAAATAAACGCATAGTCAAATGGTTCATTTTTTTAAAATTCCATTTGACCCAACTACATTTTCTTGAACAAACTAAATGAGTATGTAATTTTACATTGGGCTTGCTTTTTCTGTGTGGTTATATGATATTTTTCTCCTAGACTAATAGAATCACTGAATAACAAACTGAATACTGCAGTTATGTATCTAAATCCCTGTGCATATGTGGTTCAGTTCCTTTTAATGTTCAACACAGGAGCAGCCTGGAGGCCTAATAGAAACACATGCAACTCACTTTTCTGAAGTTGGATCATAATCCATGGGGTGGAAATTGTCTGCTAATTCTTAAACCTTCATTGGTTGTTAACTGATAAGTTTGGCTCGTTCCTCGAGGACTGTTACCTACTCATTGTGCCATCCCTAACCTTCATGTAAGCAATAATACATCCTTTGGTTAAAATTCCCAATCAGTATATGAATGATTAATACAAGTGAAGTCTGAAGAAAGGGGGAAGCTCCAACTAAAACGAAGCCAATAAGAATTCTGGGATGTCTCATATGATTCTGTGTGACTAGGAATTACAACCAATGTTTTTTGAAATATATTTGTCTATACTTGGTTTGTGAGATCTCAAGAGAATTTTTTGCTGCCTGCTTCTCCACAGGCTGACTTAGATGAGGCTAGCCTATTTATTTACCCTAGTGAACTTCAACATATAAAGTGAACAAAGATGTGACTCTCTTGGGAATATGGAGATTAATCTTCCTACTGTACAGTAACGTTCCCTGAGGTGACATGCAGCAGAACAATCCAAGCCAAGTGAAGTGCTAAGCCAGGCCGGCCATATATCCAAAGGAAGAGATTGAAATTCAATTAATTGGATGATTGGAGTTTGAAAAAAAATCTTGCATGATGAAATGAAACTCATGAGAAAAATAAAGAAGCTTGTTTCCTCTACCTTAATTTTCCAAATCTTTGAACATTTCTTCAAATCACTTCTCAGTATAAAAAGAGGTTTTATTCCTCACAGTATATAGAGATGGTTATAGGTGAAGAAAGGAGAATAAAGGCACAAGGGGACACGTGCATTTACAGTGATCCATTGAGCTCAATAGTCTATTTCTGTGCCATTGATGTTTTGTAATATTTTTGGCATGGAACCATAGAGTGATACTGCATGGTAACAGGCCCTTCTTCCCAACTCATCCATGTTTACTATTTACAGGGCATACATCCCTCTAAATCAGTGGTTCTCAACTTTTTTTTTCCACTCACAGACAACTTTAAGTAATTCCTATGCCATAGGTGCTGTGTGATTAGTAAGGGATTGCTTAAGGTGGTCTGTAGGTAGAAAGAAAAAGTTTGAAACCCACTGTTTTAAACATACCTAATTGACTCATTAGGTGCACAGTTTCATAACTCCAAAGGAAATGGGCTAGTGACAATTTTTTCTCAAGCAAAACATTTCAGTAGCAATTGGGTCTAGTGCAGTGATTCTCAACCTTTCCTTCCCATTCACCTACCACCTTAAGCAATCCTTTACTAATCACAGAGCACTTGTGGCATAGGGATGACTTAAAGTGGTAGGTGAGTGGAAAGAAAAAGGTTGAGAACCACTACTCTAAACCTATGCTATCCAGGCATCTATCTAAATATCTATATCATACCCATCTCTGAAGCTTCCACTGGCAGTTTGTTCCATATACTCACCACTTTCTGTGTGATGAAGGTTCCCACCAGAACACTTTTAAATCTTTCCCCTCTCACTTTAAACATGTCCCCTCTTCTTTTATACTCCCCTACCCTGGATAAAATAATGATAATTATTCACCTTATCTATGCTCCTCATGACGTTATATATCCTTAAGCTTTCTATAGTCCAGGGAATATTCTCCAAGCCGATACTTATAACTTTAGCACTCTAGTCCTGATAATATGCTTTTCTGCATGCTTTTGAGCTTAGTGACATCCTTCCTGTGGCTGAGTAATCAGAACTGTGCACATGTGGTCTCATTACCCTCTAGTACAGCTGTAACATGACATCCCAACTCCTGTACTCTTAACGTTAACTGATGAAGGCAAGCATATCAAAAGCCTTCTTTGTCACCCTGAGAAGCTGTGTTGCCATTTTCAGGGATCCATGTAGCTGTGACCCTGGGTGACTCTCTGTCCTGCAGTGCTCTCCAGAGTTGCACCATTTACTGTGTAAAAACTCTGGACTACAACTTGAGGCTGTGAGGTGAAATTCTGTCTTCACAGCCTGCATAGTAATTCAAAGCATAAAGTTGGGTTTGGGGGTGTGAATGGAGCAGGAAATGGTATGAATTTGTAGAATAAATATGTTTTTTTTTGTTCCGTTGAATCAATATTGGATGGGTCCCTATAAAGTGCAACTGATTAGCCCCAGAAATGGTTCATCCCAATAAGTCACAATGCAAGAAAAGTAGCACACAAAGATCAAAGCTAAGGCCAAGACAGAAACAAATATAATAAGCAGTAATATTTTTTTAAAAAGACACATAGATACTGAAATGCCTTCAAATCACCTGCATAGGTGGTTGCCAAATATCAGTTAGAACTAGACAAGAATAAGTGATATTGTCTATAAGCATCAGTTTATTTCCACAAGTTACTTTAACCAGCTTTTACTATGGATAAACTGTAAGTGACTGATAACTCACGTCTAATCCAAGAGGTTTTTTTATATTTATTTAAAAGTTTTTTCCATATATGTAATTGATTAATCATTATACAATAAAATGAGTGTTTAAATTGAAGAAATTTTCATTTGTTACATGATGGCTATAGCCCCTCCCCTTCCCTCCCTCTCCGAACCCCTCACTCCTCTCCCCTGCATAAAGAGTAATATATATATATATATATATATATGTGTAGAAAATGATATATAGTCGAGAAAGAAGGAAAAGAGAAAGAAACAGTATAGTTCCGTGGATTGCCCAGAGCATCACTCCCCAACACACTGGAAATAAACATATTTTATCTGATCATTTTTCACTTAAGAAAGAAGGTTAGCACAGGTCTTAAGAGGCTGGAAAACATTTATACCTAAAAGTAGTGTATATGGGCTTCAAATTGCAAAAATGTAGGATATTTATTACTCAAATTAGATGAACCATAATTTTCTCTTAAGGAATACAGCTTGGAATTTCTGCATTCCATCTAAATGAGTCCAGTTTCCAAGTCACTGAACTGCTACTGCCAATGCTATTTTAACAAACTTCATTTGATATATTGACAATTTTAATTTGGGTCTTTTCCCTTCTATATTTCCGAATAGAAATAAACCTGAGTTTAATGGAAATAGAACCACCCAAAAAGGTTTTTACCTTCGAACGTGACCAAGTTGAATGCAGGAGAGTTTGATCCAAGTTTTATTACCTACTTCCCATTCTCTTCTGATCCAAAACTAAAAAGTCCATTGTTATTTAATTTTGATATAGTGCTTTGTCAAATGTTGTCTGAAGGCAGAAAGAGCAATAGGATGAAGGTGTATATGAATTTGAATGAGTGCACTGTCTATGAGTATCAATATATTATTTTTTTTGGGTTTGCAAATAAATAATTAAATAAATGGTTAAATAGGCTATGATATTTACCCGAATTATGACCTATTTATTTCATTTTTTTTCACAGACAGGGAGAAATACAGCACAGTAACAGGCCATTTCGGCCCATGAGTCCGTGCTGCCCAATTTACACCCAGTTAACCCACAACCCCCAGTACGTTTCAAATGGTGGGAGGAAACCAGAGTCCCCAGGGAAAACCCTCACAGATACAGGGAGAATGCATAAACTCCTTACAGACAGTGCAGGATTAGAACCTGGTCCTGATAGCTGGCGTTGTAAAGGCGTTGCGATTTTGTAGATGAGAGAGGTGCTGTTCATATGTATGTATTATGGAGCAAAATAGTATGCACTACTCTTGATAATTTCCATCTAATTCATGGGCATTGACCCCCATGTGCTCACGGCAGTCGCTCGCTGTCAAATTCACCCCCACTTCCACCCACGTCACTAGCATGCCTCAAGCCTCAGTGGCATCTAGCTTGAGGCACACTAGTGAGTCTCCAAGCAATAAAAGCAGCACTTTCAGCTGCTATGTCAGAGGGTGAAGGAGGTTTACATCCGCTCAGCACAAAGGCACCACTAGCAAACCCCCTCCCCCGAAGTGAGCTTATGATGGTCGGTCTGTACCAACCCTCCACCCTCCTAAAGCCCTGCTCTAGCACTCGTTCTGGTGCTGAATCTGGTTTGGACTAACCAAAACATATGCTTTGTGGTCAATATACTAATAAAGTTAAAATGTCAGAACAGATAGAAGGTGGTCACAGGAAGCTGTAGAATAGTTACAGGACTTCCTCTAGTCAGCAGATTGGGTGGTGTTCAAGGACTCATCTGAGGATCTGAACTATTACACCAGGGTCACAGACTATATCAAAATAGCTGTGGATGAAATCATTCAGGATTTTACCCAACCAGAAGCTCTGGATAAACAATGAAATCCGGAACCTGCTGAGAGCCAGATCACAGACATTTAAGGCAGGTGATCCAGATCAATTGAGAAGGAGCAGGTATGACCTATGAAACGCTATCTACTAGGTGAATTGGAGATTCCAGATGAAAGTGGAACACAAGGGACACCTAAAAGCAGTGCATGGCCTAAATTGCCATAACCTGCTACAAAATCAAATCCGGTGGAGTAGTAGATGGCAAAGCTTCACTCCCAGTGGAACTCAATGCCTTCTACACCCAATTTGACCATAGTAACAGTGAAGACCCACCCCTCCACACATCCATGTCCCCTGATGATCTTATCCTGTTCATATCTGAGGATGATGTTCAAGCTGCCTTCAGGAGAGTGAATCTGAGGAAAGCATCCAATCCAGATGGAGTACCTGGCCGAGTATTAAAAATCTGTGCTGACCAACTTTCCAATGTATTCATGGATATCTCCAGCATCTCACTCTGGCAGGGCATGGAACCCACCTGTTTCTAACAGGTGTTAATTATATATAGAACATAGTTACCTGCCTTAATGACTATCAATCAGAAGCACTTGTGATGAAATGTTTTGAGAGGCTGGTGTGGAAGCTATCACCTCCTGTCTGAGTGGTGGTGGATACATTCCATGTCATAGCAACAGGTCTACGGCAGATGCCATCTCACTGGCTCCACTCAAAGCCCTAGAACACCTGGACAGCAAAGATGCATACATCAGGATGCTCTTTATTGACTACAGTTCTGCATTTAACATCATCAGCCCCATAAAATTAATCAGCAAACTCCAAGACTAGGAGTTTACACCCCACTATGTAATTGGATCATGGATTTCCTCACCTCCTGACCACAATCAGTGAAGATCAGTACTGGAGCACCACAGGGCTGTGTTCTTAGCCCCTACCCTACTCTCTTCACACCTATGACTGTGTGGCTCGGTACGACAATAGCACCATCTACAAATTTGGTGATGATACCAGGGTAGTGGGTTATATAGAGGAAGGGGATGAGTCAACATACAGGACAGAGACAAAAGCTTGGCGGAATGGTGCAACAACAACCTTGCACTCAAATGTTATCAAAACCAAAGAGCGGATTGCTGTCTTCAGAAAAGGAAAACCAGAGGTATATGATCCAGTGCTCATTGGGGGAATCACAGGTGGAGAGGGTGAGCAAATTTAAGTTCTTGGGAGTCACCATCTCGGAACTGTATTTATTCAGACAAATTAGACAGATTCCCATCACGTAATTGAACTGTGTCTTGTAACTATGAAATGTCTTTGGGATGTTAAGAGGTGAATTTCTCATTGTCATCACCTGTTCTTGGAGGTAGAATTCATGTGACCGGTCTTGTTGAATTTCAGGTCAGGCTACCATACAGGAATCATTTGCTTTGTTGCTGAACTCAAAAGCAGAAGACGAGCAGGAATTGACTATTGGCCTTTCCAGCCTGCCTGCCTTTCAATATGATCAGGGCTGATCTATGCTGGTCTCAACTCCTCTTTCTGTCATTTCTTTTCACCCCTTTATTCTTCAATCTATCAAATATATCTATTCACCAGCACTACAAATACTTCTATTGATCCAGCTTCCACTGGCCATTGGGGTAGAGAATTCTAAAGGTTCATCCCTCCTCTTTGAGAAGAATTTCATCCATTCCTCAGCTTTAAATGATTGTTCCTCGTAGTTATGGCTTCAGGTTCATGACTCTTCCACGAGTAAAAACCTCTACTTCATCAAGCCTCCTTAGGATGTACCTATTTGATTAAGGCCACCCCTCATTCTTCTCCAAGGAATATAGGTGCAAACAATTTAGTTTTCCTTGGAAGGACAACTTCTTATCCCAGGAATTAGCCTGGTGAATCTCATTTGTACTGTTTCCAAAGTTACTGCAGTAAAAACCCCTGTTATCCAGAATTCATGGAACCATCAGCCTCAAGCAATTGGCAGAAAAAAAACATTGGTAGAAAATATGAAAATTTGAAATTGGCACTCCCTGGAGGTCAGTTCACCAATCATGCAAAATGCAATCTCAAGCAAGTGGAATTTTCTCTTATCCAGCATCTCCCAATCCCCACTGGTGCCGGATACTGGGGGTTTTACTATGTTCCTTTTTTTAGGTAAGGGGCCAAAACTATAGACAGTATTCCAAGAGAGACTTCACCCTGTGCAGTTTCAACAAATCCTCCATATTTTTCAATTCTAACCCCTTTGCAATGACAATCAAAATATAATTTGCCACCTTAACTAATCATTACACCTACCTGCTAGCTTTTCTTAATTCATGCACTAGAACACTAATTCCTCTGTATTTCACTCATTTTTAGTTTCTCTGCATTTAGATAAGAATCTGCGTTTTGATTTCTCTTACCCAAATGCATAACCCTCAAACTTCCCCACATTATGCCGCATTTCCCTGTTATTGCCCAATCAATTTATTCATTTATATTCTGTTACAGAATCACAGTATCTTTGTCACATCATGTCCTTTCACATATTTTCATATCATCAGAAAATTTGGAAACTTGCACATTGTTCCTTCCTCCAGATCTTTAATACAAATAGTGAGTGGCAAAGTACACCACTGGTTACCTTCTTCCATTAAAAAAAATCCATTTATTTCAACTCTGTTTACTATTAGATAGCCAGTTTTTAAAATCCATTCTAACACAGTTCCCCCAATAACACGGGTTTTTAATTTAAGCACCAACCTCCAATGCGACACCTTGTCAAATGTGAATTTAAATACATGACAATTTGAGGCTTCACTCTAAGAACTGTCCCTGTATATGTTCAAAGCATTCAAGCAAAATTGTCAAGTATAAAACGACATCAGAGTCAGCCCAACTCATTCATGCTGGCCAAGGTACCTTCCTGAGCTAATCTAGTTCCCTGCATTTGGCCCATATCCCTCTAAAATTTTTGGATACATAAACATGTCCAAATATATTTTAAACATTGTAATGATACCCACCTCTACCACTTCCTCGTTCTATATATCTCCACTTCCTGTGTGTGTGTAATTTGCTTCTCTTTACATCTTTACCCTCTTCCCTTAAACCTATGCCATCTTGTGTTAGATTCCTCTGCCTGGAGAAAACCTTATCCAACCTAAGCCACAGCCTCATGGTTTGATAAACCTCAGCCTCCTTCATGAAGGAGCAACAGTCCCAGCCTACCCAGGCTCACCTGATAGTTCAAGTTTGCCAATGTCAACAACATCCTTGTGAATGTTTTCTATATCCCCTCCACCTTAATTACATTGTTTCAATCGTATGGCGAGCAGAACTATGCACGGTGTTACAGACCCAGTCTCACCAACATTCTGTACATCTATAGTGTGATGTCCCAATTCTTGTACCCAGCCCCACATCTGATGAAAGAAAGCATGGAACATACCATCTTTATTACTTTGTCTTCCTGTTTTGCCACTTTCATGACATCATAAACCCTTTGATCACTCTTTTCTTTAACACTTACATGACTGTTATTTACTGTATACAGTATGTCCTGCCCTGGTTCAACTTGCCAAAGTGCATCACTTCACACTTGGAGCATGGAACAAAGAACAGTACAGACCCTTCAGCACACAATGTAGTCTACTTGGACTATTTGAAGAATGGCTTTCTTTGACAAATCCCACCCGGTCTATTAATTTTGGTAGATATTGTCCCAATTTATGAGCTAGTGCCTTTACCAATATTTTATACTCATCATTCAAGAGTGATATAGTTCTCTATGGTGAAGTTTTTAATGGGTCTGTACTTTCCTTCAGTTGCTCTGTAATTTTAGCAGTTGAGAAAGATATGGGTCCACCACTTGGTCCAAAAATCCATCATAAGAGGTATCAATAAATCTTTAAATTGTCTGTAGAACTCAGGAGGAAACCCATCATCCACCAGAGATTTGTTAGCTTGCAAAGTACCCAAAACTTTTTTGATTTTTTTCTCATGAAAGGGGCATCTAAATCACTTTGTTCTCTATCTTCAAATTTTTGAAGTTCCATATTTCCTAAAAATTCATCCATCTCATTTTCAAATCCTAATAATTCTGATTCATATAGTTTCATATAATATTGTCTTAAAGTATTATTTATTTCTTTTTGATAATATCTTATAATATCTGCCTCTGTTTTTATTGCATTTATCATTCTAGATAACTCCTCTGCCTTTATCTGCCAAGATAAAATTCTATGCACCCTGTATGTAGAGGTGTTTGGGAGATAAATTGGGAAAGGTTTGTTGGAGCAAGTCACACACAAACACTTTAAAACACAGAATTTTTTCAGGAGCTTTTGCAAGAGTCCTCAGACTCATGATGGACTGTCATTTGCAAAAGGCAACAAATGTAACAACAGCCAGTAGCAGCTTTGTCTAGAAAACAGAACTTTGCAGGCAGAGAGCAGAAAAAAAAGAGGCTTTGCTCTCAGAGAGGAGAGGGTGAGAGACACAGAGGAGAGACACAGACATCGGTTCCAGAGGGACAAGCTGGCAAGCTTTGGAAGACGGTCTGGTCAAAGGAGAGGACTCGCTGTCTGGTGCTTCTCTTGGAATAAGAGAAACAGAAAGGAACTCTGTGGTGGATGTCCTGGAACAAAAAATAGACCTCTCTCTCTGAAAAAAAAAGAACTCTTCTGAGTGCTAACCATTTACCTGTTAAGCACCAAAGCCTGGTGAACTTTATTAATGTGCACATTAATACTGTGCACAGTACAAGAATTATCTGCAACCAGTGAGATTGGACTGTGAACCAAAGAACTTTGCTGAACTTACACACACATGCGTTTAGAATTAGAAAGGGGTTAAGGAGGTTACATGAGTTAATAGAGATAAGTTAAAGTTTGATTCTATTTTCATGTTTAAAGATAATTAAAAGCAACTTTTTAAAATTAACCCTTTGTCATGGTGCATATCTATTGCTGATGGCTTTTGGGGTCCTCTGGACTCGTAACAGCTCATTCTCCTAATTCACAATATTTTTGTTTGGTTTTTAATATAGTTTTGTTTTTCATTTTATACCTTTGTAATGTGTTATATTTCAATTTTTTATTCTCACCTCACCAACAAAAGGCAAAGGAGGAAAAACCCAACACCCGACCCCAACCAACCAATTTTCCCCTGCAGCCACTGCAACCGTGTCTGCCTGTCCCGCATCGGACTTGTCAGCCACAAACGAGCCTGCAGCTGACGTGGACTTTTACCCTTTCCATAAATCTTCGTCCGCGAAGCTAAGCCAAAGATTCTCTAATAATTTATATTTTTCTTGTAACCCTGTTCTCTGATATTCTTTTTTCCAATTTTGTTATGTCTTTTCTCTAAACCATCCAGCTCTGTAGCATATTCTCTCTTAAGATTTTTTGGATAAGAAATAATTAGTCCTCTTAGATAAGCTTTTAGCATATCCCATATTTAAAAGCTAATATCAGTAGAAGGAAGATTAGCTTCACAAAATAGTTTTCTTCATCTCTTAATACTCACAATAGTCTTTCCTTTTCAACAGTGTGGCATTGAGACACCACCTGTACACACTTTCTTGTTTTCCATTATCGCATTATTCCATTAATGGCGAATTATCTGATAAAAGTCTCAGCAAATATTCTGTTTTTACTACATTTTAACTGGGCAGACATTAAAAACAAATCAGTCCTTGTTTGTGAGTCGTACCCTTGAGTGGAACGAATAGTCTCTTTCTATGGGGTTAATCAGCGTCCATATATCAATCAAATTTAAATCCTTCATAAATGATAGTGTCATTTTTGCAGCTTTTGCCCTTGTTCTAGCTGATTTATCCAATATTGGATCTAGACAGAAATTGAAATCTCCTCCGACCTGTCTATTTTGTCTTCCTGCTACTGTTTTTAAAAAGATAGCTTTCATAAAGGCTTCGACATCATAATTTGCTGTCAAGGTGTTCATAAAAGTCCATGGTTCTGCATAAATTTTACAATGTGTCATTATAAATCTTCCAGCTTTGCCAGTCAGTGTCTCTTCTATTATTATTGGTATATTCTTATTAATTAGAATCACTTCTCCTCTTGCTTTTGAGTCAAATGTAGATGATATTACTTGTTCCACCCATGTTCCGATTTAATAAGATGCTTTTTTTGTAGAAAAACTATATCTGCCTTTAACTTTTTTTAGCTGGGCCAAGACCAGTTTCTTCTTCACTATCCCATTTATCCCATTCACATTAAGACTAATAAATTTTAGTGTTCTATCCATATTGATTTTTTTTAAACAAATATTATTTTACAAAAATACCTTTTTGATTCTTTAAAAAAAACATACGAAGACCCTGCCACGACCGTGACATAAACAGGAAACCCCCAAAGCCCACAGAATCCTTTAAGGAAGAAGAACCCCTCCCTTTCGCTCCTTGTTTTATTGATGCTCCTTTCTGAGCACCATTCTCCCCCTTAGATCAGAGTCTCCATCCTGCTACTACTTTCCCACGTTTTCACTCATTGCTGAGCTCTGTGAATATTTCAATAAAATTTATTTTTCAACAATAAATACAAGATGTTTTTAAAAAACAATACAAATTTTACTTAGTCCTTTTGTAAACATTCCTCACACTCTTCTTCTTTGACAACATTAGTCTTTTCATAAACCTCTCAGAAAGTCTTCCACCTGGTTCTTAGTCTTGAAAAATCATTGATTACTCTCGGCTACTTCAACCCTCGGAGTTACAGGGTATGTCATCAAATATTTCAAGTTTTTGGAATGTAATTGTCTTATTGCATCATCAAACTCCTTCCTTTGGTTAATCCAAGTGGGACTAAAATCTTGGAAAAATAGCACTTTTTCATGGTCACTCTTGGACGGGCCATTATTTTGCTTAGAGTATTCATAAGCTGCTTTCAGAATTGCCTTCCATTCCCGGTAACTTAAAGTCATGGTCGCTGATTGCCGGCTCTCCTGGGTTCGAGAGTCCAGTGAGCTCTTTCAATATGTAATTTTTCTATGAATTTTGTCTTCTCCCAGCACTTATGGGATCCGTGTTTCAAAGAAACATTTTGGCTAGTGTCACATTTGTGGCCCGAAATGTGAAGTTAATAAAACATTAAACACAAGTCTTATCAGGTAAACTTCTCAGTGTCTTTTTTATTCTCTGGTTTCCTTTGTTCTCCTGCTTGTGTTCTTATCTCTCCCTCATACCACGTGACTTTCGGTACATCTCATACATATTCATTATCATGACATCCCTCCTTTAATCAGAAATAAAATTTACTTTCACTTACCAATATCCCTCGGAAACCTACAAACATCGTAACTAATGGTAATACTATAACTCAACTACATAAAATTTACTTCCTACAGCACTCATACATGCACTTTATGATATAAGATTAAAATACTGTCCCAAAGTTCTTATTAAAACTATGGCACAAAGTCTTCGTATCATTTGGGCACTTTCCGGTTTCGTTTCGGCCTGCCTGCGATATTGTCGTCGCTTCTCGGTTGTTCACTCTCAGCGTCGGAAATACTGCTCGCCACGGCTTCGGGTGTTTCTGGCGCTCTAGTCACTTCATCAGGAGTGCTGGTAACTGTCTCTGGAACATCATCAGGTCTCTTAGTTTCAGCATCTCGTATTGGCCTTTCAACCTCTTCACTCGATGTATCTCTGGACTGGTACCTTTTTACACCTGATACATTTCTCTTATACAGGACTCCAGTCGGAGACTTGACTGTCACCATACTGCCACTTCTGGATACGACAGTATAGGGTTGATGGTAATAAGGTGTGTCTAGCTTACCACCAGTTTCATGCCTCACTAGAACATTATCTCCTGGCATGATGTCTGAGTACTTGGCTCCACGTTTCGAATCTGTGTACAGCTTTGCTGCACCTTTCTTTTCAGCATCGTGGTCCCTCATCTCCTGGTCGTCTCGGATTTCCTTTATTTCTGGCATTTTGGTGTGGATTTTTCTCCCAAAAAATGCTTCTGCAGGACTTTTTCCAGTGGTTGCATGAGGCGTTGCTCGATAGACAGCCACATAAGATAGCAATGCTTCTCGCCAATTTTGTCCTTCTGCGTGTGCAATCCTCAATCGTTTTTCAATGGACTGATTTTGTCTCTCTACTTCTCCGTTGGCTTGCGGCCATTTCGGAGTTACTTTATGATGGTGGATACCTGTGGTCCTCATGTATTCTGCAAATGTCTCTGAAATGAACTGTGGACCATTGTCAGAGTATAATGTAACAGGTAATCCATATCTTGCGAATATCTCTGCTAACGCTTGTATTGTTTTTTCAGTGGTTGTGGACTTCAACACCATGTACTCATAGTATCTGCTGTAGTAATCTATCACTACCATAATTGATTCACCCGTCGGTAAAGGTCCAAGAAAATCAACAGCTACGTCGATCCATGGTCCTGTCGGAAGTTGCGTACTCCGGATCGGTTCTGGCGGATTTCTCCTACTTGTGATTTGACATCCGTGACAAGTTTTAACAAATTTCTCTGCGTCTTTATCACAACTTGGCCACCATACCTTGGTCCTGAGGTTTTGCTTGGTACCAACAATACCTAGGTGTCCTTCATGCGCTAAGGATACGATCTTCGGTCTCAATCTTTGCCAATCTGCAACCTCTTAATACACACTGTCCGATGCAACAAAGTTCGTCTCTAATGGGAATGTAAGCCTTGTGAGTACACTTGGCAATGATTCTTGGTCCTCCATCATGCATCTGGACCAATACGGCTCCTAAACCAACCGGGCTGGCATCCGCTATGACTTTGGTTGATGCCGCCGGATCGTAATATCCAAGAGTTTTTGCATCTGTCAGGCTTTGCTTCATCGCTGTGAACGCTTTCTTCTGCTCTGATCCAAAATGAAATGGTACACCTTTCCTGGTTAGTTTCCTTAGTGGTTCTGCTACTGTAGCGAAATTAGGAATGAACTTTGCACAAAAATTGACCAATCCTAGGAAACTCCTCACCTCTGTTGCGTTCTGAGGTGCACGTGCCTGTTCAATAGCTTTCACCTTGGCCTCTGCAGGGTTTAGTCCTTCCCGTGTAAGTCTGTGTCCCATGAAGTCCATTTCTGACACACCGAACTGGCACTTGTTTCCATTCACGGTAAGGCCTGCCTCCTGTAGTCTAGATAGTACACGCCTCAACTGTTTGTCATGCTCTTCCTTCGTTGGTGCATGGACTATGATGTCGTCAGAAATGTTGGCAACTCCAGGAATGCCTTGAATCACTCGATGGATTTCATACTGGTAGATCTCCGAAGCTGCATTAATTCCAAATGATAGTCTCTTGTAACGATACAATCCACAGTGAGTCACAAATGTTGTCACATCTCGGGAACCTGGATCCAGCTCTAATTGATGATAGCCCCATTTCAGATCAATTTTTGAGAATACCTTACTGGTAGTTAGTTCTTGAAGTACTTCCTCCACTGTTGGTATAGGGTGTCGTTCTCTAATTATAGCTTCATTGGCCATTCTCATGTCAACACATAGTCTTATGTCACCCTTTGGTTTGGGCACAATCACTACTGGGCTGACCCATTGTGTCGAATGTTCCACCGGTTCAATAATGTCTTGTTCGATCAATTCTTTAATTTTGGCTTCGACTTTCCCACGAAGTCCAAACGGAGTTCGGCGCATTGGTTGTGCCTTGGGTTTGACCGTTTCATCTACCGCTAGCTTCAATTGTCGACCTTTTAGCTTTCCTACTCCTTGGAAGACTGCGGGGAATCTTGCTTCATATCCTGGTATGACTGAATTGAATTGACACAAGCTCCAATATGAAGTATTGCCAGGTCTTGCGCTGTGCTTCTACTCAGCAATGGTTCTCCCCTCTCTTCTATGACCATAAACTCTGCTTCGGTGTACTTAACTCCAGCTTCAACAGTTGCAGTAAAACATCCAATGGTCTGCAATGGCTTGGTTGCTGTGTATGGATACAGTTTCTTGGAACACTTCTTTAAGGTACAGATAATCTTTTTCCTTTTCAACTTCTCCCATAAATGTCGATCAATCACATTACTGTCACTGCCTGAGTCTACAATGACCTGAACTGTCACTCCACCAATGATCACTGGGACTTTCTCATGATGTACTTCATTCAACGTAAATTGGTAACAACTCTGTTCCTCCTGGGTATCATCATCGTCACCGTTTATCTGGCGAATGGTATCTTTCTTTCCAGGATACTTTCCTTTCCCCCAGGCTTTGCCTTTGGAAGTTGTACTCTTCCTCTTCTGGTCTGCATTGGACTTGCTTTTGCACTTCTTTGCATAGTGGTCCTTACCTCCACACTTTCTGCAAACTTTGCCTTTGGCCGGGCAATATGGGTCTTTTCCAAAGTGACCTCGGTTTCCACATCGATAACACTCCACGTCCTGTGTCGACGTATATCTTAGCTGATTATGGCGATGTGAGAGCCTCTTAATTTGCTGGCTTGAGTTGTCTTTCAGGGTCATGGTATGAAGTTGCCCTTCATCAGCCTCTAATGCAGCAGCAAATGGTTAAAGCATCGGTGAGTTCCAACTCACTCCCTCTTTCCAGTAGACGTCTTCTGAGTTTATCTGATCTGCAGTGCTGTACGACTTGATCCAGTAATTGGTTGTCCAAATCAGCTGGCATGTAATTGCATCCAACAGCTAGCTGGCGTAGTCTCGTCACGTACTGAGCAATTGTCTGGCCATCTTCTTGTCTTGTTCTCCGAAACAAATGACTTTGAAATGTAGCATTCGGTGTCACTACATAGTGTGCATTTAATGCATCTACCGCTTTCCGGTACTCATCCTTTCTTCCAGTATTCAAAAGAGTCTTAAATGTTTCCCGAACTGAGGGTCCTGCGGTGAAAAGAAGTAACGCCCTTCTCTGCGCTTTTTGTTCAACTGTACCGGTATCTAGCAATAGGCCACGACTGTCGGCGTAGGATTCAAATTCTTCCATCCATGCATTCCACTTCACACTTACAGTGCTTGCATCACCAGTCGGGTCAAAATGAGCAATTCCACTATGTGTTAGAAAGTCACTGTTTGCACCAGCCATGAGGAAATATTCCAGCCCCAAAAGTACTGAGACAAAGAGAAAATTCTTATCACCTTGAAGTTGTCTGTAATCCTCTGTAATCTTGTTTAGTCTTTAATTTTCTTCAAGCTTATTTCATCCTCGTCGCCAATGTCACATTTGTGGCCCGAAATGTGAAGTTAATAAAACATTAAACACAAGTCTTATCAGGTAAACTTCTCAGTGTCTTTTTTATTCTCTGGTTTCCTTTGTTCTCCTGCTTGTGTTCTTATCTCTCCCTCATACCACGTGACTTCCGGTACATCTCATACATATTCATTATCATGACAGCTAGTGCTGCTACAAATATCCCTTTTCTTTCAGTCCGATAATTCAAACATTATTTTGTCTGCTAAAATTCTCCATGTGGTCAATTTTGTCCAGCAGACTTTGTTTGACCAACTCCCATTTCTCACATCTTTCTCCAAACCTTTTAACTTATCCTGTGCTTTTACCATCTAGGTTCATTCTTTCCATTAAGTCTTCAATGATTTCTTTAATTTCAGTCATCCTTTCAGTCATGTCTCTCATTACATTTCCGACGCCTGCAAATTGATTACTCAAGTTTTCCATTTTCTACAGGATAATATTTAGTTTTTGTCCCAACTCCCCAGCTCTGCTGGGGTCCACCAGTCCTGAGGCCACCCTTATGCCTCTCCCTTTCAGGCTTTCACTCGATGTTCCCGGCTGAGTAGAAACTTCCTCAATTTTTGTTTTCAGCTGCCTTTGTTTCTTAGTACTTATTTTGTCATTTTTTTTAGTGAAAAATTCTTATTTTTAAGATTTTAACCATATTTTTGATACTCTTCACAGAGAGCTGGATTAAAACATGTTCGTCCATACTATCAACTTATGTAACAACCTTGAGGGATCTAGGGAGTTGGACACCAAGATCCCTCTGATCCTCCATATTGCTAAGAATTCTCCTATTAACAACTACACTGTTTTCAAGTTTGACCTTCAAAAGTGCATCAATTTACAATTTTTCAGATAGATCTCCATCTCCCTTTTCTCTGCCCAACTCTGCATCAAATCTGTATCCTGTTTTAACATACAATAATCTTCTACACCAGTGATTTTCAAACTTTTTCTTTCCACTCACATACCACCTTAAGAAATCCCTATGCCATAGGTGCTCTGTGATTAGTAAGAGATTACTTAAGGTGGTATGTGAGTGGAAAAAAAGTTTGAAAATCACTGATCTAGATCCTGTCCTATCCTTCTTCCTACCAATTTTGGTGTCATCCACAAACATACTGATCATGTCACCTACATTCTTAACTAAATCACTAATATATATGACGTAGCAGTGAATCTATTGCTGATCTCTGCAGTGCACCATTTGTTGAGGCCCCCCAATCTGAAAAACATCCTTCCATTACCACCCTCTGACCAATTTTGGCCAATTTTGTATCTAACTGGCCTTATCTTCCAAACCAGTCTATCATTCGGCCCTTGTTAAAACTTTGCTGAGATCCATATGGACAACCTTGTCCTTATTAATCCTCTAGATTAATGTCCAAGACCAACCTTGTCCTTGTCAATCCTCTACATGTGATTTTCCATCCACAATGGTTCTAATCAGCCTTTGCTTTTCCAAGTCTAGGCAAATCCATTCCTGTAATTTACCCACCACTCATGATAGGTTGACTGATCTGTAAATCTCCAGCTTGTCCTTGCAGCCCATCTTAAAGCCACAACACAAACCTCCTTCCAATCTATTGCTGCCTCACCCACGGCTAGTGCTGCTACAGATATCCCTGCCAGTTCCCACAACGTCTGATGTTATATTTGATCAGGCTCTGGTGATTTATCCACCTTTAAGTGGCTCAAAACCCCCCCACACCTCCCTTTTTGTGACATCAAAAATTGTCAGCAATTTCCTAGCATTAATGTGTTTCTCCAATGTGAATACAGATAAGAAATATTAATTTCAGACTGCCCATCTCCACACATAAACACATTGATGACAATAGGTCTCTTATTGTTCCCACAATTACATATTTACTCTGTATACTTATGGAAACATTGATTAGATTTAATTATGATCCATTTTCCTAAATGATTACCTGTTTTCTCTTTGATTATTGGCTCTAGACTCTTGTCTTCTGCCTTTCTCCTTTCTTGAACAAAGGAGCCACATTGGCTCTTTTCCAATCTTCTAGTACCCCCCCCCCGCCCCTCCAGAGTATAGTGAAAAAAATTAAATCAATACATCCAAAACCAAAATGGGTTTTGGTGAGCAAAATATTGATGAGTAAGTGCCACTTCTTGATATTGTCCATAACAATTTGCATCACATTGTTATTGGTTTAGAATACACTTCCTCGGTGGATTTATCCTGGAATTTTTGAACAAAGTAATACAAGGGCGGTTTTCGACATTATCAGGCTCCATAATCTTCTGTATCCATCGCCATCAGCCAATTCTTGCTATCATAAGGAACAAATTGAAATAACTGGAGGCTGGATTTAGTAATGAGGAGGATTGTGGGTGGAATCTAAGATGGACTTCCTACTTGTCACTTCTAACTAAATGGGATTATAAATCCTTTGGCCTTGTGTGAATGTCTTGAGCCCTGCCAGCATTGTGGAAGGGAAAGTTCCTTGAGCTATCTCCTCCTGTTGGGAGTTTAATCCTCCAATACATTCACAACTGGAGGTGATGAGATGGCAGGCTTCAGTCTTATCTGTGAAAGAGCATGCCTTTTGCTTGCTATTTTCACTGTGACAAAGTCAGAATCAGAACGATATTGTCAGGAACATGTCACAAAATGTGTTTTTGTCCAGCAGCGTGTCATAGTGCAAATAGTTCTATTTCCAAAAATAAATAAATGATGTGAGGGGTCGGATAAAATGATGTCGTGCTTGTGGTTCATTTTCCATTCAAAAATTGATGGCATATTGAAGCTGTCCTTGTACTGCTGGGTGCTCATCTTCAGGCTCTCGTACCATTTTCCTGATGGTGGCAGTGTGAAGAGCGCTTGGCTTTGGCATTGGGGTTCTTGGAGATAGAGGCTGCTTTCTTAAGACACCGCCTCTTGGAGATGTCCTTGATGTAGTGAAGACTGGTGCCTGTGATGTCGCTGGCGGAATTAACAACACTTCGGTATTTTCTCCTGTCCTGTGCATCGGCACCTTTGCACCAGACAGTGATGCAACCAGACAAAATGCTCTCCACAGTAACACCTGTGGAACTTTTCAAGAGTCTTTGGTGATGTACCAAATATCCTGAAACTCTTCATGAAGTATAGCTGCTGGCGAGCCTTCTTCGTGATTGCAGGACAGATCCAAAACAGATCCTCAGAGTTGTTGACACCCAGAATTTGAAGTTCTTGACCCTCTCCACTGCTAATTCCATCAAGGAGGACTGGGTCGTGTTCTCCTGATTCCTCCTGAAGTCCACAATTAGCTCCTTGGTTTTGCTAACGTTGAGTGCAAGGTTGTTGTTATGCACCATTCAATGAGCTGATCTATCTTCCTACTGTACATTTCCTCATGGATCATTAAAAAAACAAAAAGGTTATAGGTAAAAAACTGTGTTTGCAAAGTTAATGGTAGAGCAACATAAGCTAGTCAGCATTATTAGTATGGAGTATTCATTATTGTCTTCGTCCCTTAGTGCTTTACCAACCAATCTACATTTCAATAATAGTATGGCTCAGGAACTTACAATTTCTGAGAAATGTCAGAGTCAATTTCCTTGTATTATTTAATATAATTACAGAATTCTAGAAAAATAATATTGAATAATTCACACTTTACTTTAGAAGTGCTGTATGGAATCAGTCCTGCAGAGGGAGACGCAGTTCATGAAATAAAATAATTTTGTTTCGTTTTGGTGAACATCTGTCAAGGCCATAGGCGAAGTGCCCTTGGTAATCTGAAATTTGTAACTAATATTTTTATTGAAAATTCATATAATTCAGAGCATAAAAAAATGAACAATAAAAAGCAAAAAATCAAAATGTCAAATTGATAGGTTTAAGCTATTTTTGCACAAGAAAGCAGTTGAATATATTGTCATCCAGAAAAGAGTCTTCTTTGATATCTCTGCCATCTACAAGTTGTGCTGGGGAAAGGCATTTTCTCAGCTGTCTTTCAATATTAATGATTGAATTTTACAATATTACAAGTTAAAGTAGCCTGCCAATTCTTGCATGGAAATGATGAGGGCAAATTCACAGTTCTAAAAATGAGTTTTTCAACACAGTTAAATACTATTTTACTTGACACTTTATCAGTCACTATCAATCACAAAGAATTCACTTTATAAGCTCACGTTTTGCTGGATCATGATTATTAGTGGCCCCACCTGTATTATCCTCAAAATTATTGTAAAAGATTTAGTCAGAGGAGGAGGAGCTTGCTGAAAGTGAGGAGAAGGTAAGCTATTAAAGTCGGGGGCTTACCGGGGCTTGGGCCTACTTGCTTTGGCTGGGAGTCGGAGGAGAAGCTTGGAGAGAGTCGGGCTGTGAGTCAGAGGAGGAGGAGCTTGCTGAAAGTGACAGGGTTAATTGGTCAAGGGGCCAATAAAAGGAGTGAAAGGGGAGGGAATGGCCAGTGAGGAGTGGCTCAGTGAGTGAGTGGAGCAGTGAAGGAGTGAGACTTCCTGGCTTTGGCTTATCAGGCTTCGGCGAAAGCAGGCAAGGAGAAAAGGTAAGCTGAGTTATTTGCCTTCATATTCAGAGTCATGCCAATAGAGTTAGTGCTCTGTACTGGGTGTCAGATGTGGGAACAATGGGTGACCTCCACCCTCCCAAATGGCCACATCTGCACCAGGTGTACCGAGATGCAGTTACTAAGGGAGCGAATTAGGGATATGGAGTTGCAGATTGATGACCTGTGGCTTGAAAGGGAGAGTGAGGAGTTAATCGACTCAACTTTCAGGGCGATAAATACTCCAGAACCCGTGTCAGGTAAGTGGGAAACCGTCAGGGGGGAAAAGAAAAAAGCGAGAAAAATGGAGAGCACACCAGTGACTATCCCACTCAGCAACAGTTATGTTGTGTTGGATTCTGTTGAGGGAGATGACCGGACAGAAGATGGCCACGGGCACCAGGTCAATGGCAATGAGCTTGGCAGAGTGGTGCAAAAGAAAAGGAAAAGGAGAAATGCAGTAGTTATTGGGGACTCCATTGTCAGGGGTACAGACAGGAGGTTCTGTGAGCCAGATGGTGTGTTGCCTCCCTGGTGCAGGGGTACGAGATATCACAAATTGGGTCCAAAATATTCTGAGAGGAGAGGGAGAGCAGCCTGATGTCTTGGTACATGTGGGTACAAACGACATTGACAAGAAAAGGGAGGAGGTAATGAAAGGGATTACAGAGAGCTGGGATGAAAGCTGAAAGATAGGAACGCTAGGGTGGTGATCTCAGGATTACTACCTGTTCCAAATGCAAGTGATGAAAAGAATGTAAGGATAAGGAAAATGAACGTGTGGCTGAGGTGCTGGTGTACAAGGCAAGGATTTGGCTTCTTGGATCATTGGGATCTCTTTTGGGGAAGGAATGATCTTTACAAGAGGGAGGGGTTGCACCTAAATCCAAAAGGTGCCAACATTTTGGCAAGTATGTTTGGTACAGCAGTGGGGCAAGGTTTAAACTAATTTGGCAGGGGTATGGGAACCAGAGTGATAGGGAAAAGGGAAGGGAAGATAAAGTAATGGCCACGAAAAGTAAAATAGGAAAAGTAATGTTGGGAGGAGAAAGTAAAAATCAGATGGTGCAGTGAGTTTTTGGGTCAATGATAGTGTTAAGAAAATTACAAAGAAAAGTAGTCGGCAGAATAATCAAAAGAAAAGGTTACAGAAGTCACTAGATATTAAAAGGACAAAGAGCATAAGGGCACTTTATCTGAATGCCCGCAGTATTAGAAATAAGGTTAGTGAACTTGAGGCGCAAATCGGTACCCATGCCTATGATTTGGTAGCCATCACGGAAACATGGCTACAAGGTGACCCTAAATGGGAATTAAACTTTCAAGGGTATCAGGTGGTGCAAAGAGATAGACAGGATGGTAAGGGAGGTGGAGTTACACTCTTAATTAAAGATGAGCTCCAGGCAGTAGTGAGGAATGATATAAGATCTAAAGAGCATAATGTTGAGTCCATTTGGGTAGAGATAAAGAATAACAAAGGGAAAAAAATATTGGTGGGTGTTATCTATCACCCACCAAATAACAATAGTTTAGTGGCACAGGAAATAAATAGAGAGATAAGTGAGGCATGTAATAATGATATGGCAGTAGTCATGGGGGACTTCAACTTCCACATAGATTTGGAAAATCAAGTTGGTCATGGGAATCTAGAAGAGGACTTCATAGAATGCATCCGCGATAGCTTTCTTGAGCAGCATTTTAAGGAACCCACAAGAGAAAATGCCCTCCTGGATCTAGTGTTGTGCAATGAGATAGGTAGAGTAAATGATGTAATAGTCAGAGACCATCTGGGAAATAGCGATCATAGTATGATTGAATTTCTCATTCAGATGGAAGGGGAATAGTTAGATCTAAAACTAATATATTATGCTTAAACAGGGGTGACTATCATAGGATGAGGGAGGAATTGGGCAGAGTGGACTGGGAGCACAGGCTAATTGATGAAACAGTTGAGGAACAGTGGAAGATTTTCAAAGAAATATTTTGTAATGCTCAACAAAAACATATTCCGGTCAGGAAAAAGGGCAGCAAGGGAGGGAAAAATCAACCGTGGTTAACAAAGGAAATAAAGGAGAGTATAAAATTGAAGGTGCAGGTGTACAAAGCTGCAAAGAGCAGTGGGAAACTGGAAGATTGGGAAAACTTTAAGAGACAACAAGGGGTTACAAAGCGAGTAATAAGAAATGGGAGAAAGAATTATGAAAGTAAATTGGCACAAAATATAAAAACACAAAGCAAAAAATTTTATAAATATATAAAACGTAAGAGGGTGGCCAGAGTTAACATAGGACCCTTGGAGGATGAGAAAGGAAAACTGGTAGCAAAAAATGAGGAAATGGCCGAGGCATTAAACAAATATTTTGTGTCAGTCTTCACGGTGGAAGACACGTCCAGCATGCCTAAGTGTGGAGTTAAGGATGCGAATATTGGGGAGGGCCTTGATAAAATAGTTGTTACAAAGGAAATAGTGATGGAGAAACTAATGGGACTAAAGCCAGACAAATCACCTGGTCCTGATGATATGCATCCAAGGGTTCTGAAGGAAATGGCAGAAGTTATAGTTGATGCATTGATGGTCATATACCAAAGTTCCTTGGATTCTGGGCAGGTCCCGGCAGACTGGAAGACAGCAAATGTCACGCCACTTTTTAAGAAGGGATGTAGGCAGAAGACTGGAAATTATCGGCCAATTAGCTTGACGTCTGTAGTTGGAAAAATGCTTGAAGCCGTCATTAAAGATGAAATAGTGAAACTTTTGGAACGTAAGGGTTCAATCAGGCAGATGCAGCATGGTTTTAGAAAGGGAAGATCTTGTTTGACAAACTTGTTAGGATTCTTTGAGAATATAATAGGTGCGGTGGATAGAGGGGAACAGGTTGATGTTGTATATTTGGATTTCCAGAAAGCGTTTGATAAGGTGCCGCATAAGAGACTTATCAGTAAGTTACAGGAAAGTGGAGTCCGGGGAAGTATATTGGCCTGGATTGAAAATTGGTTGTCTGACAGGAGGCAGAGAGTCGGGATAAATGGGAGTTTTTCAGGTTGGCAGAGAGTGGTAAGTGGGGTGCCCAGGGGTCAGTGTTAGGCCCACAACTGTTCATCATTTACATTTTGTGGTGTAGCCAAGTTTGCGGATGACACCAAATTGAGTGGAAGAGCAAATTGTAATGAGGATGTGGAGAGTCTGCAGAGGGATAGAGTTAAGCTGGATGAGTGGGCAAAGGTCTGGCAGATGGAGTACAATGTTAGAAAGTGTGAGGTTATCCACTTTGGCAAGAAAAATAAAAGAGTTGAATATTATTTAAAGGATGAAAAACTACAGCAAGCTGTTGTGCAGAGGGACTTGGGAGTGCTTGTGCATGAATTGCAAAAAGTTAGGTTGCAGGTGCAGCAGGTTATTAAGAAGGCAAATGGAATGTTGGCCTTCATCGCTAGAGGAATTGAATTCAGGAGTAGGGAGGTAATGTTGCAACTGTATAAGGTACTCGTGAGACTGCACCTGGAGTACTGTGTCCAGTTCTGGTCTCCATATTTAAGGAAGGATATACTAGCTTTGGAGATGGTCCAGAGGAAGTTTACTAGGTTGATCCCTGAGATTAAGGGGTTGACTTATGATGAAAGATTAAATCGTCTAGGATTGTATTCGCTCGAGTTCAGAAGAATGAGACGAGATCTTATAGAAACATATAGGATTATGAAGGGTATGGATAGGATAGATGTAAGAAGGTTTTTTGAGCTGGCCGGGGAAACTAAAACGAGAGGACACAGTCTCAAGATTCGGGGGAGTAGATTTAGGACAGAGATGAGGAAAAATAGTTTTTCCCAGAGAGTAGTGAATGTTTGGAATTCTCTAACCAGGGAAGTGGTTGAGGCTGCCTCATTAAACATATTTAAAATTCGGTTAGATAAATTTTTACATGATAGAGGAATTAGGGAATATGGGAAGAAGGCAGGTAGGTGGAGTTAGGTCATAAATTAGATCAGCCATGATCGTATTGAATGGTCATTTTTGGCCTACTCCTGTTCCTACTTCCTATGTTCCTATGTTCCTATCTCCTATGGTAATATGATTTTTCAAAACTTTAATATGCAGTAACATCCCCATTATCTGAAATTCAAGCAATCGACAGCCTCAAGCAACCAGCAAAAAAAATTGCAGAAACTCAATAGGTTAAAAAATGTAAGTTTAAAATTAACACCCCTAGTGGTTATCCGGCATCTTTCAATCCCCATAGGTGCCGGATACCAAGGGTTTTACTGTACGCTCGAAATTTGAATCAAGAGTTTGTCTTTGCAGTATCAGAATGCTGGGAATCACCACCACTGATTAGAAACTCAAGTGAAGCAGTCACATACATACCATGACTACAAGAGCAGGCCAAATAATAAACAGCCTGCTATGAATAACTCTCCTTTTGCACCCCAAAATCTTTTCACAATCAACACTGCACAGATCGAGAATTATAGGATGTTCTCCACTAATTCGAATGGATACAGCTACAACAACATTGAAAAAGCTCAATTTTATATAGTTCACTTGATTGGTACTCCATCTACCACTGTAAACATTCATCCCTCTCCTCTCCCCCCCCCCCCCCCCCGCCACCCCGAACACTGGAGTCTGCACTGAATTTCTTCTATAAAATGCACTGTTGTCACTTGCCTCAGCAATTCTAACTGCTGTGACCTCTAACAAAAAGGACTAATTCTTCATGTGCATAGGAGTAGCACCACTGAATGTTCCCAACTAAATTGTTTATAATCCCAATTTGAAATCATCTCACTGTCAATCCAAGGCGACACTGGAAATACCATTAAGATACAAGAGATCTCTTGGTGCCTGCTACATTGACCACCGCCAGTGGGCTGATATCGCCTCCAACCGTGCATCTTGGCGCCTCACAGTTCGGCGGGCTGCAACCTCCTTTGAAGAAGACCGCAGAGCCCACCTCACTGACAAAAGACAAAGGAGGAAAAACCCATCACCCAACCCCAACCCACCAATTTTCCCCTGCAACCGCTGCAACCCTGCCTGCCTGTCCCGCATCGGACTTGTCAGTCACCAACGAGCCTGCAGCAGACGTGGACATACCCCTCCATAGATCTTCGCCCGTGAAGCCAAGCCAAAAACAAAAAGACAAGAGCATGCCTCACCACCACCTCTCCAAGGAAAAAGCAATAAATGCTCGCCCATCAACAACTCACCAAAAAAATGAAATCATTGTGAGAAAATTTAAATTGTAACAACTTTTCATTGAGATTGACTGTGCCTTTTTTATCCCAATTATATTATCTGCCTGGTAATAACTTGTCAGAACTCTACAATCTCATTTAAAGAGTAAATAAGATTTTTAAATTGTTAACAAATTATTCTTTTAAATAAAATAATGTGAAGTTAAGCCTAATTATTTTACAAGCAATAAGTAATTCATTAAACATTATTTTAGATAAAATTATTTTGATCCTGAGTCAAATTTTTTGCCTTTTACTCATCAGTGCAGCATTATTGCCCTTAATCATTCAGAGATGTAAGAAACTAATCAACATGATTCCCACACCACTATCAGCACTGACACCAGTACCCTGCTCATCTTTTAGCTTTGATTTTACTTCTGCAGGAATGGGGGAAATAGGAGCTGCGGAAGTCTGTGATATCTGGAGGCCAAGCAATTTTAAAGTCGAGGTCTCGTCGACATTTTCCAATGTCTAACGCTATTGCCTAAAACTGCTAGAGACTGGCATTGTAAAGTTGTATGCAAACCACACGTTTTAAAATACTTTGGGGTCCAAATTGCATTCCTCTTCCTTAATCATTTGGTGGGCAAAGGAAAACTGCAAAGCCATCCATACATCTCAATAGATCCCAACTCATTTGTTTTATTTAGATTATGTAAATGAATAAAAGTAGTAAAGCTCAAATCATAAAATGTATAGAATCTCAATAACAGGAACAAAAGTGAAGTATATAACATCTTTATCTGCATTTGGCAACATTTGTTTATTTGATTTGGTATTACCTTGGATAATTATTCATTTTTCAAACCTGCGAGTGAAAGTGTTTTCTTGGAAAATAAAACTGAGCATGGAGTTAACCAAGCTTTTCACAGTTATCCTATTTGTATGGTGTTTGAAGATCAATTTCATTCCTACTGATTTGAAAAAAAATTGAAGTACGAAAGTAGCATAAAGAGTAAAATTCCAACCAAGTCAACAGCCAAAGGTTAATGAGAAGCGGTCACAGGTTAGTAAATCTCTGCAGTTTTTGACAAACTGACCATGCATTGTAAAACATACTGATCAAAATGACTAATAACTAGGTTATTGAATCTGTGTGAAGTCAGCTGAACCATTGGTGGAGTGGACTGACCTCGGTGTTTCTAGACAGACCTCAATCCATACAATGTCAATAAACTATTATTACATTTACACACATAAAATGTAAATCAATTCCCACACAAACATATGTTGTGATCCGTTTATGTACCACAGGTCTTGAAGAAATCAAGTCCAGACCAGCTGGAATAATTGATCTCAAACTAAGGGTAAAAAGAGTAATTTTACCTTCATTCATTTTAACTTTCAATTATATCATCAATTTTTAGATTTATTCTGGTTTTTACTTTTGAATCTTATTTGATACAAAGAATATATTTCTTTATTTATGGCTTGTGTATCATGGATGAAAAATAAAACTTATAAGTTTTGCTTTTTATTTGCATTTGCTCTCGTGAGGTTCCAGTTATTATTACCATACAGGATTTCATCTGCCCATCAACTAATAGAGACAGCTGGGAGCATAATAAATAAAATAAAGACATAGTATTTTTAAAGTTTTAAAATGCGAGATGAAAGTTACTATGTGAGTGGAAGTTGCTATGTGAGTTTTGTGCAAGGATTATCCAAAACAATCAAATATCCCAGGCCTTTAGGGCAACTCAGAGTGGAAATATTCCATTGCTTTGAAAGTTGCATCCAACTGCAAACTTTAACATGTGATTCCCCCACAGCGGCATTAGGAAATTCCATTTCCACTAGTGAGGCTATCAAGAATAGATTTTCCTTCATTTAGAAAGTGAGAGAAGGATGTTGCTTCTCTGGCTGATGTAATGAATTAGATGTGGACACCAGGGTACCAATATTGGTGCAATGAAAAATTTTCTCTCAAAAATCCTATGTCATAAATCTGTTATTACATGTGGAAATAAAAACTACATTTCCCAGCATGCAATGCATGTGGTTGGCCAGGAAGTGGTATATGAAGGGAATCATGGGCATTGTCACTGGAAGTTGGGTTGAAGCAGTTCAAGGAAAATAAAGTCGGTTAAGTATTAAACCCACATTCTTGAAAGAGCAAGCATAACAACCGGCCTTTTAATGGTGCAACCCTGCATTAAAACCAGCTCAAGGAAAAAAAGGTATATTTACCTTTTATGGTGACGCCCTATAATATGGATCCAGTGTTACCTTTATGGAGAGCAGAGTCAGGAGCTGTCCATCCAGAGCTGAGGGAAGTGGGGCGAGTGGTGCAGTAGCGCTGCCCGTCACCATGACATCAGATATATGCACCAGCAAGTGAAAAATTAATATAGACGTTCCCTCCCTAAAGTTTAGCCATCATTCATATTAATAGAGTAATGATCCTTTAGAGACAAATCGCAGTTGCTATTGCCCTGTATCTGAACACACTGAGTACTTTAAAGTTGGCGCTTGGGTCACGGCTGACGACGTCATCGCGACATCATCAGCCCATCGCTTTTCAGCCATTTTCAGCAGCATTGCCTTTAAGAAGGAGCTGGAGAACTAGGCTCCACTTCTGAATGTACCCTCTAGGAAGATCAGAGTTTGCCTGCTGTATCCGCCCTGGGAGCTTTTATGAAGATAATTGAAGCAAAGACGGAGAATATCCACCTTTACATTTGCTTTTTTTTTAATTATAAAAGGGCCTAATAAAGACCACCTGTGGTGATTTCAGAATCCACAGTAGCAGCTGAGGTGACATTGACCTCGTTAACAGACTAAACAATGTCCTCACACTGTAGTAATGATCTGCCCGTGCATTACAAGCTTATACTCATATCCTTTCTTAATACCTCTGCAGCATCAGTCGTGATATTGCATGTGGTTTCCATGGAATACAGTTAATTAAGGGCACTATGCAAGTGTGAAACTGATTTTTGGATCAAAAACAATCACATAATATGTACAAAATGTCAATATGAGATGGAATTTCTCATCCAACGTGCAATTCCACAATTAGGTTGAAGTGTTATTAACAAGTTCATATTTTAATTGTATAATCATCTTTTAATCCAACACACAGACTTTTCTTCTAAAACCACTTTTGATTAAGATTAGATTTTGGTGTTTCCATTAGTTTTGGATGATGTTCAATTGATCTGAATTAGTGAATTCTCAAACAATGTTGGTTATTTTCAAGCCGCCATTTATCATCAAACTAAGTAATTATTGTTGATGTTCAATATAATTTTGGAGTGTCATCAATTATTTGAATGCTTATCTCCCAATTATTTGCTAGTCAGTTTCTAACATTTTATCAAAGGATGAGAGTCATTATTTAGAAAATATCTGGTTTAGAATTAAAATTTGAAAACAGCTGGTATTTAGCTTGAGTTTTTTTTTCCTCCTTTAATAGTCTTAAGTGTCACTGAATATCAAATAGCTTGAACTATTTTTATCTATTCCGAATTATCCACGAGATTCCATTCTAGTCTTCTGTGCTACATATTGTCTTGAAAATAAGGAAGGTTCTCAGAGAGAACCAATGGATGGATGGATGTGAGATGATACAGCTGTGATCCTAGATTGTGAGGAATTGACTGGCATTGCTTTGCTTCTTAACATCAAGTAGTGGATTTTTTTTGTACCTGGAAATAATTAGTTGTCCTCTTTGCTTTTGAATTTATTGATGAATCATTTGTTTATGAAGAGTCAGTTGACTACCTGAAAATGTAGGTTAGAAAATTAGTGAATAACTCAAGATATTTTAGTGCAAAAGACAATAAAATCTGTGATGTGCAAAGCAATTCCATGTTGGTCTCTTGTAAATATAGTTATTTTGTTCTGGGGAAAACAATAGGGATTCATTCATTTAAATAAATAGCATGGAATAATGAATAATATTTGAAGACATATTGTGAATGTTTGCTATACTAATTAATTAAAGCATTAATGAGATCAACATTTCTATATTTCCCAATTGATAACCTGTCAGTGCATTAGCAAAAATAAACAGCCACCATTTCCATCATTACCTCATTACATTACTAGTTTACGGTGTAAATTATTGAAGTTCGCATTTATTGTTAGAGTACAGTTATAACTGAAGCGGCATCGTCTGCAAAGAGTCATCCCTAACATCGAAGTACTCGAGATGGCAGAGGCCGACAGCATCGAATCCACGCTGCTGAAGATCCAACTGCGCTGGGTAGGTCACGTCTCCAGAATGGAGGACCATCGCCTTCCCAAGATTGTGTTATATGGCGAGCTCTCCACTGGCCACCGTGACAGAGGTGCACCAAAGAAGAGGTACAAGGACTGCCTAAAAAATCTCTTGGTGCCTGCCACATTGACCACCGCCAGTGGGCTGATATTGCGTCAAACCGTGCATCTTGGCGCCTCACAGTTCGGTGGGCAGCAACCTCCTTTGAAGAAGACCGCAGAGCCCACCTCACGGACAAAAGACAAAGGAGGAAAAACCCAACACCCAACCCCAACCAACCAATTTTCCCCTGCAACCGCTGCAACCATGTCTGCCTGACCCGCATCGGACTTGTCAGCCACAAACGAGCCTGCAGCTGACGTGGACATTTACCCCTCCAAAAATCTTCGTCTGCGAAGCCAAGCCAAAGAAAGAATTATAACTTCATCATGGTCGGGGTCAGAAGAGATCTAATTGGGGGGCATTAGGGTAAGACCAGGGGTGGAGTGGAGCACTAGCTGCCATTTGAGAATGCACTGCCATAGCTACTCCTACTTGTGACCCTAAGGTCACTGTTGATGCTCCTCCCTGGCAGGCTGAGGTTCCTGTCCCGCTAGGAGTGCGATATCGGCACTCCAGCTCCACGGGCCATCACCGCTGCTACCTGGTAGGCTGAGGTTTCTGCTACAGCTGGGAGAACGATGTCGGCACTCCAGCTTTGTGGGCTGTCGCTGCTCCTGCACAGTAGGCCAACATTTCTTTAACTTAATTTACAGTATTGTTACTTGAGATTGGGGTGTTTTTTAAAAAATAAAAATAAAAAAAATAAATCAATGTTGCTCCTGGAGGCTCAGACAGCCCTAAAAATGGGGGTCAACTTGTATGCCTGATATACCATAAAACCCTTAAAATTAGGCTGAAAATTGGGGGTTGACATAAGCCAGTCAACTTATACATTGAAATATATGGTGTGTGTGTGTGTGTGTGTGTGTGTGTGTGTGTGTGTGTGTGTGTGTGTGTGTGTGTGTGTGTGTGTGTGTGTGTGATCTACCAACTTTCTTGGCACAAGCCATTAATAGCCATAATCAAGGAAAATCTCAGTGGAATGTCACTGAGAATCCAAAGACTGATGATGAAACTACAGCGTTATGACTTTGAATTGGTGTACACATCAGGGAAATTTATTATGTTAGCTGATCTGTTGTCCAGGGCAACAGTGGAGAGTGAAGCACACAATGAGAGTTCCAAAAAGATAATTGTGAATCTCCATGTGAATCTGATCTTGGAATTTCTTCTCATATCTGACATAAAATCTAAGCAGATCAAAGCTGAAACTGAAAAGGACACTATTTTGCAGAGGGTCATCAAGAATCTGAATGAAGAATGGCCTAGAAATGAATGTCAGCCATAATAGAACATTAGAGCTGAGCTGAGTGTTGTCAATGGGCTTCTACTCAGATAGAACAGAATTATCATTCCTCAATCACTGTGACAAGAGATGCTGAAAAGGGTTCATGAGGGGTCACTTGGAATTGAAAAAACTCAAGAGGAGGGGCAGAACTGCTGTTTATTGGTCAGGGATAAACGCTGACATTGACAGGATGGTTTCCAGCTGGGAGATCTGTTTAAAATAACTGCACACTTATTTGTTTGTGCCTCTGATGTTCATGTAACATTTGTTGAATTTTAAATTGAAACAATACTGTATTAATGTGTCATATTTGATTAAACATCTCAAGGAAAGGGGATGTAGTGATAGAGTGCTACTACCAGGAAGAGTAGGAGATGGAGTGTGTAGTATCTAGGGACTGCTGTTGCATCTTGGATAGATTCAAGCTGGATGCCTCCACATGAGGTCTGGCACATGTATTTTCTGTCCTTAGTGCTGTTTGCTTAGTTAATAAATCTAGTTGTAAAAAGAACCCGAGTTTCTTTACTGTAATAAAAGAAACATCACATGTACTCCCCCTTCTGTTGTTTGAGGGGCTTTCCCTTGGTCTCAACCCTCAGTTGTGGGTCCAACTGGACAGAGGTTCTCCCTTTCTAACCACACACAAGCTGCTGATAAAGACTTTGTCGTCAACAACCAACACACCAACCCAGTTCCAATGTAAAAACATGCTGCAAAGTCTCTCTCTTTCACATACACATTGCACTGTGCACATCATTTGAAACAGACTATATTCTCTGCTCTTAATGAATAAATGCAGACTAATCCAAAAATCATTCAACATTTTGTATAATAATCATTAAACCCAACGCTGGCATCATAAAGTGAATTAAATCATGGTTTAGCTCTGGAAGAGTTTCAGACGGCAAGTGTTGGTGCTGAATCTCCTAAGAATGGTGTCCTTCCTCTCATTTGTGCATTTTTGAGTTAAGCCCCTCTCAAGCACTAGCTGAACTAGCCGGCCCTTCATTATGTGGAGCATCTGTAGTCCAAAAATATGTTTCTCAGAGTGGAGAACCTGTGGTGGGACCAAATGTTAAGGCATATTTGAAAGCAGTTAATACACTGGGCATTCCAATGAGATGTGAGTGGAACTTTCAGAGGATGTGCTCTATTGTCTAATCCCCTCAAATGGCTGATTTTATTTTGTGAGCTGAAAAACTGTTTAGCAACTTCGTTCTGTGACAAGTTATGCTGTATTTTATATTTATATATAAATTTGGGCAGGTTTTTTAGTGTAGGTCACATGCAAACATTTCAGAACTGATCTCATTTTAAATACTGGAGCTCTGTTCAAGCCAGACAGGCCTGGCTATGAGTGCCTTTGCAAAAACTTTGAAGAGTGCCTAAGGGACTTCACAAAAGGATTGTTGTTTTGTAAAGCAACAGATGAAACAACTCAGAGGATTAGGTCCGAAGCCATAGGCTGTCTGAGTGCAGTTTGCTGACCTGAAGGGGTCGTGTGTGTGTGTGGGTGTGTGGGGGGGGTGGGGGGGTGGGGGGGGTGGGGGTGAGGGTGAGAAAACTCGGTTCAGCACCAGCAGGGACCAGAATAGGACAAGCTGGAAAGCTGGTGGAAAAACTCCATTTTTAACATGGGTTTTGAGTTCTTACTTCCGCCTGTTCAAAGCCCTTGTGGTCCATACAAGAGGAGAAGACTGGCTGTCTTGTGTTTCACTTGAAATAAGGGAAACAAAAAGGAACTATTTGGTGACCTGAAAGAAAGATTATCATCTGGAAAACCCTGATGGCGAAAGTTTCTTTGGCAAGACACTAATGTGGCTTATTAAAAGGAATCAGTTTGTGACCAGTGAACAATAAATCTCTCTCTGAAATCTAACAAGAGCCTTCCTGAGTGGTAACCATTTACTTTCAAGCACCAAAGCCTGGTGAAATTCATAAATGTTAAATTCTGTGCACAGTATATGAATTGCCTGCAACCAGTGAACTTGGAGGAGTGAAAAGTGAGATTGGACTGTGAATTAAAGAACTTTTCTAAACTTACTCACACATTACATACATGTGTGCTTAGAATTAGAAGGGGGTTAAGTTAGGTTAGAAAAGTTAATAGAAATAAGATGAAGTTTGATCCTGTTTTCATGTTTAAAAATAATTAAAAGCAACTTTTGTTTAAGTATCCATTTGTCTTGGTGAATATCTGCTGGGTTTAGGGATCCTCTGGGGTCGTAACAGTACCCTGTCTCAATTATAAGTGATCATGACAGGTCCATAATATCCTTCACAGCCTTTACATCAAGAAATATATCAATTTCTGGATTCAGTGCAACAAGTGCACTAGCCAACTGTGAGTTGCGCTCACTGAATCTGTGATCTCTCTCTCTCAAAGCACTGAATCAATCGTGTTGTAGTACAGTTTCCAAAGTTATGTATTTTCAACATCATCCCTGTGTCCTGTATTTCCCATAATTACATAATCATCCATAATCATGTTTGCTCTGCATCTCTGTTTGGTGATTGTGGGTCTCACTGACACGCTGGCAGCCATGGCCAGGTTCCACACCTTATTAAACTTCTCGTCACAACAGAATTTCCATACATAAGCTGTTGCACAAGCAAATATTTAAACCTGTCAAAAAGTCAATGTCCTCTTTCTGTAGAAGTTTGTTTGGTGGGTCCAACAGGGCAAGAACTGTGTGCACCAACTTGGCAATGAATGAGAAACTGGGCTCAGTCATCTTGCGCAGCAGGCCTTCAGCCTCCATTCGTATCTCTACACCATAGACCAGCACAGAGTCTATCCCATTAATCAAAGAGATGTCATGGCATCAAAGGATTTTAGAATGGCTGACACAGTAGCAAGATGTCCCATCCCATCTCTGTTCCAGAAGGTATTTAAGATGCACACTCAGATAAGGAGACACATTGTTGTGCAGTTTACCTGTGAACACGAAGATGGCTTTGCAGTCTCAGCTTGAAAGCGTAAGGTCTAGCATAATGGGGGCACTGGAAGTCCATTTTTGTAATAACTGTGGCTGCTGCTTTATGACACCGTTCACGGCCTTCCACTAGTTTTTGGCAGTGCCTGTTTTCAAAACTGGTGTAAGCTTCATTGCACAGGGCTCACCAACAGGATCTGCCAGCAGCTGCAGCTTCTAGTTCTCTTGGCCGGATGTCACAGTAGCATAAGGTTTCCTTCAGATCATTGTGAGGACGACCTTGAGGTCTCCTTCCAGTCTTCAGTTCACCATAGAGCAGCTGGCGAGGCATACGGTGGTCGTCCATCCTGATGACGTGTCCCACCCATTGCATCTGGGCTCTGATCATCAGGGATTCAATACTGGTGGACTTCATGCGACTCAAGGCCTCCAGGTTGGAGACACAGTCTTGCAACAGAGGCCAAAGATGGAATGGTGGGCGCGCATGGGGATTTTCTCCAGTTGTTTGATATGATGTTGGTACAGAGTCCAGGTCTCACATCCATATTAGAGAGAAGAGATGACCACAGCTCTGTAGACTTTCAGCTTTGTGGAGATGCTGACATTATGTTGATTGAGCTCTCTGGTACACTGCCTCATCGGAGCCTGGCTGGCCTTGCTGATCCTGGAGTCAATTTCTTTGTTCGAAGACCCATCACTCGAGTTGATGCTCCCCAAGTATTTGAAGCTGTTTACATTTGTCAGCTGGATGTCGTCAACAGCGGTTTTTGGTTCTATGGTGTTGGTGTTTGGCATGGACTGATGGAGTACTTCAATCTTGTTCAGGTTGATGGTTAGGTTAAAGTGCGTAGCAGAGTCTGAGAATTTGTTCTGCATTAACTGTAGATCACTATCTTTGTGTGCCAAGAGTGCACAGTCATCAGCAAAGAGGGTTTCTTGAATGACTGTGTTGAGGCACTTCATCCATGCGTTCAAGCGACGAAGGTCAAAGAAAGAGCAGTCCAGTCGGTACCTGATGTACACTCCTTCCTCCAAATCTTAGACAGAACATTCAAGTGAAAAACAGATTGAACAAGACTGGGGCTCGTACACAACCCTGCTTCACCCCATTAGAAATAGCAAATGCAGCTGATGTATCATTGGAGAGAATCTGTCCTGTCATTCCATCATGGAGCAGCTGAATCATTTTTACAAATTTCCTTGGGCATCTGTAACATCTCACGATGGTCCAGACAGCCTCCCTATTTACAGCACACCCTTATAGTGCACAGCAATTGTGGGCTTCTTGCTGAATTTGTAGAGGGCATCACACACATGAAAGAAGTTCAGTAGAGCTTTATCTGGTGACATGGCATGGACTACCACCGTGCATCTGGTAGTTAAAACAGTGCATATAAGGTATCTCATGACCTAGTTTCTCTTGCAGTAGCTTCTGGATGCCACCATGCTTCCTAGACATCAGAGCAGCCCCGTCAAATACCTGACTTAGAACTTTTGATGCGTCCAGTCCAACTTCTTTTAGCTCTGCCAAAATGCTGACTGCTAATATCTGTACGTCACCCTTGCCAGCTGTTTCCATGGTTAGCAGATGCTCTGTGGCATCATATGAATCAATTACAAATCGAATGACAAATGATATATTTTCTCACCCTGTGGAGTCATGGGTTTCATCGACTTTCAAATTTCCTCCACTATAACCTCTGTCATTACACTGCTGAGTGTACAGATGAGTTAATTTTCAATATCGTGACAGGTGTATGTGGTGTTGTGAGGGATCATTTTCATAACCTCACCCAATTCAGGGTCCTTTTTAAGTGTATAGTCCTGTAAGGAGAGGAAAAGTCCACTCCCCCACTCTAACATGTTATCAAAAGCCTCTATTTTCCCTCGTAAAGGCAACTTACTTTTTGCCAAAATTCAAAAACATTGATGAAAGAGGAAACATTATATCTGTTCTTTCATAATTGATTGGCATTGACAAGTGTTGAAATCTCCTTTCCAGTATTGACACATCTCTCCTGCTCTTTCCACATTATATAGTGAGAGATGTGCTCCTTTGAGGAGTTATGTTTATGAAATCCCCAATCACATTCCACACCATTTTTCCAATTACGAAAGCCCACACTCACAAGGGCATCCAGTGTCTGAGACGTCCGAGTGGTGCTAGACAGCCGACGGCAAAAACAAAATGCTGCATCGGCCTTGACATTGTATTCCAACCAGTCTCGGTTGTGATACCAAGCGGAGACAAATGAACACTTCTTACCACTGTAAATGCTGGCAGGGTACTGTTTTAAGATGATTTGGTTGGGCTGGTCAGTCCCAAGGTCATCTATGGCTATGGGTTGTCTTCCACAGCTAACGCTTACTTTAACAGGTGCATCATGGCTGCTTGAAGAAGGAGGCTCTGTAACGGCAGCTACTCTGCTACTGAATGATCTCACAACCAGACGGGTTGAGTTCAGTGAGCAAAATTCATTTATTCAGGTCTGCCTGGCTGGTCTTATGCTCCCAGCCCGGATCTGGCTGAGAACTGCGCCGGGGGCCCTGATGTCGCCGAGGTTCTGATCCTGGTGCCGAGTATGGAGAGAATCTCCCGACGGCAACATTTTGGCCGGCTGCCCCGCCATGAGCATGACATGCGGGGCCAGTTCACCTGCCTAATGGCATGCCACCACACAGCCCCCTCCCCCCGAACTTGTGCCAATGTCCTTTTTTGCCAAGCTGCCTCACTTCTTGGGTTGAGCCACGACCACTGGCTCGTTGGGGTTGAGGTGTGCTGGTTTTAATCTGTCCACAGTAAACAGTTCCTTCTTATCACCGATGTCCAGTGTGAGGGTGGATCCTGAACGCTGGATGACTGTATGGCCCTTCGTACAGTCTTTGAAGGCATGCTGTAGAAGGGCCTCGCCTGATAAAAATGTACTCTGCGGAATACAGCTCGCTGGGGACTTAAGCGGCCCTTGTGCCGTGTCTGAGCAGTGATGGGGGTGTGAAGGAGTCCAACTGGACCCAGAGGCAGGGAAGTAAACTGTGCGGTGACTGTTGCGGGTTGTGAGGTACATTGATAAATTCACCAGGCAGGCCATTGCTGCACTGTAGACCAGCTTGGCCAATGACGCCTGCAGGTCTTCTTTGGGTGTCGAGCGGATGCCCAGGAGTACTCACGGCAGCTCATCCACCCAGTCTGGGCGGACCATAAGTGCCGACTTAAGGTGGCGGTGAAATTGTTCAACCAGTCCATTGGCCTGTGGGTGATAGGCCACTGTGTGATGCAGCTCAATTCCCAGTCTGTTGGCGAGCTGTGCCCAGAGCGCAGAGATGAACTGCATGCTACGGCCACTGGTGAGGTGGGTTGGGACGCTGAACCGGGCAACCCAACCGGTCAAAAATGCTCGGGAGCAGGAGTCCGTGGAGGCATCTGGCATCGGGATCACCTTGAGCCAATGAGTGGTGCGGTCTACCACCGTGAAAAGGTAACGGTTACCTCGGGAAACGGGTAAGGGGCCAACAATGTCCACACGTATATGGCTGAACCGTTCTCGGACATGTTCAAAATCCTGCATGGGGCTCTGGTATGCCTATGTACCTTGGAAAGCTGGCAATGGGTGCAGGTTCTGGCCCAGTCCGCAATCTGCTTTCGAAGCCCGTGCCAGACGAAGCGTTCTGCCACCATACGAACCATGGACCTGATGGAAGGGTGGAAAAGGTTGTGGATATGGTGAAAGACTTGCCTCTGCTACTGCTAGGGAACCACTGGTCACGGGATGCTCATGGAGACATCGTACAGGACGGGTATCATCACCAAGAGGAGTCGGGAGGTCCTGGAACCGCAGGTCTGTGATGGCAGTCCTGAAGGCCTGTGTCTCCTCATCGGATTTCTGATCCTGGGCAAGCTGGTCATAGTCTAGGCTGGGTGTCAGCGAGCAAATGGCCGGTCGGGAAAGCACGTCTGCAACCACATTGTCATTCCCCGCCTTGTGCTGAATGTCGGTGGTGAACTCCAACACAAAGGACAGGTGATGATCTTGGCGGGCCGACCAGGGATCTCGAGCCTTAGCGAGTACCTGAGTGAGGGGTTTGTAATCAGTAAAAATGGTAAAAGGCCTCCCCTCCAAGAAATAGCGAAAATGATGCACAGCGAGGTACATGCCCAGCAACTCACGGTCCTGGACAGCACTAACAGCAGTGGCAGAGGCATCGACGGAGAGCGCCATATGAAGGTTGGTGCGTGGGTGTACGAGCAGGGTAGCCTTCACGAGGGCAACTTCCGTGGCTTCGAGGTAGCTTCTGGAGTCCAGGCAAGTGTCTTTTCCTTGGCTGTGATGAGGGCGAAAAGCGGTTGCGTGATGTGTGCAGTGTCTGGAAAGAATCGGTTATAGAAGTTGACCATACCCATGAACTCTTGTAGCCCCTTGAGGTTGTCCAGGTGTGGAAACTCACTAACTTCCACGACCTTCGTAGCGGCAGGTGTTGCCCCCTTGGCTGTGATGGTATGGCCCAGGAACTGCATGGACTCTTTCCCAAAATGGCATTTGGCCGGGTTGATCGTTAGGCCTAAGTCAGCCAGTCGGGAGAAGAGGGTGCGCAGGTGAAACTTGTGTTGTGCCCGGTCTCTGCTGGCGACAAGAATGTCATCCAGATAAATGAACACAAAATTCAAATCCCTGCCCATCGTATCCATGAGGCACTGGAAGGTCTGGGCGGTGTTCTTGAGCATGAAAGGCATGCGTAGAAATTCAAACAAGCCAAAGGGGGTAATGATGGCCATTTTGGGGATGTCCTCGGGGTGCACTGGGATTTGGTGATACTCGGGCACCAGGTCGACCTTAGAGAACACCCTCGCACCATGCAGGTTGGCCGTAAAGTTCAGAATGTGAGGGATGGGGTAACGGTCAGGTACTGTGGCGTCGTTAAGTCATTGATAATCTCCGCAGGGGTGCCATCCACTGGAAGCTTTTTGGACAAGGTTCAGCGGCGAGGCCCAAGGACTATTGGAGTGTTGAATGATCCCCAGTTCCTGCAGATGCAAAACTCCTCTCTCGCTATCTAGAGCTTATCCGGCGGGAGCCGGCGTGCTTTGACATGGACCGGTGGGTCTTGGGTGGGGATATAATGAAACACCCTATGGCGTGGTGATGCGGTGGAAAACTGCGGCTTGAGGAGGGACGGAAACTCATCCAGGATGTGCTGAAACTTGTCCTTGGGTGCTCTGTCTGTGGCCATCTGCCGCTTCTCTGTGCGTGAGGTGTTGAGGCGAGTAGATTGGAAAGTATGGGCATCAACAAGTTGCCTACCTTGGGGGTCGACCAGGAATCCGTAGGCAAGGAGTAAGTCAACACCCATAATGGAGGTTTGGAGGGACAAAACGGTGAACCTCCACGAAAACTTACGCTGGCCGATCTGGAAGTGGACGGTCTTGTTATCATACGTTCGGATCTCCGTTGAATTGGCTGCATGGAGTGAAGGTCCTCGAGGCCGGTTCCAGGACTCAATGGCTGTGGCTGGAATGACACTGATCTGGGCCACGTTGTCGATGAGGAAGCGTCAACCGCTGATTGCATCCCCCGGGTAAAGAAGGCTGTGTTCTTGACCAGCCGCCACAACCATTAACAGCGGCTGGCCTACTTGTTTCTCTGGAATGAGCAGGGTTGACTACACTTCCGAGCCTTGGCTTCCCTGTGCTGGTGGAAGAAGCAGAGGCCTGAAGTGGATGGCTTGCTTCTGGCTATGTTCTTTGAGGCCCCTACAGGGGCCGAGTGTTCCACCGCAGCGCTAGAGGAAGGCTCGGCATGGTCATGGCCGGGACTCATAACTTGCTGGACTGCTGAGCCCTCCGGGAATCGTTCAAGCCATAGCTCCTGAACCTTTTGAGCGACCTTCCTAGGGTCATCGAAGCTCTCCTGGGACAGTAACGGCCGGATGTCTTTGGCATATGGTTGAAGAAAATGCACTCGAAGAGTGGGCAGTTGGTGTGATCGCCCATGAGCGCGAGCATCTCTTCCATCAATGCAATTGGAGTTCTGTCTCCCAAGGCATCTGAGCGGCACGCTGGCACCTGGAGAGGCCGAGGGAGCTGGTGAGCACCCGCTTGATGGTCCCGTACTTATCTTCTGCGGGTGGGTGCTGAACGAGGTGCAGCACTTGTTTGGCAGTGGCCTGGTCCAGGGCGGCGACCACGTGGTAAAACTTGGTCGCATCTGATGAAATCTGGCGGAGGTGAAACTGAGCCTCTACATGGCTGAACCAGTTCTATGGCTTCTGAACCCAGAAGTCAGGAAGCTTGATGGCTATAGCATTGATTGAAGAGTTGTTCATATCGGGTACAAAGGCATTTGAACCTGTCGGTGTCACCAATGTAGTGGCGACTTTCTGCTAACTGAAGGATCGCACAACTAGACGGATTGAGTTCAGTGAGCAAAACGCGTTTATTGAGGTCTGCCTGGCTGGTCTTATGCTCCCAGCCCGGACCTGGCTGAGAACCGCGCCGGGGGCCCTGATGTCACTGGGGCGTCACGTGGGCCCCAGAGTGCGGGCTTCTGAGCCTTGTGCCGAGGTTGGGAAGAAACCCCTGATGGCACTATTTTGGCCGACTGCCCCGCCGCGTGCGTGACATGTGGGGCCGATTCACCTGCCTAATGGCATGCCACCACAGCTCTTTCTTTTCACAGGTGGCCGTGCTGGGCGCATTTGCTCCCTCTTCCTTTGGAGACCTTGAAGAATTAGTTTATTAAATCCATTTCTGTTGTGTATGTGTCTTTAAGAATCAATTCACAACTGAAGAATTGTAAGTACACTTTATTCAGGTTTAAATTTGGTGTGCACATTGCTCGCAATCCCAGTACAACTTCTGTTATGAGGTCATGTGCGCATGCATGTTCTACACATTACCAACATAACTTCCTTTCTGACGTCATGCACATATCTAATTTTCTTTTCTTTGTTTACATTTCATTTCATTTAGTCCAAAAGGTTGATTTTAATATGATGAATATAAAATAAGTTCAAAAGTTTTGAGCCAAAGGCTTGGCCAGTGGGTGGATGTGTAGGGACAATAACATTTAGGGGGCATGACCCACAAATGCTTCCCCCATCCCTGGCTTTGGCTGTGGCCATCGTATAAAACCCTGATATTCTTTTTCATACAGACCTCTTATCAGTAGTGTATACTGCGCTCAAGAAAAGGATATGTCTGCAAGAAAGAAATGTAAACAAAGGAACAAATATAAAGTGCAAAAATAGAAAAAATATTCAATAATAAACAATGTGCAATATAAGAGCCCTTAAATGAGTCTCTGATTGAGTCTGTTGTTTATGGTGGAGGGGCAGCAACCATTCCTGAGCCTGGTGGTACAACTCTTTCCTAATGGAAGCATGTCCTGAGTCATGTGGATTAATGATGATTGCTGTTGCTCTCTGATGGCACCATTCCATGTAGAAATAGATTTTCTCGAAGATGGAGGGATAGAGGAGATGTTCTTGCCAATCCACACTGATTGAGTTCTGAAGGTGAGGAAATCCAGAATCCAATTACACAATGGGGTATTGAGATCCAAGGTCTTGGAATTTAGTGTTCAATTTTGAGTTAATGACTATGTTGAATGGCAAACTGTAGTCAAAAACTATCATCCAGATTTTTGCATCTTTGTGGTTTAGGGTTCCAGGGCTTTGTGTAGAGCCAGTGAGATGGCATCTGCTCGCAATAACCATCTGAGACTCTCATATCCATGAAATAATATTTATTTATTTATTTGTGTGAGTGAAGACTTATCCCGCATATGTATTGTTTGTCTGTATGTGTGTTATGTTTGATTGTGTGTCTGCATGTTTTGCACTGAGGACTGGGAAGCGTTGTTTTATCGTGTGGTGCTTGTTCATCGTGTGATGACAATGAACATGACTTGATCTGCCATAGATCTGTTGCACAATTGTTACACAAAGACATAGCATTTTGTAGGATTGCCAGTGCAGCTTTTTCATTAGATACATGCATATTCCAAATACTGCACCAGTAAATGCTGCTAAAGTACATATTTTGCTATGATTAGTCTTAACTCACATTGTGAAAATGTTTTATAAATTGTAATGTAAATCCAGAAAATAGTCTTTTGTCCTCTTTATTATAAAATATTCCAGCATTTTCTGCACAATGTCCTTATCGTACCAGTAAGTTTGTATTTTTGATATTGTTTTAAGCCAATTAGTGTTTTACTTGAAACTTGTATCACAAAATATGTTTGACTAATGATGACATTTTCTGCAATTTAAATGTTGACAGTAGTTGTACAAGCAGAGAAACACATTGAGTCAAAAATGTGCAGATGTGTGATGAGGGATCATGCACTTGCCATCCAATGAAGGGAGAGCAATATTCACCTTTTGATCTAAGCCCCGTTGGGCACAAATGATAACCTGCATGCTTAATCTTAACATTTTATAAGAAATGTGAATGACAATAGACTATTCAGCACATTGAACCAGAACTACAAAATGGGAAACACAGTTGGTGTAGCGATTGGAACCAGGGTTGGAATCCTGGCTGTCTGTAAGGAGTTTGTACGTTCTCCCAGTGATTGTGAGGGTTTTCCCTGGGGGCTCCGGTTTCCTCCCTCGAGATGTACTGGGGTTGTAGGTTAATTGGGTGTAAATTGGCAGCAAGGGCTTGAAGGCCGAAATGGCCTGTTACCGTACTGTATATCTAATTTTTTATTGATTTGAAAAATAAGCTGATCTTCTCTCTTAACTTCTCATGTCCCGTCTCCAAAATCACTTGATTTCTATTTTGAATATTCTAAATGACAATTTGGCCGTAGCATTGCTCATAATTCTCTTTGTCTTCCATACATTCAGAGGTTTCTTGTAAAATACTATACTTCTAGTGATACCCTGCTTTCATTACAACAAATTCTGCTGATCTGTTAGAATTGGGTCAGGATGGTAGTCTTGCCAAAAAGCAATGATGCCACTACTGAGACATGAACACGTAGGCCATCAGTTTTCTCTGTCTCCTTCCATTGGAAACCTGGCAGAACTCTACTTTTGCACATAAATGAGATTACTGCTACTTTTCCAGAGAGCACATGTCTGGAGAGAGAGAGAGAGATGGGAGAAGAGGAGATTTCAGATCAGCTGTGAGAGACTCCAGTGCTGTTGAAGGATGCAGGTTCATCCACAGTCACATACTCTGAACTCTTGATAAGGGAGCATTTTTATATTCATCTCTGCCTATGAAAGTGAGTTCTCTTTCGCAAGTGAGATGTTACTTTGGAGTCAATTTTTCCGACAGCCAATAAAACAGAATTCTGGTGTGCTGACCTAGATGTAGATGTAGTATGTATGCCTCAGAAAAATAAATAGTTTGGCTTTCTATTTCATAATTGCTTACAAAGTCTTGCTAGCTATGAATTGGTTTCCACCACAAAGCCCTCAAAAAGGAGTTTAAAATCTTTCTTTTTCTCATGCTATTTAGAAAGCACAACCCGGACACTTTTTCAGTCACACAATACGATGGTTTTCCTTTCTATAACTAAAGCTTTCTGTGTTCTCTGTTTTTTTTCTTTCCAACAGCAAGAGTTGGAAGAGAGCTTGATAGCATTTGAGGAGGATGAAGAGGAGAGAGCTGACAAGGTAATTACCTTTGGAACACTTCTCCTCCCTGCCCCCCCCCCCACGCCCCCCCCCCAGGAACCAAGGACTTTTGATTTTAGACCTGATGGAGCTCTGCAAACGGGGAAAAAGAGTGTTGGAGTACAGATAATTGGAGAGAGCTGTTTATCCTTCTACAATGTAGAAGGGGAAAAGTACATGAGAAAATCTTTTCTCAGGCCTGAAATTAACTTCAGCATATTCTTTATGCTTCTATGTTTGTGTATACATTTGGAGAAAAAAAATCACTCTCTAGGGAAAAGATTAATGGGAAACCTTTGAAAGAGAAACCTGAGTTTTAGAAAATGGGCTATGGGCTATAGTGGTGCTTGGTTAGAACTGAATCTGAGAAATCAGACTAAGTTCAGAACTTTTTTAAAAATGAAGACCATTTCAAATGAAATGCTAAATGTAAGACTATTTAAATCGGAACATATTTAAAATGTTTCTTTAATTTATTGCAATGTATTCTGCTCACATATTTTTTCATACTTATATTACATGGTGTGAAATCCATTTTATTCTAGATTTTATTGAATTTATCACTCATATAAAAGAATTTTAAAAATGTTAATTGCGAAGATAGATCTAACAGAGAAAAGCATGCTGTGTATAGAGAAAGAAATAATCTATTTGGTATTAAAACTACTCCAGGTATTGGCATTCTATAATAATATAAATAAGTAAGTAAGTTAAAGAATAGTTTGACTATCTATATTACAGGTTATAAACTGCTTTATTTGGAAGAAAAATAACACTAAAAAAGTAATTGTGGTAAGCAGCGATGCAACTGACAAGAATATTTGTGGAATAGTGGTCAAATTGCAGTTGGATGCAATGTCATAATTTAAAAGCTTATTTATTTTGTAAATCTTCACGGTGAAGTTTGAATTGTTTTATCTGTCAGAGAAACAGATGATAAATGATTCATTTCCCAACATATACTTTTGCCACACTTGTACTTATCTGCAAGTCATGGCGTGACATTCGAATATCTTCCTCTTTGAAGGCAAGAGCTCGTATTTAGTCATCAGCAAATGGAAGTATATATTATAAGCACTACTCAGTCTTTTGGTAAGATGTTGGTATTGTTTGAGTAGCTTCTAGCAAAAATGAACAGAAAGCTGGTTTGCATATATCAATATTTAAATTACTGCTGGATGAATCAAATAAATACCTAATGTAAATTTTTACAGGAAACTACACAATGGAAGATTTTTTAAAAGTTGCAACTCAGTAATATGCAAAAAAAATAAAGAGTGGTGTTTCTATATTCTAGGTGCAAGGGTGGCATGGTTAACACAACAACCATTACAGCACCAGCGACCATGGTTCAATCCGGTGCTGTCTAAGGATTTCATATGGTGCTCCGGTTTCCTCCCATATAAAATGTTGAAGGTCAATTGGGTGTATTGGGCAGCACAGGCTTGTGGGCCGAAAGGACTTGTTACCATTCTACATGTCTAAATTTAATTTAAATTTGACATTTTAAAATGACATCCCCATTGCCATCATGAGTGTAGAGCTTTAGGACTGACCTCAGCACCTTGTGCTTCAACCTATCAGAAGCCTATCTGAATAATTTCAAAAGCAACTTGAACATGCTATTCAAGACCTTAACATCCCAAATTAGCAAAAGCAGAACACACTTAACAAAATCACTCATTCTCCTCACAGTAGGTGTTAATTGGACATGCTGTGGAGTAATGGATTATTGTTTTGAAAGCAACAGATGAATGGGCTCAGAAGTTTGGTGCCACAGTCTGTCTGGGTGCAGTTTGCTGTTCTAAGAAGGTCATGTGGTTTGGTAAGTGGAGAGAGAGAAAAAGGCCAAACAGGCTTTCTTTAAGAGAGAGAGAGAGAGAGAGAGAGAGAGAGAGAGAGAGAGAGAGAGAGAGAGAGAGAAAAAATCAGTTTCTACAGTGGCTTTTGGAGACTGCAGCATGGCAAGCTGGCAGCTTGTTAAAACCCCATTTTGAAGACGGGTTGTGAGTACTGAGTTCAGCCTTTTGAAAATCCTTGTGGTCCATACAAGAGGAAATGGCTGGCTAGAGTGTTTCACCTGAAATATGGGAAACAAAAGGAACTCTGAGGTGACCTGCAAAAGATGTTATCATTTGGAAAACCCTGATGGGGCAAGTTTCTTCGGCAAAACACTGAAGTGGCTGATTGGAGGGAATCAGTTTGTGTGTGTCCAACGAGTAACAAATCTCTCTCTGAAACCAACAAGAACCTTCCTGGGTGGTAACCAATTAACTCTAAGCACTAGAGCTTGGTGAAAATTCATAAATGTTAAATTCTGTGCACGGTATAAGAATTGCCTGATACCAGTGAGAAATGAAAATCAAAAAATTTTTCCGAACTTATACACACATTACATACACATGTGCTTAGAATTAGAATGGGGTTAAGTTAAGTTAATATGTTTATGTTAAAGAAAATTGTAAGTAACTTGTTTAAGTAACCATTTGTCTTGGTGAATTTCTATTGCTGGGTTTTGGGGTCCTCTGGGCCTGTAACACTAATAATTATCTTCCACAAGCATGAGCTACAATATTCCAGATTTCGATCTCTTTAATCCAATAAATTCAACTCTATGGCTGTTACTTTATGTAGATTTAATTCGTTGATAAAACAATAAATATTTTGCATAGCTTCACATTAAGACATTCACAATGATGAATAACAAATACTGTATAATGAAGATATAAATCATAAGAAGCTCAAATTTTAAAGAGATACATAATGGTATTTAAAGAGATGCACAGAAAAATTCAAAGGAAGAATTCTCGTGCTCACACTTCCTTCATATCTGGTTAAATAATGAGCAAGTCGTTAGTCTGGGCTGATATTACAACATATTACATCATAGTCACTATGGTACCACTACAAACAATAGTTCTCTTAAAGAGACAGGCACAAAATTAACTGCAGTATATCTAGGTGAAGCTAGTGTCAAACTGACAACAAAATTCAGTCTTTTGGCATCAATTGCATTATGGTGTACCCACTTATTCCCAATGAAACTAATTTTTAAACTAAAGCCATGGCACTATAAAGTAATCTGTTTTCTGGAATAATTATGTTTTTTTAACCTTATCATAAATGTAGATGTCATAATATAATTCCCAAAAAGCCAGACATAAAGTTTACAGTCTTCCATTTCCAGCTTGTTGTGGAAGGCTAGTACAGTACTTGAACATTGTAACTGGGGTCAGCTGCTGAATGCCCAGATTGCACACATCTTTGGCAGGTGTACTGAATGTACCAGGAGGACTGGGGACATTCTCAGTTTTCAAAGCACCAGCAGATTCTAATGGGCAAGCATTGTAAAACCAAGGGTTTTTTTTTTTAATTTTGTAGGTACCTTGTGAAAACAAATGTTTAAAATAATATACACAGATCCAGGGTTTTGCATTTTGGCTGACTTTCACTATTTGGTGGTGTGGAAATGAATGTTGCTTGGTCCAATATAGTGAGTAAAAGACTTCCGCTGTCATTATGTGGCCTCACAATTGTTTTCCTTCCTTTTGCCTCTAAAGAAGGTAAAAGCAAAATAGGGCTTAAAAGTACAACAGCATTCCAAAGCATCTATGAAATTAGCAAGAACTTTTATTTCACAAAATCAAATATGAAAACATTTCCTAAAAATTATCAGCCAATATTTTTCTTAACATTGGGATTTGGAAAGTAGAAAATCAATTATAAATGCAGTGCCAAATCTTGTACCCCTGATGGAGTCTCCACCAGAGCTGTGAATTTTCTTCATGGAGAGAATGGATTGGAAATCATACAAAATTTTGTAACAAATTCTCAAGCATGAATTAAATCTGCCAATTAATAACTCCTTTATAGTTCATGGGAGACTTTCTAGCCCCATTGTTACAGAGGGCTACTTGGCATTGGTAAAATGAGTCCTCTCAACAAAACATCATGAAGATACAAGCTGTCAGATTTTGGATGGATATTACAGTCTTCCATTTTTTCAAAATTCTGTGGATGTTACATACGTATTATGAAAAAAGGGGAATGAAGGGGAATAAAAATTAAAGATTTACAGCATAGTGGAAGACCATCCAGCCCATCATTTCTGTGCCAGATGAAAAATGCTATCAAACTAATTGCTCCTTCCAGCAGTTGGATTTAAGCCCTGCAGATCACAGCTCCTTATGTACACATCAAAATACTTATTAAAGGTGATGAGGATTTCTGCCTATTTCTTCCCTTCAGATAATGGGTTATGAACTTTTAACACTTGGACAAGATTTTTTTCTACCATTTCCTCAACTCACCCCTCCATTTGCAGTAAATCTAACCCCTCTGGTTTAAAATCCTTCTGTTAATGGAAATAGGTGAAATAGTCCACCTTGGCCCTTCAAAATTTTATACACATCAATTATTTAAATACCCTCTGTCCCCCCCCCCCCCCCCCATCTCTGCATCTTCTCCAATGAAATCAGGTGTATACACAGAAGTGCATGGAGTTCTCAAGCTATAATCTAATTCATCCTGCTATTATATTTCATGCCTTTCAGAGATAATAAACCTTATAATACTTCCTCTTTTAATATCTTTATTGTATCTAATACTTCACACTTAACCGCAACACTGATATCACCTGCCTCTTTTGCAAAGATGGTCACAAAATATTCATAGGTGACCTCCCCCACATTCTCAACCTCCGCACACAAGATGGCCCTACTCTTTACTTAGTTACACTCTTGTTGTTTATGTACTTATATTGAATCCCTTGAATCCCTCAAATGCCTCCCATAGCTCTGTATGATTTACTTTCAATACAGTTTAAATCCACTTTGCTAAATTGCTTCTCAGTCTAGTACATTTGGCCTTATCCCTATTTAGAAACTTTACTCGCATTTTATCTTTTGCCTTTTCATAACAATGTTACGACCACCTCCTTGCAGGGAACATTACATATTGTTGAAGTTCTCTTGAACACATTCTAGAAATCCTGTGCCCTCTATACCTCTTGCACTGACCGTTTCCTGGTTAATTTTAGATTAATTGTTACTACTATAACGCAATAACATTTAAAGGAGTGTTGTATACAAATTTGCTGAACTCACTCCCTTGGACTAGTTGGTAGTGTACAATGCACTTCCAACAGTTTGATGTTCCCTTTTTCATCCTTTTGTTTAAGCTGTTTGATTATAAATTTAACATATCATCCCTTCTCCAAGATCTGATTATTTTATTCCTCCCTCCCAACTCCAGCAATGCTCTTTCCAGTCCTATCTCTCCTGAGGACGTTTAACCTACTCTAATGAAAACACACAAATGCTGGAGGAAATCAGCCAGTCTTTTCAGCGTCTATTTGAGACGTTTCAGGCCTGAGCCAGCTGAGTTCCTCCGGCATTTAGATGTGTTTTTACTACAATCATAGCATCTGCAGACTTTAGTGATTCGCTCGGTTCAGTTGAACCACTGCAAAATCTCTTGAAGGGATGCCTACCCTGAAGAAGTTCTTCTCCTCCTCAAAATAAGATTTCTTGAAGAAGAGCTCATGCATGCAGATTAAACAAATACCTTCTGCAAAACAGTCACCTGGTTTTCATTAGATCTTCCATATCTGGAGGAGACATCTCCTTGAGGAGTAAATACATAGTAAACTGGGGAAAAAAAGGTACGCTACCTTTGGTTCTTTTGGAAGGAGCACTTGCGGCTGAATGGATAGAAGAGAGGAATTAAAAGATTTGCATCTTCTGTCAACTATATTTGAGGATGAATCTCAAAAAAATCCAGAAGATTTATTAGAGGCAAATATATGTCAGCTGGCACCATCAAAACAGACGAGAGAGGAAGACCAAGAAACAGGGAAAATGAAATCCAGTCTTTACAAGCATATAATTTGGATAGATGTGACAGTCTTTTGACTTTGAATGAATACTGGCATTTTTTTTTTCTCTTGAAACGGAGATGGAGAAGTTGAGAAATGGAAAAAAAAAAGTTAGGTTTGGAGTCTGTGAAGTTAAAAGGAAGGCTAGAAATTGGTAGAAAAGTTGATATGTTTGTAATTGGTGCAAGAATGGAAAAGTGTGTTCATATGCTAGAAAAAGAGGTAAGGTAGGGGCCTGAGTAACTCCAAAAATAAAGAATGTTACACGTATTCCCCCATGGCTGAGACCCATATGGGCTCCTATATCAACACCTTTTATTTGTAGGAAGTAAGTGACAAATTTTCCCAGGTGGAGGAGGGTTTTACTGGAGGTGCTGGCCACCATCTGTGCTGCATTCTGTGAAATTGAAGTGAAAAAGAAAATCTGATTGTAAAACATCAAATATATTCTCTTAAGCTAAAACCTCTCAGAAGTGCAACTGAAAAATGTTCATTTTATAAAGAAATACCAAAAGCAAACATAGTCATATAATATTGATGTATGAGGACAGACATTTTTCCTCAATCACATGCAGTATTGCAAAAAATATGGATATGCATATTATATTCTAAAGTGAAATCTTTGGAGATGAATTTCAAATGTAAAGTACAACATCTAACCTTTAATATGTTGGGCATTTAGTGCATGCAATCACAAATTTTTGAATTTCTAGCCTGCAGCACCCATGCTTATTAGCTCCATTATGAAGTCCAAAGCAAATTATAGTTCAGGGAAAAGATATCAAGGTTTTCTGGAGCACGGATTCACACTCCTCCATTTAATCTGACAACATAAGCTGATTATAAATGGCAACTTGTTCTTTTATCGTGTTTCTGAATTGCAGAACAATCCATGCTTTCTGTTAATTAAGCATCTTCTTTTATTTGTGATTTTAATTTTAATGAAACTGTTAATGCAGGTAAAGAAATGCTGCAGGCTGTGTGTTTTGTGTAGCTGGGAATGGATTTTGTAAATGTACTGTTTATTCACCGTGATCAAATGCAGTGGTCAGATTAAAATATTTCATACTTGATGCACGTGACTCTGGAGGGATTCCTTTTCCTTTTTACAGGCATTATTTTTTTCTTGTAGGTTCACAGTAAATTGAAGTTCGCTGTGGGACAAATTTGTTCTATTGCTAGCAGGTCGAAACTCTTTTTCATTATTTCGCTGTTTGTTCAGACTGAAATATATTAAGGTCAGGTCAGAGGCTTTTTAAAAGATGAAAGTAAAAGATTAATAAATGTGCCAAAGCCTCATTCTAATTGAAGCTGAAGCATATGCTGCAAGTATGTGAAATATGTCCCAGATGTTTAACCTTGGCCTTATGCCTCTGCACTGCTTATGCAGCACAAGGCACCCATTAGTCATGTAACCTTTGTACTCGGGGGTAAATGGGGTATTACATGGCACAAAACTCACACACCTGTTTCCCATTCAATAAGGACCCCTGACGGGTGTCACATAAGCCCCTGCATGTGTTTTCATTTAACAGATTATTGGCTGATTGTGAAAAGTGTCTTTCTTGGAGCCAACGTAGGCATTAGTCACTTAGTCACAATGAAAGGCCAAGTCAATGGCTAATTGATGAGAGAGCTGACTTCGTTGACTGGGATAGGTAACGGAAAAAGGAGCCTTCTGTTTTCAGAGTTCTACATGGGCTTTAGATTAGTTTGAATTTATAGCTATTAGAATGAAAATTTCTGCTGGATTTGTTGAGGCAGAAAATATATAACATAATTGTTGAGCAAGCACTTTTATTTACTCACCAATTGTTTTATGAATACAGCATGGAGATACGTTAAATGTGCTACAGTTAGAATACATGGATTCTGTACATCATGCAATCTCCCAAGTATACATAGATGAGACTGGCAATTTTATGGTTTTCTGGATTATTTGTTGAGAGACCTTGTTTGGAGGCCTTCAGTGCTTTATTTTATTTTGTTATTTTTCGGCACCATGTTTTACATACATTGATTAAGCTCTAGACCTTTCAATTGATGTTTAATGTTTCCAGCAATGTACACGGAAAGCTGCAGAAGGTAGCAATTATAATTAGATCTATGAGAAGGAAGGAAAAGTTTTCCACTTTTACTGGTTGTAGCAGGAAGTGCCTAAGGGAGATGGGTTGGGGGGGGGGGGGGGGAAGGTCCTACATCTCCCCCTTCATCTCCATCCAGGGCCACACATGCATGTCATCCAACCTAATCTACTGCACTTGGTGTACTTGTTGCAGCCTCCTCTACATCAGTGAGACCCAATGCAGATTGGGTGACTGCTTCGCTGAATGCCTTTGCTCTGTTTATGGGTTGAAGTTTGGACGTCCTGTAGCCAACCATTCAACTTCCCATACATTCCTACAATGGTGGGTCTGTCCTCAGCCTTATCCATTGTCAGGATGAAGCAAAATGTGAACAGGAGGAGCACATTCCTCCCCCTCACCCTTAAACCTAACAGCATGAACAGTGATCTTTCTCATTTTTGGTAAACTCTTAATCCCTCCTCTCAACTGATTCCATTATTTCCATCTCTTTTCCTGTTCTTTTTTTCTCTCTCACACACACTTTTCTCCCCATCCTCCCCTGCTAATGTTTTCTCCCTTGTCTCACTTTCCTACCTCTGGGACCCTCCCCCAGCTTCTTTCCATCTTTATGGATGTAATTTGTCTTAGTCTTGGTAAAAGGTTCAGATCCAAAACATTGACTGACCATTTCTATCAATGGATGCTATCTCTTAACCTGCCGAGTTCCTTCAGGAATTCTTTGTCTTCTCATTTATTGAATGAGATTTTTTTTAAAAATTATATTAATTTTTAATTATTTTTGTCAATTAAATATTTTAATACCATGTATCATTTCTTTTTTTTCTTTTTTTAACATTTAAACATGGACATGTTGAATTATTAGTAACGTCTCAGATCATCTGAGTACAAAGCGCTTCAAAATTCTCCACCAGCAGCAGTTTGTCAAAAGGCCATCTGAGTGATCCAGGGCAGGGCTTTGGGATACACTGGTTCAGGCCATCTATGGACTGCTTACCCCCAAAGCACATAGAACCAACTTGGCTTCCAGACTGAGAGCACCCGTAAATTGGAGGAACAAAACGTCATCTTCTGACTGGGCACCCTCCAAATGGATGGCATTAATGTCAACTTCTCTGGCTTTCATTAAATCACCCCCCCCCAACCCCATGCTTCCCCAGTTTTCTCTCCACTCCCTATCTCCTTTTGCACAGACATAATAAATTTTACCTAGTCCTTTTGTTGGTCTGGATTCCTCTCCCATTGTTTAAATTCAGAGACTTTCTAATATATCCTGCTTCTGCTTTTTCTGAGTTTTCCTTGAAGAAGGGCTCAGGTGCAAGGCATTGGCAATATATCTTAGTCTCCTATGGATGGTGAAAAGACCAGCTGAGTTCCTCCAGCATTTCGATGTGTTTACTACAATCACAGTATCTGCAGCCTGTCGTGTTTCACTCCATGTCAAATAGCCTTGCAGTGTCAGAGGAATAGCATGACAAATGAGTGGGGGGAGAGTAGGTGGAGAACAGGCCAGACTGAAGATGATTAGCTCCATTAACTCTGTCCCTCTTTCAAATGACACTGCCTAATACTTGCAATGCTTTTCTACTTTTATTTCATAGTTTCAGCGCTTATTGTATTTCAGATTGGAATTTGGATATCTGACTCAATAGATGATGTTACTACGATGCTCTTTTTCTATTACCCAACCAGAAATGTTGAAGGAAAGAAGTTTTTTTAAAAAATGAAAAACAGTAAAAAAATACTGGCAGATAATGGAAATTTGAAACCAAAACAGGAAATGCTGGGGGGGGGGGGTGGGGGGAATCAGGAAGCCAAGCAGCATCTATAGAAAGAGAAGCAGTCAATGCTTTAAATCATCTCCAATTCTTTGTCAGAAATGACAAAGGATCCCAGACCTGAAATTATGATTGTTTCTCTTTCCAAAAAAACCTGCTTGAGTTTTCCACTATTTTTGCTTCGGTACCATTGATGGTTTTTTTTTAAATGATTTGTGTATTGTGGTTTCTGAAAGATCTTATTTTCATTTACTTTGTGTAGATCTGATGTAGATCTATAATATCTTGGACATTTGTTCTTTAGTGATGCGATACTGATGTTGATAATTATTCATTTTTATAATTAGGTTATTTCTTTTAGTTATGCAATATATTGCACAACATGAATACCGGCTTGCAAAATCACGTATAAAAAATTGAAGTACTTTTACCTGATTCCAATACTTTCATATGGGTTTTTAACTCTGAAAATAAGCAGGTCATCTACACCGAAGTCACAATTATTAAAATGTTATAGGAACACAATATTTTCACATAAATTCAACTGATCACCAACTCTACCCCAATCAGTCAAATACACCAATATGTGCCAAACTCTTCATGCCTGAGCAAGTTTGCACATTTTCTCAGTAAATCTAGAAATATTGCAACTGATCAAATTTTCATAAAAGGGTCTGAGAGTTTATATTTTTCCCATGTAGCCTGTCCACAGGACAATTTTGCATTACTGATCATTTTACTATATTTTTCATTTTAAATCATCTAAAAGTATCAAGAAAACCATGAAAAAATATGCACACAGCATGACATTCTTGCTATTTTTGATATACAGGAATCCCCGTTGAGACAAGAACATTATGGTGATATACCCCATACAGAGTCTTTGAAACATCATGTAAACTTGTTTTCATTATGGGTAGGTCCATGCTAGTTGTTTTCATTTAATTATATTGATCGAGGTCAAGTGTTAAAAACAGAGCATACAAAAACATTTTCTTTAAAAATTATAATCCTACCTCCCAATTAGAATGTGCCAGTCTGTGGCATTGTATTTAGTATACTTTGTACAAAAGTAAATATAGCCCATTTTGAATAAAATTAGATGACCTCAGCCAGGAAATGACTGCAGTTAATTTGACAGCACCAGTACTACACTGATGAAACACAGGTGTCACTAGGGGGGTGCAGACCGCACTGGGTGACACCATCGGAGGGGGTGACATCAAAATGAATCAGGTGGTTTCATCTGCCCCCCCCCCCTCCCACAGCCCCACCCCCACCAAGATCAGCCTGAAGGGTGACACCATGAGTTACCACACTGGGTGACACCAATCCTAGTGACCCCACTGTGATGTTTAAAAAGGCCATATGTTATGAACTCATGCAATACCAGACTGATTCACTTTCATTAAACAGAATGGATTAAGGGTAATGATCATTATAAATCACCAAGTTAGAAATAAAGAATAACATTTTTAGGAAAATGAATCATAGTATTTAAGAGAAACATATTGTCAATTTTCTATCCAAAATCTTTATTTTGTAGAACTGCATTTGCTTTTTAAATTATACACCCAAGCAATTGCATTGATTGATACAGTGAAACACGGAGGGAGGTTTAGTCCACATGCATCCCCTTTGGATAGTTTATTGCAATAATTAAATACAGATTTAAGGAAACTCAAAGGCTAAATGTGGCATTGAATCATTTTCCATCAAAATATTTTTAAAATCTAAATTGAAGTATTGGTAGTACATCCTTGGATCATTTTGCGGCTATATAAAAATTTGGTTAGGCAAAAAGGGCGGCATGGTTGGCGTAGCGGTTAGCGCTAGCGACTGGGATCAGGGTTTAAATCCCGCACTGTCTGTAAGTGGTAGGTTTTCCCCAGGGCTCCCACCATTCAAAACATACCGGGGGTTGTAGGTCAAATGGGTGTAATTGGGCAGCTTATGTCTACATTTAAAATTTAGAGGGTATGACTTATGGGCAGAGATTGGACAAACTTGGATTGTTTTCTCTGGAGCTAATTTTATCTTTGGCTTTTCCATAAGAATGCTCTCATAATCTCCTTCTGCGGCATGTTTCGTTCTGTTAAAAAAAAGTTCTCAAATATATTCCAGGAATTCTGTGCCCATGTTGACCTTTTCCAGATTAATTTTAGAATAATTGAAATCCCCCACTGTATATACATTTACTGAACTCGCTTCCTTGGACCATTTGGTAATCTACAATGCACTTCCAACCATTTGATGGTCTCTTTTTCATTCTTTAGTTCAAGTTGCTTAATAATACTTTTAACATAGCATTCCTTCTTTGAGCTCTGATTTCTTTCATTCCTCCCTCTACCACCAGCAATGCTGTTCTCCAGTCCTAGCTCTCCTGAGGACAAGTTCGTTTAACTCCTTTCATATCATATTTCAACATCTTTGTCAGTGCCTTCAATTCAACCATCTCATTCCACATATTCCAATCACTCAGAAATATAACAGTAAAACATAACTAGAGTCATTTTTGTCTATTTTCAAACATTTGTTTTAACTTTTCATTCATTTTTTACATTCCTTTTTCAGTTCTGTTTTTCCTCCTTCTTTCCATTCTCCTGGCAACCTTGCTGACTAGCAAATCTATGTGTAGGAACATTTGTCTAAGCTCTCCTTATTGGTAATTCATTGGGCCTATACAATTACTAAGATCTAGTCTAGTCCTTAAGGACATCACTCCAGCTATCTCATCAACTGTATCATCCTTCTATTTCTGTAATCTCAGATACATGACATTGAGAGCAATGCAGAAATGACGATTTGTGATGCTCTTCTCCTTAAACTCCTTTCTAACTGCTTAACACTGCTCATAGCAACTTATCTCTTTTTCTGCTTGTATTGCCGATACCGAGATGCACCAAGGGTTATTTGGCTGCTGACCATCCCCATGCAAAATGCTATGCAGCTCTTCAGTGATAGCCTTATATGAGGGAGGTTGAAATCACCCCTAGTTTATTAGAAAAGTTTGTATGTTCCTCAGATGTAGAATAGTCTTTTATTTAATTACTGTGCTCTTGAATATTCTTCTCTGTCCAGTGGAGTTACCCAACTTGCTTTGGCTGCACTCCCCAGCAGAACCCACACAACATTAATTCATTAAAACTTATTGGAGAACAAGATGCCCTCAAAAGTCTCCCAACCTCACATTCTTCTGTTGTCTGTCTGGCAGTTACTCATTCAGTCTTCAGCTCTTTTGAGTTGAAGTGTAAACACCTAAAATCTGCTGACCATAGATGGAATGCATTGACATCAGATGCATGTCAAGATCCAAAGACTGGCATTTGAATTACTCCAGCTGTAGACACACTTCTTGAGTTCACACATGATTCCACATAGACCAGTGTTGGGTGTCTTCATCTAAGTCACCTTCACCCATTTTCACTGTGCATTATAATCGTAGATTACATAATAACTCTTGTAAATTGCCTTTTGCATTTCACACCATGAAGTGGCCTGTCATGCCTTTTTTGTTCAGATTAGCACACTATGCAGAATAATTTAATTGATTTAATTCTTCCACTATATCACTGGACCATTGTCCAACCCTTACCCAAAATGTTTTATTCAGTGGGCATTGCACACTGATAAAGGCTTTTTGCGTGAATAAATTATCTTGTGTTTTTTAAAAATTCAATCTATTTATTCATTTATTTATTTGTATAAAATTTTTAATTTTTAAGGATGTTTTAAAAATCAAATCTATTTACTTATTTATTTATTTTACACAGCATTGTTGGCATAATGGTTACCACAATGCCTTTACAGCGCCAACGATTGGGATCGGGGTTTGAGTCCCGTGCTGTCTGTAAGGAGTTTGTATGTTCTCACCGGATCTGTGTAGGTTTTCCCTGGGGACTCCAGTTTCCTCCCACCATTCGAAATGTACTGGGGGTGTAGGTTAATTGGGTGTCAATTGGACTCGTGGGCCGAAGTGGCCCGTTATCGTGCTGTGTCTAAACTTAGTCATGATAATATGAATTAACTAATCTGAAGACACCTAAAATACATGAGAGAAGTAGAATCATTATCTGAAACAGTGAACACTGGCTATGATGAAACATTTTTGATAGCATGACAATCTAAATAAAACAATATTTTGATTCTTGGATACAAGCCAATGCTTATTGTTACTGACCCTTTTCTGATTTAGAGAGGAGTATGCGGAAGAGCAAATGCTGGTAACTTTTAAATCCTTACATTACACAAATCCATTGTCATTGATGAGACATTGCTCCGGGTTTATCTTTAGAATTTAGAGTGCAGTTCTATTTTTTTTGGTGCACTGGGTAAATTATTACACACTTATTAGTCACTGCTTCCGAGCTAATTGTATTACATCCATTTCACATTATGGGAAAAGGAAAATGACATTGTGGACATAAGATTAAGTTATCCGGCTAGATGTAGAAGTGCCTGTAATTGAAAACTTGTGTCCTTTCAACAGTGGAAGTCTTTGAGAGTTCCTGAAATTATCTGTGTTCTATGTAGTGTCAGGAAGTAGTAAAAATATGACACCAGTTGACAATGACAATTTTGTCCTTGTGGCTTTCACACTGGTAAATGAGAGAATTGATTTTTTTTTATTGGAATTAATCTTATCTTCCTTTTTTGATCCCTCCAGAGTCCTTAACTTATCGTGTTTGGTTCAGTACAAAGATTCCAGCTGGTCTGACCTTTAAAAGGCACTAAAAAATTTCCATCAGTTACTGGTGTAATAATTTTCATTTCCTTTAGTGGTTAAAGGTTGTTGAGTACAATTGAATCATGACAAGTTTCAGGAATCTATTAAAATAAAATGAGCAGGGTATCGCAAAGGAAATTTTCTCCGTGGTGGTTTCTGTTGATACCTACTCTTCGCTTTGTTAACTTTAATTTTTGATGCTTCCAATTGCACAAAATTTTGACTCTACACATCTTCTTGTGTGATAAACCAAGGACAAGGAGTTGTCCTTTAATGGAGATGTGATTCAAAGATGTGCATACTTTCCCTTGGAAACAGAAATAGGGTCTGAACTGGGCTTATCATGTTTTTGCTGAAAGAAGATTTGATCGAGAAAACAAAAAAAAAATGGTAAACTCTGGAATTTAGATTCTTCGGAACATTCTCAACCACCAATTATGTAGCTGAAATTAACTTTTGGAGATGAAGCATTGGTAAAAACTATTTCTGGGACATTTTGCTTAACTACTGCAATTCTAGAATAAATCACCTTTGCTCAAATGATGGAATGTAGACAATGATATAATGAACAGTGACAACATTCTCCATTCAACCTGTTTTCTGATGCATGGTGGAGACAAAAGGATAGTGGAAAAGGTTTAACAAAAGTGCCCATTATGGGATACTTGGGAGAAAACAAAGTCTTGATAATGCAGTGGTGAATTGAGACTCCTTTACTTGCTTTTAATTAAGCCAAACTCCAGCCTTTCAAGATTCAAGATTTCTTTATTGTCATTGTTATAGTATAGAACATGTAATTTTACATGAAGTTGCCTTCTGCCTGCTGTTCATGTATCGTAGACCTGTCTCCCAGTGCCCCTTACTAAGAAAGAAGACAATCTTGCTGCTCAACGTATTGAAGTTCCAAACCTCGATCCCCACAACCCCCTGTCCCAGAGATTCCTGGCTCCCTGAAACCCCCAATCCTTTGATCCTCCGACTCTCTGATCCACTTGAACAAACTAAATGCCCCCCCCTCCCCAAACTATCCCCACTCTCATTCCTCCCAAAGTCGACCACTTACCAATAATCCTCCACCCTGGACAACCATACAGCTAATCCCAAGAGGTTTATTGGAGAACCTAACTAACCCCCAACCTGCATCACTTGGACCCAATCCTGCCAAAGTTTCCCCACTGTTGCCAATGGCATCTTGTAAATCATCCTGAACCAAGAACTCCTTCATTGACTTCTGTGAGATGGACTTCCTCTCTAACTTGACATATACAGGTATTTGCTCTTCTCTCAAGCAGATATTTGATCACATAAATGTGGAACACCACCTCAGTGGGGGCAGAGGGGGCTTTGCCCTCTCATACATTTCAATTGGCCTCATGAGTGGAAAAGACCAATTCATCAGCTGTAGCTCACGAGCTTAAACCAATATGATCTTCTGTCTATTATTGTTATTAGGACTATTATTTAAATAGTGAAAAATTGCACCATGCCATTGTGCCCAGAGACCTGCTTGTGCATGAATTGCAAAAATTTCAATTAAATCTATTCATACCTACATACATCATGGTAATAGGCCATTTTGTCCCATGAGTCTGTGCCACCCAATTTACACCCATTTTACACCCATTTAATCTACACCCCTGGTACGTATAAAATGGTGAGAGGAAACTGAAGCTCCCAGGGAAAACTCAAGCAGACATGGGGAGAACCCACCAACTACTTACAGTATGGGATTCAAACCCTGGTCCCGACCACTGGTGCCGTAAAGGGATTGTGCTAACCACTATGCTAACCGTGTCATTCTTCGTTTGCAGATGCAGTAGGTAATCACGAAGGCAAATAGGATGTTGGCTATAATTGCAAGAGGCATTGAGTTTAAGAGCCAGGATGTTCTACTGCAACTGTACAGGTTACTGGTGAGGCCACAGCTGGAGTATTGCGTGTGGTTCTGATTTAGAGGGAGCTTCTAGAGAGTAGTGAATCCATGAAATTCTCTAACCAAGGAAATAGTAGAGGCACAGATAGTTTGGAAGAATATGGGAATTAAGAGGTTTTGGTGGGTACATTAAGATGAGTCCACAGCTAAATCAGCCATAATCTTACTGAATGGCAGAGCAGGATTGATGCTCAGATAGCCTGCTCTTATTTTTTACTTTCTTATGGCACCATGTCCAACTAATCCTTACATTGGGACATCAGTAAATCTTAATAGGTTTCATCTATTGCAATACCATTAATCAGAAATGGCTCCACCCTCCTAAATGGTTGCCACAGAGTTACTACTTTGAACTTATCCTTGCTGGATTTGGAGTGATGACTACACTGACCTAAAAGTCAACCCATGAGATTAAATGGGCTTCAGGTTGGAAGAACGCCATCGTTAATTGAGGCATAATTAATCAAACCAAGAAGAGCAAGGTGACACGCCTTAACAAATAAAGGGTGGTGATGCTGATGGCTACAATGGTGAAGTGTCTTGAGATATTCCTTATGAAGCATATATACTGTATATCAGGAAGGACCTGACACACTTCAGTTCACCCATAATCGCAACAGATCAATGGCAGGTGCCACCTCACTGGCCCTCCACTCTGCAATAGGGCAGCACAGTTTTCGTAGCAGTTAGTGCAAAGCCTTTACAGCACCAGTGATTGGGTCTGGGATTCGAATCCCATGCTGTCTGTAAGGAGTTTGTACGTTCTCCCCGTGTCTGCATGGGTATTTCCCTTGGGGCTCCGGTTTCCTCCCACAGTTCAAGAATGTACCAGGGGTGTAGGTTAATTGGGTGTAAATTGGGCGGCATAGACTCATGGGCTGAAATGGTCTGTTACTGTGCCGTATGTCTAAATTTAAAATTTAGATCACGAGGTCCACAGGTGCGACTACATAAATGTACTAGATCATTGACTAGAGCACTGTATTCAACACCATCGTATCATCAAAACTAATGACCAAAATAAAGAATTTGAGCTGCTGTTTGTCAATTTGCAACTGGATCCTTGAAATTCTCACCGGCAGACCACCAATAAATGTTGATTGGCAACATCCCTTATTCCAGGCACCCTAAAGCTGCATGCTTAGTCCCCTACTCTTTTCCCCGAACATTCATGACTGCACAACCAAGTTGTGCTCCATCTCAATCCCTTAATTCACGGATGAGACCATTATTATTGGCGAAGTAACTGGAAATGAGTGAGAATATAGAATGGAGCTCAAGAATCTGGTTGGGTGGCTCTCAACATCAGCAAGACCAAGGAGCTTATTGGTGCTTTGAGGAATGGGAGGCCGAAGGACTACACACCTCTCTACATTGTTGGGATGGAGGTGGAGAGGGTTAGAATCTTCAAGTTCCTGCTGTTCATGTATCGTAGACCTCTTGTGGAGCTTGCACACCATGAAGAAGGCACTACTTCCTCATGGCCTGGGGAGATTTGGCACGTTGTCATATATTCTCAAACTTCCATTGGTCGATTGCCGAAAATATATTGGCTGGTTGCACAACTCTCTGGTTTGGAACACAGTCAGTGTCCAGGACAATCACAGATTCTAACCTTCCTTAAATTGCAGATATATATGTGAGAGACTCTTCTCAGTCAAGCAGGTATCATCATGAAGGACCTGAATCACAATGAATCTCTTCTCACTGCTACCTTTGGGAAGAAAGTCCAGAAACCTGGAGATCAGCAGTTTCTTTCCCATGACTATCAGGCTTTTGGGCTTCCACTAACCATGGACTGCTCCAACACCACAAGAGGACTGTTTGTACTCAAGCTCCACATGTATTTACCACAAAAGGACAATCAGCAGCATTGCAAAGCCACATTTTTGCACGAGGATAACTGTGAATATTTATTATCCATTTATCCTGTGTATAATCTCTTTTTAAGTCAATTAAATATACGATTGTATTTTTTTTAAACATAGCTGATCAGTTGCAAGTAATAATTTAATGTACCTCATTATCATTAACTGAGGTCTTATTGCAACAATTTCAAGACTTTTGAGAGTTTTTGAAGCTCTTTTAAACATCCTTCAAAGTCACGGCCATTCACACATTTACCTTTTCCACAGCTTAGGTGACCCCATTGAAATGAACAGGTTTCCAGTTATAAACTCCGATAGTACAGATTCTATCACAAATCTGTAGATGTACAGATTGTAGTGTAGGATGACTGTGATTGGCTGAGAGCGTAGCCACATCTACTGGCAGGTCTTAAAGGGTTGCTCCTAGCCAGACCAGGTCATTCTGGACTGGTCGACCTACATGTGATATGCTCCAGTCTTTTAGTTAATAAAATTGTAGAGCGCGTTGAAAGAACCAAAGACTTGTTGATCCAAACCAAGGCTTTTATTAACTAGAAGACTGGAGCGTATCACATGTAGGTCCACCAGTCCAGAATGACCTGGTCTGGCGAGAAGCAACCCTTTAAGACCTGCCAGTAGGCGTGGCTACACTCTCAGCCAATCACAGTCATCCTACACTACCATCTGTACAAATACACATTGGTGATAGAATCTGTATTATCACATAAACTACTCCTGCAATGACACTCATCAGCTTAGATTCAAGATGCAAAATGTACCTTGCCCCCTCTCAGCAAATCAGTCTTCCACAGGAGGGTTGCAGGTCATAAGGGCATTTGCCCTCCAGCTCACTTCACACAAAAAGCCAGAAGACATAGGATGAGAAATAGTCTATTCAGCCCACAGAGGTCTGCTGCACTATTTAATTGTGAGATGATCCATTTTACAACTCTGTCCCACTGCCCAGCCTTCTCCCCATAACTTTTAATGTCCTGGCTAATCAAGAACCTATCAATCTCTGCCTTAAATACAACCAATGACCTAGCCTCCACAGCCAACAAATTCCACAGATTTACCACTCTCTGGCTCAACAATTTCCTCACATCTCTATTCTAAATGGACATCCTTCTATCCTGTCCCTGACTCTCCCACCATGGGAAACAGCCTATCTACTTCTACCCTATCCATGCCTTTCAACATTTGAAATGTTTCAGTGAGATACCCCCTCATTCTCCTAAATTCCAACAAGTACTAGCTAAGAGCTGACAAATGTTCCTCATATGATAATCTTTTTATTCCTGGAATCATCCTTGTGAATCTCCTCTGAATCCTCTCCAAAGTCAGCACATCCTTTCTTAAACGAGGAGCCCAAAACTGCTCACAATACTCCACGTGAAGTCTCACCAGTGCCTTAGAATCTGCAAACTTAGCCACAAAGCTATTTATCCTATAATCCAAATCACTGATATACAGCATAAAAAGAAGTGGCCCCAACATTGACTCCTGTGGAACACCACTAGCAACTGGCAGCCAACCAAAATTTGAACCCTGTTTCCCAAATCTCTGCTTCCTGCCAATCAGCCAATGCTCTACTCATGCTAGTATGTTTTCTATTATACCATGGGCTCTTCCCTTGTTAGGTAGCCTCATGTGCAGCAACTTGTCAAAGGTCTTCTGAAAATCCAAATGCACAACATCCAAATGACCACTTCTCCACAACCACTATCCCATATATTAGCTTTGTCTGGGAATTTTTCAGGTTCCTGTACAAGTGCAAGTCTTGAACAAGAGTGAATTCAACAAGGGAAGCTAGAAAAGAAATGGCAGTACAAAACATCTCACAGTTGAACATGCCTGCACAAAATTTATTAAAACAAAATTACTTTAAAATTGCTATGTGTCAGTGAAAGGATGTGCCCATTGGTGCTGTGCACTGGACTATGCCATGATAACCCTGTGCCAACAAGTACTGATCATTTGTTTAATATGATGACAGACCTGGGCCTACCAACCCTGTACTCCAGTTTTGTATAGTTTCAGATCAGTGACCATGAATACTACACCTCATTGTTAATCAATGACAGACCTATACCCACTCATACAAAATGTTAAATGAATGATTATAGAGCTCTGCCTCCTAGTTCTGTAGTCTTTAATATGGACCTGGCTACCCTAGGGATTCATAGCCTAATTTTCATTGTTCCTATTGGTTTTGTGGGAAATTTAGCAGTGCATTACAATATCAAATATGGCAGGCAGACTTCTTTCCAGAAATGGAAATCCCAATCATACTGGACTGCTGGCATCTATATTCAAGATAACGTTCCACTACATCTACAAGGAGAATCAGGAATTAGTTGCCAATGAACACCAATCTTGCCAGTGCCTCCTGCCTGCAATTGGCACCCATGTTCAATGTATGCCTGAACTTAATTTTGATAATAATGGACTATCCAGTTGGCTCAAAGTGTTTCAAACTCCACCAGTGTGGTCCAAATACTAGCAGAGTTCTAGCAGTGCACTGGAAAAGCCCCAACTACGAAAACTATGAAAGTTCAGAACGGTGGGCCAGCAGGTTGTTCAGGCCTCGACTTTGTACAATGTGTTTCTTCTCTCCATGTTTTATCGCATGGAATGTTGCATTTTGGTTGCAATGGTGTTATAAAATATAGAATTACACCTCACCTTTAACTTTTTCAAAAACTACCAAAGTTAACAACCACTTTGCAATGTTTTGGAGCATTTTGCATAATTTAAGTCATCATTTTTATGGCGATCCCTCATAGTTGAGGATGTTGGCCTTCGTTCCGTTGATCCACAGAGCGAAAACACCTGTGCATGTATCTGTTTAACGAGGACATAATGTTACACTCCAAGCAGCACACAGGACTTCACAAAACAACTAACTAATTCCGATGGCGATCACAGCTGATGGATTTGTTGCAGCCTTCGTCTGTCTTCACAGCCGTGAGCTCGAAGTAACTTCATCCACCTGTTCCACCATTGAGGACTTACCTGGTTGGATTGTCCTTTGTCAGGGACCTCACCCTCGACCTTACCGCCATGGGTGACCCTACCCGGAACATGGCTCCAGACAGCATTACTCTCGGGATCGCAGGACCACACAAGCTTCTCCACCACGACAAGGTGACAATCTACGGAGAAGATAATTGAAGTACTTCTTTTTGTTGCAGTTATCATTGGATCTCACAACAAATTATATAATTACTTGAATCATATTTCAATAACTTGCAGCTTTTGAAGAAAAAAAAAACTTTCTACATGAAGTGAGTTATGACCTGTAATTCACTGCTTATAAGGGCCATGCAAACAGAGTTGGTTGGAACTTTTGAAAGGGAATGGATAGGGACTCAAGGGCAAAATAGCTTAAACAGTAAGGCCAACAGGAAAGAGTGAGGAGTGGAATAGAAAAGATTTCCTTACAAAGGCAGGCGTAGAATCAATAGGCTAAATGATCACTCTTGCTGAATTAAATCTGGCAGTATGCACTGTGAACTTCATTACATGCATGAACAGTAGAGTTTTCAACAGTAGTCACATCTGTTGGAAAAATTGCAGCAGCTGAAATAGATTTTGTGATTATGGTTATTATAAAATGTATTGCCAAAATTATGTTGCTATCTTAAAAAATGTAAATGTAATCATGGATAGAGTATACAGTTGCTAACTGCTGACAATTTATCTTATTCATACATTTACAAAAGAAATTGAATCATGTGGGTTACTGTGATTTAAAATGCTGAACAATTACCAAAGTGAATTAACTAATGGTGGTGTTACTAATTAAGGTGTGAATTTATCCTCAATTGCTTTAAGTTGAGTTACCAGATTGCGTGCTAAAGTGTAAATAGCATCCTTCATTCACGTCGTATGGGGTGGCTTGGTAATGCAAGTATGCACTCGCCCATCACTGGGAAAGCAGCTAATTGGATGTCAGTACAGATTCTCTTCTCACAGTGATTAAACAAGTGGTGATTACTTTCACCATTTTGCGAATTTGGTCTGTTAACCACCCTGCGAGAAACTTCAAGTTTCTTGAATGTGAGAGCGAATATGTGATTTCATTTATTTTGTAGTAAATGAGAAAAAGGACTGCTAAAATACCTAATTGAAGGCAAGTGATTTTTACATCATACTTTTTTTTTGCTGCTCACTTAACGACCAACCCTCAACTCTGTCAATACAATTAGCATTAATGGCTAGCATATTTTGCACAGCTGGCTTGTGAAAGGATTGTCAGACAATATATTTAATTGCTTGAAAGGTGTTATTATACCATCCATATAGCATAAGTTTTTAAGAAAAAGTTATTTGTTCAGTGTGTAAACAAGCTAGTGTTTTTTATATATATATATATATATATATATATATATAGTCATACCCACACTCCTGTTTGGCTCCGAATCATGGGTCCTCTACCGGCATCACCTACGGCTCCTAGAACGCTTCCACCAGCGTTGTCTCCGCTCCATCCTCAACATCCATTGGAGCGCTTTCATCCCTAACGTCGAAGTACTCAAGATGGCAGAGGTCGACAGCATCGAGTCCACGCTGCTGAAGATCCAGCTGCGCTGGGTGGGTCACGTCTCCAGAATGGAGGACCATCGCCTTCCCAAGATCGTGCTATATGGCGAGCTCTCCACTGGCCACCATGACAGAGGTGCACCAAAGAAAAGGTACAAAGACTGCCTAAAGAAATCTCTTGGTGCCTGCCACATTGACCACCGCCAGTGGGCTGATATCGCCTCAAACCGTGCATCTTGGCGCCTCACAGTTTGGCGGGCAGCAACCTCCTTTGAAGAAGACCGCAGAGCCCACCTCACTGACAAAAGGCAAAGGAGGAAAAACCCAACACCCAACCCCAACCCACCAATTTTCCCCTGCAGCCGCTGCAACCGTGTCTGCCTGTCCCGCATCGGACTTGTCAGCCACAAACGAGCCTGCAGCTGACGTGGACATTTACCCCTCCATAAATCTTCGTCCGCGAAGCCAAGCCAAGCCAAAGAATAAATAATTGAGCAAGATTAGTTTTCCTAAAGTTTTACCAGAGTTTGTGTATTTCTAATATTAAAAGGTGCTTATGTGAGGCTTTAAAATGACTGAATCTTACAGCATTCAGTCTATGGTTAATCTTAAAATGCTGCATTTTCTGCAATTGGATGACACAGTGGATCAGGACATTAATTTTATTGTAAGAGGTGAGGGAAACTGCCTTGGCAAATGTCCATGACAATATTTTATTGCTTATAAGTGCTTTTTTTTTCAAAAACAAAGTTCATTATGAATTATGAGTGGCCAGTGTAACACATGTCCCAGTGCAGGTTCAGTAATAAATGCCCACAGTGAGTTATAAGGCAGCAATTTAGTCAGGTGGTTCTCATAATGTTATAAGCTCAAAGGTGAAAAGTTCATGAGCGTGCCATATTCATTAATATGCAAATGTTGTCATCAGATCATGTTTATTTTCTGTTTATTCACATCCAAAACTTTAATAGAAAGAATGGAGTTAAGTTTTGATCAATTAATATGCAACATTGTGTGGAGAGTACAATTTAAATAATCTTATGTCATTAAGTTCAAAGTGTCTTTTGGAACAATGTGTGTATAAAATGTTCAAAATTTGTATGATTGAATTGCTTTTCACATAAAAATATGCTATGTGGAGCATACCCTTAAACAAGACAGTCTGCCACACATTTCATTGTAACTAATACCTATGGTAAGTATAACATTCCACATCCACTCCATCTGACTCCCATCTTTAGCCTTGAAAGACAGAAGGATTTGAAAGAATATATATATTTTTAAAATTTGGACAAACTGCACAGTAGCAGGCCATTTTGCCCCACAAGTCTGTGCCGCCCAGTTTACACCCAATTTTAACCTACACCCCTAATACATTTTGAATGGTGGGAGGAAACCAGAGCCTCCAGGAAAACCCACACAGACACAGGGAGAATGCACAAACTCCTTACAGACAGCGTGGGATTTGAACCTCGGTCCCGATCACTGGCGCTGTAAAGGGGTTGTGCTAACTGCTACGCCAACCCTGCCACTTGGTGCGAAAAGCAATGGAATGGCTGATGTGACACATTTATGGAGCAGCTCCAATGATGTTTACCAAGTAGCCCATTATCCAATCGTGGGAAAAAACTTTTTGGTAAAATAGAGAGATATAAGAAAGCTGAAAACACCATGGAATAGGGAATTCCTTCATGCAGAAGAAACACCTGAAAAGCAGGGAGCGAGAACGACCATAACGTGAAAGAGAGAGAGAGAAAAAACAGGGGAAAAAAATCAACGATTCAGAGATCAAATATGACAAAAATAGTGAGTAAAAATTAGATTTTGCGACTAAAGGACAATAATAAAATGATTTATCAAGCATACAGAAAAAAAGAACAGAGTAAATGGACGAATTAGAAAGGCAAATGTCAAGAAACTGGATTTCACCATTCTTTAGAGCAGTAAATATGTGTAGCATGTCATACTAGCACCCAAACTTTTTTTAATCAGAAAATAGTCATAAAATTTGTTAAAAATATGTTTAAAACAACAATAGAGAGGCTTACACCAAGAATTGTGTGCTAAAACAGGATGTGAGCAATTCCCGAAGTGACTACTGTACATTCAGTGTAGGACAGCTGGAAGCATTTAAATGTTCATCAGTGACAAAGGGTGTCAGCTCCTCAAGTGAGAACTGGGAAGCCCCTGGCAACCAAACACCAGCAACACACATTCTGCCTGCTATGGAGAAGAAAGAGAAAGTAGGAGAGAAGGAAAGAACACTCAGGGTTTAGGGAATAGGAAGTAGAGGCCCTAGTATAGAAAATAAGAAGTCAATCTGGCCTGGAACGCCGCTAGGGCTATAAACCTACAGAGGACATTAACCGGAGATAGTTATATGTTTTCTGCTCAAAGAATGAGAATCTATGGGCCTTCACCAAAACACACGCACACCAACTGCAGATTCAAGATTCAAACAAAACAGAACATAGAACTGCAGAGGACAAGACAGGCACTTTAGCCAACACATCTGTGCTGACCATGATGTCCAAATCAAACTAAACTCTGCTGCTTGCACCTGATAAATATCCCTTCATCCCTTTCATAGTCTGGGTCTATCTACAAACCTCTTAAATGCTCCTTTTGAGCCTGCTTCCACCAGCACTCCAGTAGCTTGTTCCAGGCACCTTCCACCCTCTATGTAAGATATTGATCCTGTACATCTTCCTTAAATGTCCTCCTCTGCATCTTAAATGCATGTCCTCCAGTGTGTGAGGCTTTTACTCTGAAAAGATACTGACTGTCCACCCTATCAGTGACTCTCTTGATTTTATACATCTTTTTCAGGTTGCCTGACACCCTCCTGTAATCCCATTGAAAATGACCCAAGTTTGTCTCTCCATCATCATACCATCTAAATCAGCCAACATCCTGCAGCCTCACCAAACTTTTATATAGAGGCAATATGACCTCCTTTATACTCCATGCCCCACCCAATGAAACCAACCATACTACAGGCTGAATTTACCACCCCACCTACTGTGTGGCTGCTTTCCATAAGCTTCGGACCTGGGCCCCAGAACCCTCTGCATATTAATGCTTCTGAGAGCCTCCTTTGATAGCCCTCACTGTCCAGAACTCCCACCAATCTTTGTATCATCTGCAAACTTACTAACCCACTCACCTACTTTCTCATCCAAGTTGCATATATACTGTTTGTTTATATATATATATATATATATATATATATATACACACACATAGAAAATAAACAGCAGTGATCCCAGCTGAGATGCAGAACACAACAGGTCACAGGCCTCCTGACCAAATAGCCTTCCACCACTATCCTCTGTCTCTATGGGCAAGCCAATTTCTTATCAGCTCACACACATCTGCATTTTCTGAGATTTTATTTCTTTTTAAAATTAGGCATTCTGCACAGTAACAGGCCATTTCATACCAGAAGCCCGTGCCACCCAATTACATCTGGTATGTTTTTGAAAACATACCAGATGTAATTGTCAAACACTTAAGAGAATTAGAAGAGAGTCTCTTCATAGTCATTGGGCAGCCATGGATCTCCTCTGACATTGCCACCCCTGACATCCCTGTAGTTCTGTAACCGTACAGCTTGTTCTGTAGTGAATCCCAAGCTCGAGGTATCCAATTCACACCTCATTGAATCTGGTTCTGAATCCACTAAGCATTAGGAAGCTGTCAGTGCCCGATTCCTTTCCTAAGACCTACTAGCCATCGCACCTTCATGAATCCTGGACCTGATTCTTG